>NC_143489.1:19656986-20256986 GCF_027475165.1 Benincasa hispida | reverse complement strand
ATCATCTATCTAGTATAGTAATTTCTCATCTACTTGATATAAATCATATTTATATCTAATTTCCTCCAAAACAATGTATCTCATACATTTAGTCAATTATATCATATATAATTAATCAGTTCAATTATATCATATGTAATCAAACTTCCTCTTATCAATTTGAACATTTCAAACTGACCCAAAAAACTTATTCTCAACTTTATCCAAGCTACCTAGGGGATCTTATAAACCTGTGGCTCGAAGCTCCAACGGTATGTGAATCGCTGTCTGAACTCTTTAGCCACGAGATCCACCATCCGTTAACTGCCAGACATTCCACTAAAGACCAACGGCTAAACTCTTCTTACCACAGATATATTTCTATGTGCATCGGATATAACCAATCATGAGTACGATGACCCTTCACAGATGCTCATAAGTATAACTGGGCAAATTTACCATTTTTCCCCTATAGTTACATCTCACTTCTTAAGTACCACTGATTCCTCTAATGAACAATACAACATAGTCCAACTATGTGTGAACACCTCACGGGCCAAGAGAAGGTGTGTGGCGCCACATCGTTCAAGCCCTGGAATCAGCCCTTAAGGGAGCTATCTATCTACTTGCCCCTACTTCGGGGAAGGAGTGAATTCCATCCTGTATAACTGAGTTCCCAGCTCCCAAATCAGATGAATCCCAATAATGGTAGGTTTGAATCGGGCACCTGGCCACTCCCACCCATACAAATCAAAAGACCGCCTTCAATGGTAGGAGTTCCTAACTTACTCAAGATACATATATGCCTCAATATGCATAGATCAAAAACAACCTCATTGAATCAAATATCATCTCATGCTAGCATTCAAGTATGTATGTCCACAATTAATCTTTCAAATCCTCATACAAGAACAAAAATCGGTTATACTATACTATCAGTCTATCATGCTATCGTTTTGTCATAATAACATTCTGTCATGCTAGCATACATCTAGTGACTGGCCTGTGTGCAGTTTTCAGTAGTAAGATTACTTACCTCGATACTAGATTCAGATATCAAATGCAAGCGAAAATCTTCAATAATCAACCTTTTAATTTAATTCCCCAACGAAGCCTGAGCAACAACCACCTTCATGATTCCAATCTCCAAAATCTTCCTTCAATCAGACCTTACTTCCAATTTTTAGTCCTTTTCTCCCGTAAACTTTTCAATTCACAAAGAATTTAATTCTTGACATTAATTTCAAATTAAATTTATGTGACATAACCCCCTTCCAAAACGAAATTAATTCTTGACATTAATTTCAAATTAAATTTGTGTGACATTAAAAGTCCTTTTCCATAACTTTCCTCCGATTAAACCATTAAAGTGAAACGCCCCTTCCTTCCAAAATGAAACTAATTCTTGACATTAATTTCAAATTTCATTTGTGTGACATTAAAAGTTCAATTTCCATAATTTTCCTCCGATTAAACCACTAAATTGAAACACCCATTTCTTAGCAATTAAATCACAATAATTACATTTTGAATTTCCAAAATTCAAAAAATTCCCTCTAATACTAGAAAATATTAAAATTACATTAAGAACAAAATTCGGAGTGTTACATTCTTCCCTCCTTAAAGAACTTTCGTCCTCGAAAGTTCATTCTTAAAAAAGATCTGGGTACTGGGTCCTCATCTCATCCTCTCGTTCCCAAGTGGCCTCCTCCAACGGGTGATTCTGTCACGAAATCTTTATAACTGCTATTGACCTATTGCATAACATCTTCATCTCTTTGGCGAGAATTTGCATAGGCCTCTCTTCATAACTCAAGTTGCCATTCAACCATAATGGCTCAAAGTCAACTACATGGAACAAATCTGTTACATACTTTCTTAGCATTGAAACATGGAAGACATTATGAACTGAAGAAAGTGATGGAGACGATGCCAATCGGTAATCTACGAGAACAATTCGCTCCCATACCTCAAAAGGTCCAATGAACCTCGGGCTTAGCTTCTCTTTCCTTCCAAACCTCAAAACACCTTTCATAGGTGCCACCTTTCAGAACACTTTATCATCAGTCTCAAATTCCAAGTCCTTACGTCTCATGTCAACGTAGCTTTTCTATCTGCTCTGAGCTGTTTGCATATTACCCCTGATCTTTTGTATTGCCTCATTCGTGGTTTGCACTAGCTCAGATCCTAGCATTTTCGTCTCTTCTACCTCATCCCAACACATAGGAGACCTACAACTCTTCCTATAGAGGGCTTCAAACGACGACATGCCAATGGTAGCCGACTAACTGTTATTATGTGAATTCCATGAAATACAGGTGAGAGTCTCAACTCCCTGAAAACTCTAACGCACAAGTGCACAATATATCCTCCAATGTTTGGTTCAAACATTCTATCTAACCATCAGTCTGTAAGTGAAAAGCTGTACTAAAATCCAGTCGAGTACCCAATGCTAACTAGAGAATCTTAAAAAAACTAGATGTAAAATGAGGGTCACTATTTGACATACCTGAAACTAGTATCAAAAGAGGTGTGACAACCCCTTCCATATATAACTATGAAACTTACGATTATGAAAACCAATAATACTTTAGCACGTTCAAGCTGAGAACTATGAAAACTATCGTGAGCTTAAGAAAGTCTCATCCACTAAAAACATATATCTGAGCTTACCATTATGTCACAACGAAAACATCATATGTGTAGTGGAGAAACTGGTCATGCTATATAATGCATCATCTGAAGATATGTACTAGAACAAATCTGCTCAACCGAATACTGCTTCTACTCTAGAAACGCTGACTGTGATGTCATCTTAGGGACTACATGTCTGAGAATAACTCTGTCTAATTAAATCTCACATTCATGAGAAACTCATCATGAGGCTCTATACTGTCATGGGCTATAAAACTTGCTTGAGCCATTCCTCATATTATCCTTTAGCCTTAAAAAAATCACATATCATTACTTAGACCCTGTTGCAGATGAGTCTAAAATGCCCTCTGAAAATGAGGTTTTGAAGTTCCTGGATGCTAAAGTATCAGTAAATTGATAACACATTTCCATAACTTTGTAATAACCATAATTGATCCCAGAAGTTAGTTTTTACGATAAAACTTTCTTGATTCATAAGTCATAGCTTGAATTACTCGTACTCCCTAGAGCTAGTTAACTCATTGCCCATGCAAGGGAAAACATACTATCCTGTACTGGTCCAAACCCACCTATAACAACTTTTTGTTATCAACTCAACTTTATTACCAGTCTATCCCTTATGCCAATGGTGATATTGGAAGATCCAACTTAATTACTTTTGTGCATATACCACTTTTGTCTACCTCGAGCTGGATTAAGTTCCTTTTTCAATCAAATTGATGGTCTTTCTAGTTCATGTTTCGAACTTGCACACTACGTCAAAATCCCTTAAATCTTACTAATGCCTTCAATGGTTTACCTCTTAACTAATGAAACCTCAACATACCATGTCAACAGTTCTTGTACATTTACTGTTACTAGTAACTCCATTTTAGGTTATCCCTTCTCAAACTTTTATGTTGGTAACAGACTCTCGAGTTAAAAAAAAAAAAATGTTCCATACCTATCACCTATGTAAGCTATCTTTCCATCCAACTCATATTCTCCTAAAGTTCCACATGATAATGAGATATTTTTCTTTTACACCAAAACAAATTCCTTGTAACCCTCATATCATGCCTCCAAACCATACATAACTAGGAGTTTTGAACACATAAATTCCTTTCTCTTTCCAAAAGTGTTACTTTTCTTGGATACTTTTTTTTTACCACATTCCAAGCGGAACATAATCTCTTTACTAAAGTATATTTTACTTAACTCCTCCATAAGTTTTATCTCTTTCACTAAGAATTTTCATCTTGTAGAATTCTCCTTTCCCAATTTTCATGCTTTTAAATTCCAAAAGACTTTTGTTTGTTCAAATTTGTCCAACTTTGATCTCCTGATCACAATAAGGCCGTGGATTTAATTAATTTAGGTACTCTAAAATAATCCTTCAACCCAAACAAATAACACTTTGCTTTATCCCTTTAAGTCTAAACTCATGTCTAACTATTTTAGCTTCCTTTAATGATATTAACTTAGCTAGATATTCCAAACGAATCATTCATATCACTACACATACTTTACCTAGTCCATCAAGTCGTAGTATTACCAAAGTTATTATGACTTATTAATCATATCTAAAATTCCTCAAAAATGTTTGGTTTTAATATCTCAGAGCCTTTAATAAATCCATAGTCTTTTCTTTTTCTCCTTCTTATCCATAAAACAACTTTTAACCTTATACTTGAGTACGTGGCCTATAAAGGAATTTATTTATACTAACACCAATTACACTACTCAACAAAAAAACATAACACTAGTCCTTAATGAATTCTTATCTAGACAGTTTTTTTCCTTGGTTTAAATATGTACATATCTTTATTTCTAAACTGTCATAACTCTACATAATTTCATCAATCTTTTAAAATCTCTGAACTGAGGTATATATTTGTTCGTCTCTAACAGAATATCCATGAGATAACTAGTGCCGAATAAACTCTTAATTTTATTTATCTATTTATTCATTTACCTTTTTTATTTTGTAGCATCATACCAGAATAACCAACTTATAATATCTTCCATCGAGTCATTGGCCTAGCATTAGCACATAACTGGTGCGTTTAAGCTAAATAAATATTTTAATGCACAACTATCATAAAACTTGTAAATAATAAGACGTACCTGGCGATGACGAGGAATCCGTTCATGGGCCATAGGGACAATCTGGACTTACATAATAAGTCAGTCTACATAATCCAAAACATGGGCCCTGATACCAACTGTAACGACCCGACCCCCTAGGACTCATGTTCGGTCCTTACTAAATCCATGCATGCATGGAACTTAAAACGACGCCCTTTTATAGTGAAATAAATGCTAAATATAAGGTAAATTCAAAAGATCTTCATTAAATTCAAATATTAAAAACAGACGATAGGGTACCCATAAATCATAAATGATAATAAATAGAACTGAAAACAAATCTTAATAGTAACTTTCAAACATCAAGACTGAAAGTTGAAAAACATGAAAAGAAATCTAAATATAATGAGTGGAAACATAGAAATTGTCCCAGTGGCTTGATCACGGATTCCACTTGTCAATCGTCGATGCATCTCTACCCTTACCTGAAACACCGACATGAGAAAAGATAAGTATAATATACTCAGTAAGTAACCCCTCTACTAGGGTCAGGCTTGGCATCTATGTCCTCTAGATGCCTACCTCTTGTGGTACATATAAACTTCTTTAGTCCTCATGGGATACATACATACATGCAAAACTGATCTTTATCCTACCATAGTTAAGTATGCCCACTACCTCTAGTATGTCTTGTAAGACCCACAACCTCTGGTGAATCCGGAAGGAAAGCACCACCTCTAGTGAGTCTTGAAGGAAACACAACCTCTTGTGGATGCCGAAAGAAACCACTACCTCTAATGAATCCCGAAGGAAACACAATATCTGGTGAATCCCGAAGGAAACACAACCTCTAGTGAATCCCAAAGAAAACACAACTTCTGGTGAATAGCCGAATGATACACCACCTCTAGTGAATCCCGAAGGAAACCCAACATCCAGTGGGCATCTAACTAATCAGTGGGCACACTATCACAATCTCAACATCACGAGTATCACAACATGGTTCTATAACATACATATACACCTCAACATCATGGCTCTAAAACATACATATACGCCTCAATATGCTCAAATCAAATACAACCTCATGAAATTAAATATCATCTCATGCTAGCATTCAAGGATCTATGTGCATAATTAATCTTTCAAATCCTCATACAAGAACGTACATCGATTATACTATACTATCAGTATATCATGCTATCGTTCTGTCATAATATCATTCTGTCATGCTAGCATACATCTAGTGACTGGCCTGTGTGCAGTTTTCAGTAGTAAGATTACTTACCTTGATACTAGCTTCAGATATCAAATGCAAGCGGAAATCTTCTATAATCATTCTTTGAATTTAATTCCCCAACGAAGCCTGAGCAACAACAACCCTCATGATTCCAATCTCCAAAATCTTCCTTCAATCAGACCTTACTTCCAACTTTTAGTCCTTTTCTCCCGTAAAATTTTCAATTCACAAAGAATTTAATTCACCCCCTTCCATAATGAAATTAATTCTTGACATTAATTTCAAATAAATTTGTGTGACGTAACCCCCTTCCAAAATGAAATTAATTCTTGACATTAATTTCAAATTAAATTTGTGTGACGTAACCCCCTTCCAAAATGAAATTAATTCTTGACATTAATTTCAAATTAAATTTGTGTGACATTAAAAGTCCAATTTCCATAACTTTCCTCCGATTAAACCATTAAATTGAAACACCACTTCCTTCCAGAATGAAACTAATTCTTGACATTAATTTCAAATTTAATTTGTGTGACATTAAAAGTCAATTTTCATAACTTCCCTCCGATGAAACCATTAAATTGAAACACCCATTTCTTAGCAATTAAATCACAATAATTACATTTTGAATTTTGAAAATTCAAAAATGCCCTCTAATACTAGAAAATATTGAAATTACATTAAGAACAAAATTCAGAGTGTTACAATCTCGGTGGTTAACAAATATTGATTGACTTGGATTAAAGAGTTCAAACGATTAATCTCAAATCGTTGGAGCTAGGTCCATATGTTCCCTCTACTAGCTTGTAAAACATTAAACCTTGGATTAGAAAATTGAGCGAATATGAAGTGTTCGAATTCGAAATTAGGGCTTAGAATTTTAAATGTTCAATTTTAATTTTAGGGTTTCGTTAATTATATTCGATATAATTAACGTATAAATTTATCAAAATTAAACTCAATTTGAGAGTTTTTAAATATTTAAGTATTGATAACAATTTTTGTAAAAACACTTTTTTTTTTCCTTTCTAAAATTTGACTTGGTTTTTTGAAAACATTTGTAGAAAATTGATAACAGAACATAAAAACTTATAAAATAGAGTAGTGTTTATAAGCTAAAATTTTAAAAAATATAAAATATAAAAAAATCAAATAGTTATCAAATGACGCTTAAGGTCTCATTTAACCATTTAATTTTTGTTGTTTTTGAAACCAATAGCGAAGTCATGAGGGTTATCCCGAAAGTGGAAAATATAATACCATTGTTAAAATATGTAGAGGTCCGCTGTCCCTAACAAATTGTTATCACTGCCGACCTTATTCTCGAGCGTCAAACAAAGCCAAAGTCGACATTTATGTTACTTTTTAGAATTCAGCTATGCATTCAAATTGTATTCTTAGCAAAAATAAAAACCACCGTAAAGAAATTATAAAGAAATTAATGCAATCTTAAAAAAAACCAAAGGCATAAACTAAAGCCCCGTTTGATACCAAATTTGGGTTTTGGATTTTTTGTTTTTGAAAATTAAGCTTATAACCACTCTACTTCACCTAATGGTTTTTTTTTTTCTTTTGTTGTCGCTACTTTCTAAATATTGTCTAAAAAAATTGGAACCAAGTTCTGAAAATTAAGAAAAATTGTTTTCAGAAACTTGTTATTTTTATAATGTGACTAAAAATTTAAACATGTCAAGTAAGGTAAAAATCATAATCGAAATTGTGAAGAAACAAATCTAATTTTAATAAATAAAAAACTAAAAATGAAATAATTATTCAGACAAGTCTAGTTCGCATTAGTAATAAACTTAAAAGAAGTCCAAGAAGAGAAAAAACCAAAGGAAAATATTAAACCATTGGCAATCCATTTATCGATTCTGTAGATAGAGAATAAGGACAACAAACCCTTGGTGTGATCCATTTATTAACATCACTGTGAGGAAAGAAAAATAACAACTCCTTACATACAACTCGTATTTAGAAAAAATACAGGTAAACTTACCTTCACATCCTAATCTTTACCTTACAGTCTACTTTAAGCATTAAGCTAAACTATCATCCTTAATTTAGAATTTAAACCAAATTTTAGTTAGACCATTTCATCATTTACTTGTTACAAGTTCTTATCTTGGTAGCTATTTTGATTTTAATATAGCTTGATGACTTATATAAATATTGAAAAAGTGACTCTTTTGCATCATCATCCAAACTTAAGAGAGTTCAATTTTGAAGCAAGAGAAAAATGGAAGGACAACAGTGGAAAAATATTGCTTTAGTTTGTGTTTTTGCGTTGTTAACTTTGAAGACTTGTCCATTGCCTCTTTCAACCAATGGAAGATGGATTGTCGACGCCACAACAGGCCAACGTGTGAAGTTAATGTGCGTAAATTGGCCAGGACACATGCAAGCTATGTTGCCAGAGGGTCTTCATCTCAGGCCGCTTGATAATATCACCGCGTTGGTAGCAAAGTTGCGGTTCAATTGCGTGCGTTTGACATACTCAATTCATATGTTCACACGCCATGCCAATTTGACTGTTCAACAATCCTTCGAGAATTTTGATCTGAAGGATGCCATGGGAGGCATAGCTCAAAACAACCCTTCTATATTGAACATGACAGTCGTTGAGGCATATGGAGCAGTGGTTGATTCACTTGCTGCACATGGGATCATGGTAGTTTCTGATAATCATATAAGTCAGCCAAGATGGTGTTGTAACAATGATGATGGCAATGGCTTTTTTGGAGATCGGTACTTCGATCCGCAAGAATGGCTACAAGGAATCAGTTTGGCAGCACAAAGCCTAAAAAGCAAATCACAAGTATGTTTTCTTTTTAAGAAGATTCTAAATAACTATAGTTTTATGGATGACTAATGCAACATTTTTTCAATTTTCCTGTTAGTTTCTTTATGGCTTCATTTTAACTATTAAGTTTTAGCGAAATTTTATAAAATAAGAACAATTTCTCAACGCAATGTGAATATGTTTAAAAATTTATATAGAGAGAGAGTAATATAATTGTATACCTTTTATATTTTTATCATAAATTAACAATAGTGTTAATCCTAAGATATATTAAAAGTACCATTAATAACTAAATTTGGACTATCAAGAATACAATAGAACTAGTCTTAAATTATAGGGGTCAAATAGTATTACAACCTATAGTTTATCATGAATTTATACAATATGCTAACCATTTGCATGATAATATATACGTAAAAGGTGGTAGCAATGAGCTTGAGAAACGAACCGCGAGGACCAAACCAAAACGTGGAGATGTGGTTTCAATACATGAGCCAAGGAGCTAAGCTTATTCACCAAATTAACCCAAATGCTTTAGTAGTAGTTTCTGGACTAAGCTACGACACCGATCTGAGCTTCTTGAAGAACAGGTCGTTGGGCTTCAACTTGGACAATAAACTTGTATTTGAGGCTCACTTGTACTCCTTCACAAATAACATGGGTGATTTTTGGATGTCGAAGCCATTAAACACCTTTTGTGCTAATGTCAACCAAGGATTTGAAGACCGAGTAGGGTTTCTTGTCAGAGGACAAAACCCAATGCCACTATTCGTGAGTGAATTTGGGATCGACCAAACAGGCACAAATGAGGGACAAAATCGATTTTTAAGTTGCTTTTTTACCTATCTTACCGAAAATGATTTTGATTGGGGCTTATGGGCTTTGCAAGGTAGCTACTATTATAGAGAAGGTGTAAAAAATGCTGAGGAAACCTTTGGTGTCTTAGACTCAAATTTTGCACGAGCAAAAAACTCTAAACTATTTCTTCAGAGATTTCAACTTTTGCAAACCAAACTTCAAGGTACAACTTCTTAAGTTATATGTTACTTTTCTCCACTTACAATTTTTTTGAAATATTTTCAATTTATATCTTAAGAAGAAGATTTATTTCTACCAATTTTCTATATTCTACTTTTTTTCATCCTAACTAACTTAAGAATCAAAATGATTGCTCTTAACACAGATTCAAGTTCAAATCTCACAACAACATTCATAATGTACCATCCTCTTAGTGGTGGGTGTGTGCGAATGAACAAAAAATATCAACTAGGAATTAGTAGCTGTAAGACCTCTAACCGTTGGAGCCATGAAGAAGACGGTGCTCCTATTAGGTTGGCGGGATCTATATTGTGTTTGAAAGCTGTAGGAGATGGGCTCCCTCCAATTCTCTCTCAAGATTGCTCAAGCCAACAAAGTGTATGGAAATATGCTTCAAATGCCAAACTACAACTAGCCACTATGGATAAACAAGGACAAGCCTTATGCTTGCAAAGAGCTTCTCATTCCCATCAAATTGTGACTAATAAGTGCATGTGTTCAAATGATTCTCAATGCCAAGAAGATCCACAAAGCCAATGGTTTGCACTTGTTCCATCAAATTTACGTCTCATTTAATTGAAGTCAAGAAGTAATTATATATATGTTGAAACCTTATTTATTTCAATTCAAGAAAATTTATTATTCAAATGTATGTCTCATTTAATTGAAGTTAATAAGTAATCGTTGTATTTTCTCTTTTCTCAACATTATTTATTTGTATATATTAGTAACCCACTGAAATTTTAGTCCAAGTGGGAGATTGTTGCTAATGTTGTAAAACTCGCAGTTCTTAATCATGGAAACATATTCTATTTATCAATAAAAGTTTTGTTGAAACATTTATTCAATGAAAGTGTAATTGAAATTTCATTATGTAACATAAATCCAATAAACGAATCAATGCCTATAGTATGAATACTGTTACTTTATGTAGAGACATATAAGAGATCAAGTTATAGTATATAACAAAAAAGGTCATAAGTATCTGGATGGGATTGGATCCTCGTCTTGGGGACAATATGGATGTTGTATACTTCGTATAATGATACAAACGACGTGATCCCAAAATCATTCATGTGGAGACGTGCGAGTAGGGGCATCCTATGCAATTATTCAATAGAGGATCAGTGGGAGCTTAAGGAGAAAGATGTATTTATTAAGGAAAAATGGTAATTTTGACCTAGCTGTGAATACGAACAACCTGTGAAGGATCAACTTATTGATTATGGTTAAATCAAGTGGTCAAAAATATAACTACAATGAGGAGAGTGCAAGTGGTATGTCTCCGTAATGACTCGACCCCCTAGGACTCACGTTGGACCGTTTCTAAACACATGCATGCATGAAACTTAAAATGACACTCTTTTATACTGAAATAAATGCTAAAAAACTAAGGTAAATTCAAAAGATCATCATTACATTCAAATATTAAAAACAGACGATTGATTAATTGTAGAAATACATGTTATTTATACTGTTGTATTTAGATATTGCAGCTAAAAGAAAGAGAAGTTGCGTCGATAGTATAGAAATTGGTTAAGAAATGCGAAAATTATAAAATGTCGTCAATACACCTACTAACACCATTGCGAATATAATGTTTCAGTTTCTGTTTTGTAGGAAATAAGTCACCACATGCGTTTATGACTCCAAGACGAAATGAAAAACGCATCTACGTCGCATTGTGCCCATCAATCAAGAATGAAGAGATGATCAACGCAATAACGACGCATGCAACAATTGATCAAGAGCTCTAGTGATCAACGCAATTTAAACCGCATGCGGTAATAAAAAAACAGCACCGCATGCGGTGATCAATCGAAGATGTAAAGAGCAACGCATTTGCGGAAGATTCTGACAAGTGTACAGCTTTCAGTTGTGCATTTCTGACGGGTTGATTGCATTACAGAAGGAATTTTCCATTCCACCATTTCAGAAACTACCATAACAATACAGTGGGGACCACAAATTCAAAGAGCCAAGGTCTTGCCTATAAATAGCTTCTTCAAATTCGATGAAAAGAAATACATATACAGATACAGATACTGGTACATACATATATACATAGAGACATGCATATACTGATTCTGAGAGGTGAGTCTCCGAGTAGAGAATCCTTCCAATTCTCGTAGTTGAAGCTTTGTGCAAATGTCAATTCTACCGGGAAAGCAAGCCTGAGAAGAAAGCTTTCCTCTCCACCACTTCCACACGCCGGCAAGCACAATCTCTGTTTGGAATATGTGTCAAGACGTTGACACACATTCTGTATTTGTTTCTAATCTCTATTTCATCATCTGTATTCATCTTCTGTAATCTCTCATTCACAACATGTATCAAACGCTTACTTTTAGAATTAAATGTTATGATAGTCACCATTGTCATCTCTCTGTCTCTTTCCGTACATCTGTAACCCATTTTCTCCATGATGTGTTCTTAATCCCCTGGGTAAATAGCAAGAATTAAGTAGTGAGTTAATTTGTGTTAAGGAAATAATTAAGTTTATCTAAAGGTTATATGTTATATTTGATATAACATATAATTTAATATATATAATATGATAAGTTAGTTATCATATTTATATTTATATTAATTATTATTTTAATAATAAGGGAGAAAGATACAACTCCCTTCCAATTATTTTCTCTCCACCCACGTAAATGGGTAGTGGTTTTATCTGGCATATAGAAAAGAAAATTTTCTTCTGATTTTTTGCTAAGATTGTCGATTTTGACAGTGTGAGAAAACAACAGAAGAGTTCTATGCATTTTTTGTGTTTTTGAGAAAATTCTCAATCCTTCCTCTACAAAAAATTCCCTCAAATCCAAAATAGCCAGAGCCCACACTGTTGGGTTCTCACCCTGATAATACCGAAGAAACCTTCGTGGTCGTGTTCGTTCTTATTCGAGGTTATTCTTAAAGAAAGTCTTCAAGAAGTTTTTGAAATGTTCGAGGGAAATCATGAAGAAAGGTCTTCAAAGATGAGGTTTCTAAAATCCTTTCATTAACATATTGTAATTCATAATTAAATGTATATCTTGTTTCTTGTTTAATGTAAAATTTACATTGAACAAAAAATGGAAATTGGTTGATCCGCTTCCGCTCAAGATTCTCTTCTCCTAGAGTTCCTTTAGAAATTAGATGCTAAGGATGTTTGTCACACCCCCTCCTCGCATACCTTTCCGACCTAGGAGGAGATGTGAAAACAGTAGATGCCAATCTTCTTAAGACATTCTCCATCCCTCTCAACCTTAGTCACTAGCACCCTTGTGTACTAGAAACAGTTATAAACATGCAATTAACTAGATATTTCTCAACACCCTAAATAGCAATCTTAAAAACACGATTTATATATACATGCCAAAATAGTTAACATTACAATAGAGCCCTTCTCAAGTTTATCCTTATCCTTAATATGCACATATGATTTTAATAAGCCAGACAACCTTATCCACCTAACTATTTGAATTCTGGACTCCTTCAATGTCTGGATCCTTGAGTAGCAGACTCGCAGATCAACTAGGCTCTTGGTGAAGGAACTCTAATTATAGAGGACCTATGAGCAGAAACGGATCGTACAAACTCCATTGTGAAAGAACACATATATTTACAATCATATAGAACAGATTATGCATTAAAAACTAAATTATAGCATGTTCTGAATTAAATACAAAGGATAAAAACACAATACTTTTGAAGAACACTTCTCCAAGTATAATCCTCGATCAAAAGCGAACGCAACAAGCAACAACTCGATCTCCCTCGAACACCAGCGAGTAGAAACACGATCCTCGAATAGATTCAGATACTTCCACTAGATTACCTTGGTATTCTCGGTGTGAGAATCCATGAGTGGTGGGCTCTGGCTTATTTTGGTTTGAGGGAAGGTTTAGAGTGGAGCAAGATAACGATCGAGTAAGCGATAACACTGTCGTGTAGAAGATGAAGTCTATCGTATAGACTCGATATTCGATCATTTAGTCTCTCAAGTTATTATCTAGTAAACTCAATTGCTAATAATGTGAGACGTCAATCATGTTAGATATTCGAAATCAAATTTCATTTTATCCCAAAAATTGTCATAAAACCATGTAACTACCCACTAAAGGTAGTTATGTAGAAAAAGGATGTAATTATCATATATTTAATAAATTATAAATAAATATAATAACTAACTTCTCATATTATATTTATAACCTAAAGTTCTAATATTGCATCATATACAATATATAAACCATAGTCATTTTTCTTCATTTTATGGTCTTTAATATAAATCATATTTATATTAAAATCAAAATTACTAACTATGAATATTATTCATAGATATTATATTTGAATCATATTCAAATATTAGTACATCCAATCAAATAATAATGTATCAAATACATTATATCATATATATTTGAATCAATTTGATTATATCATATATAATCAAATTCCATCTTATTAATTTGAACATTTTAAATTAACCCGAAATTTGATTCTCAAATTGAATCCATTGAGCTACCAAGGGGACCTTATGGACCTGTAGCTTGAAGCTCCAATGATACATGAATAACTGACTAAACTCTTTAATCACATTATCCACCATCCGTTAACTGTCAGCACTCCACTAAAGACCGACAGTTGCACTCTTCGCATTACAGATATATTTTTGTGTCCATTGGATATAATCAATAAATAGTACGATGACCCTTCACAAATCGCTCGTAAATATAGTTGAGCCAAATTACCATTTTGCCCCTATAGTTACATCTAACTCCTTAAGTACCACTGATCCCTCTGATGAACAATATATCATAGTCCCACTATGACTAAACCCCTCTCGGGCCAAGAGAGGGTGTGGCGTTACATTGTTCAAGCTCTGGAATCAGCTTTTAAGGGAGAAATTTATCTACTTATCCTTGATTTGGGGAAGAAGTGCATTCCATCTTGTGTAGCTGAGTGCCCAGCTCCCCAATCAAACGAATTCTCAAAATGGTAGGCTTCTTGAGTCGGCAATCTGGCTACTCTCACCCATGCAAATCAAAGGACCGCCGTCATATACAGGAGTTCACAACTCACTCGAGATTAAGGTCATGTTACCTATGGTCATCCTTGTGAAATGAAAGTCTCGATAATGAACAGTTTTATATAACAAGACTAAACATTTCGTAGTCCGATCTTGTACAAACTCCTTTGTATAGAATATCCTCATTCGCATGTCTAATACATGAATGACAAGGATCAAATCATTTGTAGCACTTTACAATATTTGTAACACCTACAAAACGGGTCATACTCGTAGTGTCACTAGGATAAGATATCCAGCCTTATCCATATACTACAAACCATTTAGGTTATCATTTAAAACACGATCCACTCGCATGTATCCACATACATGTTTAAGTTACAACGATAACCATGGATCTTAGTTTATTGGTTTGTGGTTAATGTAACTAAAATATCAAATATTTCATAGACAGAAGTGCATGAAATATCATATATTATAAATCACAAAATATTTGTTCATACAAGTGCTTACAAACTACAGGGCCCTACTGAAAGGAACTCTTAAAGAAGAGTATCCATGAGCGTGTTCGGATCTTTCCTATTTCACTGTGACCGAATTACCACACACATTATAACAAATAGGTATGCAATTTTACACTAATTAACAACATGATTTGATAAATAAAATACAAGAGATTGAGTTTGCGCACCAGTTGAAGACTCTCTTCACTTTGAACTCAACACAGCGGAAGTAAGCCTCTACGTTCTTTATCGCCCAGCAAGTAGTCAACTTCCAGCAACACGATCGTCTACACGAATGACAATGCACAAACAAGCAGAAGCAGAGACGACACCACCACCACTTAGAGCCCTTGGTATTCTCGGAGTGAGAATCCAAAGAGTTGTCTTTTTTGAATTTGGTAGAGGAAGGAGGAAACGGTTGATCATGTAGAACGATAAACAAGTGGGAGAAGGCTATCGTATAGAAAATGCTTATCGTTTAGAGAAAGTTACACGATCGTGTAGGTTTTACTAAGCGATCGTCTAGTATTTAGTAAGCAATCGTTTAGAAAACTCGACATGCTAAGCGATCGTTTAGAGAATGTGTGCTATCGTTTAGATGCGGGGTGTGCGATCGTTTAAGCGATAGGGCGCTATTTTATAGGCTCTCAGCTAAGCGATCCATACGTTTTCACACCTTTTGCGATTTTTTCGAACTCTTTGCAAAATGAAATCAATTTTCATTTTATTCTTCAGTTACAATAACCAAATATTGGTTTTCCCAGTAACGCACGATTAACGAGAAGTTTTCAACCAATTATCACAAAATTAACAAATTAATTAATAAATGAATATAATCATATTATATTCTTATCCTATAGTTTGATATCATCTATCTAGTATAGTAATTTCTCATCTACTTGATATAAATCATATTTATATCTAATTTCCTCCAAAACAATGTATCTCATACATTTAGTCAATTATATCATATATAATTAATCAGTTCAATTATATCATATGTAATCAAACTTCCTCTTATCAATTTGAACATTTCAAACTGACCCAAAAAACTTATTCTCAACTTTATCCAAGCTACCTAGGGGATCTTATAAACCTGTGGCTCGAAGCTCCAACGGTATGTGAATCGCTGTCTGAACTCTTTAGCCACGAGATCCACCATCCGTTAACTGCCAGACATTCCACTAAAGACCAACGGCTAAACTCTTCTTACCACAGATATATTTCTATGTGCATCGGATATAACCAATCATGAGTACGATGACCCTTCACAGATGCTCATAAGTATAACTGGGCAAATTTACCATTTTTCCCCTATAGTTACATCTCACTTCTTAAGTACCACTGATTCCTCTAATGAACAATACAACATAGTCCAACTATGTGTGAACACCTCACGGGCCAAGAGAAGGTGTGTGGCGCCACATCGTTCAAGCCCTGGAATCAGCCCTTAAGGGAGCTATCTATCTACTTGCCCCTACTTCGGGGAAGGAGTGAATTCCATCCTGTATAACTGAGTTCCCAGCTCCCAAATCAGATGAATCCCAATAATGGTAGGTTTGAATCGGGCACCTGGCCACTCCCACCCATACAAATCAAAAGACCGCCTTCAATGGTAGGAGTTCCTAACTTACTCAAGATACATATATGCCTCAATATGCATAGATCAAAAACAACCTCATTGAATCAAATATCATCTCATGCTAGCATTCAAGTATGTATGTCCACAATTAATCTTTCAAATCCTCATACAAGAACAAAAATCGGTTATACTATACTATCAGTCTATCATGCTATCGTTTTGTCATAATAACATTCTGTCATGCTAGCATACATCTAGTGACTGGCCTGTGTGCAGTTTTCAGTAGTAAGATTACTTACCTCGATACTAGATTCAGATATCAAATGCAAGCGAAAATCTTCAATAATCAACCTTTTAATTTAATTCCCCAACGAAGCCTGAGCAACAACCACCTTCATGATTCCAATCTCCAAAATCTTCCTTCAATCAGACCTTACTTCCAATTTTTAGTCCTTTTCTCCCGTAAACTTTTCAATTCACAAAGAATTTAATTCTTGACATTAATTTCAAATTAAATTTATGTGACATAACCCCCTTCTAAAACGAAATTAATTCTTGACATTAATTTCAAATTAAATTTGTGTGACATTAAAAGTCCAATTTCCATAACTTTCCTCCGATTAAACCATTAAAGTGAAACGCCCCTTCCTTCCAAAATGAAACTAATTCTTGACATTAATTTCAAATTTAATTTGTGTGACATTAAAAGTCCAATTTCCATAATTTTCCTCCGATTAAACCACTAAATTGAAACACCCATTTCTTAGCAATTAAATCACAATAATTACATTTTGAATTTCCAAAATTCAAAAAATTCCCTCTAATACTAGAAAATATTAAAATTACATTAAGAACAAAATTCGGAGTGTTACATTCTTCCCTCCTTAATGAACTTTCGTCCTCGAAAGTTCATTCTTAAAAAAGATCTGGGTACTGGGTCCTCATCTCATCCTCTCGTTCCCAAGTGGCCTCCTCCAACGGGTGATTCTGTCACGAAATCTTTATAACTGCTATTGATTCTTTGGCGAGAATCTGCATAGAAACGCTAGAAACGCTGACTGTGATGTCATCTTAGGGACTACATGTCTGAGAATAACTCTGTCTAATTAAATCTCACATTCATGAGAAACTCATCATGAGGCTCTATACTGTCATGGGCTATAAAACTTGCTTGAGCCATTCCACATATTATCCTTTAGCCTTAAAAAAATCACATATCATTACTTAGACCCTGTTGCAGATGAGTCTAAAATGCCCTCTGAAATTGAGGTTTTGAAGTTCCTGGATGCTAAAGTATCAGTAAATTGATAACACATTTCCATAACCTTGTAATAACCATAATTGATCCTAGAAGTTAGTTTTTACGATAAAACCTTCTTGATTCATAAGTCATAGCTTGAATTACTCGTACTCCCTAGAGCTAGTTAACTCATTGCCCATGCAAGGGAAAACATACTATCCTGTACTGGTCCAAACCCACTTATAACAACTTCTTGTTATCAACTCAACTTTATTACAAGTCTATCCCTTATGCCAATGGTGATATTGGAAGATCCAACTTAATTACTTTTGTGCATATACCACTTTTGTCTACCTCGAGCTGGATTAAGTTCCTTTTTCAATCAAATTGATGGTCTTTCTAGTTCATGTTTCGAACTTGCAAACTACGTCAAAATCCCTTAAATCTTACTAATGCCCTCAATGGTTTACCTCTTAACTAATGAAACCTCAACATACCATGTCGACAGTTCTTGTACATCTACTGTTACTAGTAACTCCATTTTAGGTTATCCCTTCTCAAACTTTTATTTTGGTAACAGACTCTCGAGTTAAAAAAAAAAAATGTTCCATACCTATCACCTATGTAAGCTATCTTTCCATCCAACTCATATTCTCCTAAAGTTCCACATGATAATGAGATATTTTTCTTTTACACCAAAACAAATTCCTTGTAACCCTCATATCATGCCTCCAAACCATACATAACTAGGAGTTTTGAACACATAAATTCCTTTCTCTTTCCAAAAGTGTTACTTTTCTTGGATACTTTTTTTTTACCACATTCCAAGTGGAACATAATCTCTTTACTAAAGTATATTTTACTTAACTCTTCCATAAGTTTTATCTCTTTCACTAAGAATTTTCATCTTGTAGAATTCTCCTTTCCCAATTTTCATGCTTTTAAATTCCAAAAGACTTTTGTTTGTTCAAATTTGTCCAACTTTGATCTCCTGATCACAATAAGGCCGTGGATTTAATTAATTTAGGTACTCTAAAATAATCCTTCAACCCAAACAAATAACACTTTGCTTTATCACTTTATGTCTAAACTCATGTCTAACTATTTTAGCTTTCTTTAATGATATTAACTTAGCTAGATATTCCAAACGAATCATTCATATCACTACACATACTTTACCTAGTCCATCAAGTCATAGTATTACCAAAGTTATTATGACTTATTAATCATATCTAAAATTCCTCGAAAATGTTTGGTTTTAATATCTCAGAACCTTTAATAAATCCATAGTCTTTTCTTTTTCTCCTTCTTATCCATAAAACAACTTTTAACCTTATACTTGAGTACGTGGCCTATGAAGGAATTTATTTATACTAACACCAATTACACTACTCAACAAAAAAACATAACACTAGTCCTTAATGAATTCTTATCTAGACAGTTTTTTTCCTTGGTTTAAATATGTACATATCTTTATTTCTAAACTGTCATAACTCTACATAATTTCATCAATCTTTTAAAATCTCTGAACTGAGGTATATATTTGTTCGTCTCTAACAGAATTTCCATGAGATAACTAGTGCCAAATAAACTCTTAATTTTATTTATCTATTTATTCATTTACCTTTTTTATTTTGTAGCATCATACCAGAATAACCAACTTATAATATCTTCCATCGAGTCATTGGCCTAGCATTAGCATATAGCTGGTGCGTTTAAGCTAAATAAATATTTTAATGCACAACTATCATAAAATGTGTAATTAATAAGACGTACCTGGCGATGACGAGGAATCTGTTCATGGGCCATAGGGACAATCTGGACTTACATAATAAGTCAGTCTACATAATCCAAAATATGGGCTCTGATACCAACTGTAATGACCCGACCCCCTAGGACTCATGTTCGGTCCTTACTAAATCCATGCATGCATGGAACTTAAAACGACACCCTTTTATAGTGAAATATATGCTAAATAAATAAGGTAAATTCAAAAGATCTTCATTAAATTCAAATATTAAAAACAGACGATAGGGTACCCATAAATCATAAATGATAATAAATAGAACTGAAAACAAATCTTAATAGTAACTTTCAAACATCAAGACTGAAAGTTGAAAAACATGAAAAGAAATCTAAATATAATGAGTGGAAACATAGAACTGGTCCCAGTGGCTTGATCACGGATTCCACTTGTCAATCGTCGATGCATCTCTACCCTTACCTGAAACACCGACATGAGAAAAGATAAGTATAATATACTCAGTAGTAACCCCTCTACTAGGGTCAGGCTTGGCATCTATGTCCTCTAGATGCCTACCTCTTGTGGTACATATAAACTTCTTTAGTCCTCATGGGATACATACATACATGCAAAACTGATCTTTATCCTACCAACCATGAAACCCAAAAATGAGGTGTTCTCGCAACACTCTTGAGGGAAACACAGTTGAGTATGTATACTGTAGTCTCCATTGCGAAACCCCAAAATGAGTCCGGTAAGAAAGCGTAACTCATCATCGAATGAACCATGTCTAACAAGGTTCTATTTCTCTTCTCCGCTACACCATTCTGCTAAGGTGCACCTAACGCTGAGAGTTGGGAAACGATTCCATGTTCTATCAAATAGTCCTGGAATGCAAGTCTAAAAACTCTCCACCTCGATCTGATCGAAGTATTTTAATCCGTCTATCCAATGCGTTTTCAACTTCAGCCTTGAACTCTTTGAAATTTTCAAAGGATTCAGACTTTCGTTGCATAAGAGAAATATACCCATACCTAGAGCAAACATCGATGAAACTGATAAAATACTCATAACCACCTCAGGCTCGCACATTCATAGGACCATAAAGGTCAGAATGAACTAACTCAAGAGGCTCTTTGGCTTGATAACCTTTTCCAGTAAAAGGTCGTTTAGTCATCTTACCCTCAAGGCAAGATTCGCACACCAGCAAAGAATTTTCTTCTAACTCACTTAGAAGTCCATTCTTTACCAATCTCTCAATCCTATTGAAATTGATGTGCCCTTAACAAAGATTCCAAAGATGAGCATTTTCTTTTGGAGAAATATGTCAAGGCTTAGTTTGAGTTACGACAGTTTTAAACAATTCTGTGTTATGGAGGGAATTAATGGCTAATGGCCTTAGCACATATAAATTACTTTCCAGATATGTTGTACAAATATTAATACCATCTTTATGAATAAACACTTTATCCACATTAAATCTAACAGTGTATTTACATTGTACCAAGCACTTTATAGAAAAAAAGGTTCCTCTTAAGTTCGGGAATAATATATACATCATTCAAAACTAGAAACCTATTCTATAAAGGTAATTGGAGCCCTCCCACTGCCACAGCTGAGACGACGTGTCCGGTGCCTACTCGCATCATCATCTCACCAGCCTCCAACTGTCGCTAGGATCTAATCCCCTGAAAGAAGAACAAACGTGATTAATGGCACCCGAATCAATTATCCAAGTAGAATCATCATTCTCCACTAAACAAGTTTCAAGTACAAGTAAATAATATTTACCTTTATCTTTCTTGGCCTTAGCCTTGGCGGCCTTCCTTTCCTTTAGCCAGCGAGGATAGTTCCTCTTCCAGTGTCCGTCCTAGTTGTAGTGGAAACACTTTCCTTTTTCAACCGGTGGTGGATGCCTTCTTGGGGCGACAGACGGCGGGTTAGCAAGCGCATTCCCTTTTCCTTTACCACCCTTCTTCTTCTTCCCCTTTGCAGAGTTAGAAGTATAAGGTGTAGACTTCGTTCCTGAGGTCGAACCTCTATGGAATGTCATGGTGTTAGATTTTATGTCCTAAAACTCGTAGTTTGTAAATTAATAAACATATTCTGTTTTGTTTTTCGATAAAGTTGTTATTGAAATTGTAATCTTGAATCAAATAAACTAAGGTCCTGAGGCTATTTAATGTAGTTTGAACTTTATGTAGTGACATAAATGTGGATCAAGTTCAAATATATAGCCAAAATGGTCTATAGTATATGAATAAGGTTGGGCGCCTTATTCTTGGGACACTATGGATGCAGCTCACTTTGTAGTTAGTACAAACGATGTGATCCTGAATCGTTCATATAGAGATATATGAGTGGGGGCATCCTATGCAATGAGTTTGCATAAGACTGAACCATGAAATAGTCACTTTTTATATTCTAAATGCCGTTTTATGTATAAAACTTACTATTTCGTTAATTGATGACCTAGGTAACTTAATCTTAATCCTGAGCTAACTATGAACTCCTGTTCACTCAAAATTATCCCTAGATCTACATAGGTAAGGGAAGCTCATCATCGCTGGTCCAATAAGCCTCCCATTTTAGGGGTAAGATTGGGTGGATAGCTGGGAACATAGGGTCCAAGATGGAATTCACTCCTACCTGTTATAGGGATAGTAGATAAGTTGTTCCCTTTAGTACTGAATCCAGGTCTTGAACAAGGGGCCCCACCCTCTCCTTGGCCCGAGAGGCATTCAGTTTATAGGTTGGACCTTAAACCAATTGTTCATTAGAGGATCAATGGAACTTAAGGAACAAGATGTAGTCTCGGGGGTAAAACGGTTTATATGACCCAATCGAGATTACGAACAACCTGTGAAGGATTAGCTTATTAATCATGGTTATATCAAATGGACACAAATATATCTATAGTGAAGGGAATGCAACTCCGGGACTATAGTGGAATGACCCGTTAGTTAACGAATGTTGATTAGCTTCGTCTAAAGAGTTTAGCTAACTAATCTCGAATCGTTGAAGCCCATGATCTATAGGTCCATTAGGTTCCCCTACTAGCTCATATGGAATAAACTTAGAACAGTATAATAGAATGATTCGAATTGTTCGAATTAGGTGAAGAGAGAGAAACTGACAAGTATATGTGATATAGTGGTTGGATTTTCAGTTTAGAGATACAACTTTAATATTTAAATGTGATTTAAATATCAAGAATATGGATATGTTCATATTCGGAAGCTCGAAAATTATGGAAATGGTAAAAGATGTAAAAAGTCAAAGAGTTGACTTTTAACTTGAAAAGTCAAACTTTGATCGACCTTATATTCAAATATGATTTGAATTTCGAGAAAATGAATGTGGGTTCATGCTCGGGAGGTCAAAATTAGTCAACACAAAAAAAATCATAAAAAGTCAAAATGTTGACTTTTTGGTCAAAGTTTGACTTTGACCAAATGACTATTTTGCCCTTTGATTAAAGTTAGAGGGAAAATCCAAACTTTTGTTGGATAATTCCACTAACAATATAGTGGGCTAGGTGTTGGTTTATAGTGGAGACATTAAGCCCACTAAGATAGTGTATTATAGGTGTTGGGTTTTTATGGATTTGGTTCATGCAATTGTTGCATGGTTTTTTTTCTATAAAATGGGCTTTCATTTTGAATGAAAAAAGTTTGCCAATTTTGCCAAATTGTTTTCTAAATTTGGGCTGAAAAAATCATTTTCTTGAGTGAAGTCCAAAACCCAAACCTAACCCAAATTTCCATCTCTTTCTCTCTCTCGGTTTTCTTCATCCACCGGGTCCTACAATCCGGTTATGAGTCCAGAGGATAGTAGGTTAACTCTAGTGGTGGTCCATTCATGTTCAGGTCGAGATTCAGTGAGGAAGAGCGATTTTTGGGAGCTACAAATGTAATTTTAATTACTGTTTTTCCTTCGATTGCATGCATCTTTTCTTTTAAATTAAAAGACATTAGAGTGTAATTAGATCCTAATTCCACTGCATATGTCTCGTGTTCCATCACATGGAGGATGAAACAATATTTGCCTCACCCTTCTTCCTTTCCTTACTTTTCAATAAAGATTGATAGGCCTGCAACTTGAAGGGAGTTGTAAGGTTATATTTTACTTTGTTAAGAATCACATTACTAACAAAATGCATGAAGCTCTCCGGCAAAGAATGTAGGATTGTGCTAACCTGGCTGCCCTTATCGATGGTAGACCCATTCAACTCCACAACATTGAAGTGGACCATCATGTTAAGAACATGTTCACGAACAGAGGTGCCTCCTTCCATTTTGGAGTTGAATATATACTTAAGAGCCTCATGCATACGTTGTTCAGACGATTGTCCAACATCCTTCGCAGGGACTCCATGATCTTATGTGCTAAGACCATGGCTCATGTTTCTTGGCCAAGACTTCAGAAAGACTTGTCAACATATAGGTTCGAGCCTTCTCATTCGCCCATGTCCATCGCTCATATGCCTCCCGAACATTTCGAGCGACATTGTGAGCTAGAATAGGAGGACAGGCCTCCGTAAGGGCAAACATGAGATCCTCGATGATAAGAATCGTCGTGATCATGTGTTTCCAAATCGAAAAGTTATCGCCAGTTAATTTTTCGGCGCTAAGTAAAGCTAACGTGGCTGTGGCAATTTTGAAAACTTGTTGTTAAAAATGCGAACAAAACTTTATTAGATTTTGCTAAACCTCATTTCAACCAATTCATTTTGCAAAACAGTTTGAAGTACCCTAAGTGAAAGGCTTCTATTTTGCAATGATGGCCCAGTAAGGCAGGACAAACATCACCGATGGGGTGATCAAATGCCTCTTTTCTGGGATGAGACAATGATAACTTGCAGAAATGCTAGGTATTATAAGCCTTATTTAGAATTATGAGGGCTAACAAGTAGAAAATGCGGTGATAATACTTAGAATTTGCGAAAAATTGAGTTTTGCGTCGATCAGCACCTAAATCCTCACTAACCTGAATATTATGCGTTATTTCATGTCAAAGTGTTTATTCTTGTAGCTATCACAGGAATCAAATGCATGCGCTGGAAACAAGCAATCACAAAATCAAACACATGCGCTGAAGCCAGGTGACCACAAAGACAATCGTATATGGTGAAGCCGAGCTATCGCATAGACGGACGCATGCGATGATCGCATGCGTCCATCGCATGGATGTTCCAGCAATCGATCGAATGCATTCATCACTTGAAGATTGTGGCCACGGAGTGATAACCATAAATAGAAGGGTGACCATAAGATGCGTGGAATGCGTTGATACTTCAGTTGAATTAAGCTTGAACGCATACTTTGGGAGTATCAACAAGATAAGATGATGTGACATTGCCCATACCGCGACAAAGGCAGTAGTGAGACATAATGCAATCATGATTGATGTCGGAGTTTAAACTCTATAAATAGCCCTTTGGACCTTCATTTAAAGACATCCGTACTTCTGCCTTAAGGTAGAGGTTTGCGATCACAGATGAGAGCCTGAGCAAGATTTTCTGTGAGGGTTCTTCATCTCCACAAACCAGTTTGAGTGATGACCAGAGCTTTCGCCAGAGATAGAGCTCGAGAGAGATATCTCCACCATCCATCCATGGCACCACCAACAGCCTTGACGCAGAGTCTTTCATTTCTTCTCAGATCTCTATATTGTATTACATTTTAGTTTAAGATATTAAGATAGTTTGTCATCAATGCATATCTTGATTCCTTCAATACCATCTTCTTCATCATCTTTATCTTTATCATCATTTACCTTCATCGTTTATTTATCAAAGGCGATCGCATACTCAATCATGTAGCCTAGAGATAGTGAGTTAATCCTTTTTACTTGGTAAAAGGCTGTAGCAACGCTTGTCGATGGGTTGTTGCAATGCTTGTCTATAATTTAATTAGCCGCATCTAACTGCCTGAGAAGGTAAGAGATGAAACGCATTAAAGCAAAGTATGCATTGTTCCTAGAGATAGGCACGGTCTTACGCTTAATGCAACCATGCACTATAGAGATATAGTCATGCGGCTGACCAAGAGAGGTGTGCGATGCATTAGTGTGACGAGCTGGGATTACTCGAGTGATTTAAGATAATAAACATTAATATGCGTTAACAATTGTTGTGTATCTACCAATTCTCATCGCAAATCTTCCATTGCTCAATCTGTTTAGTTAGGAGTAGAAATAGTGTGTAATCCATTAAACTTCTTTTTTTATTTTTATTTTTTTACTTTTATTCAACGCCTTAAACACATTGTTTCATAAGAATTATTGAGTGACAAGTCCCTATGTTCGACCTCGGATTACCCGAGAAACTTGCGTTCTCGTTATACTTGGCGAGAAGGTAAGAAAACTTGTGATAGGAACGCATGGTCATTGCATACTAGATTAACACATACTTTCCATTCCAACGTATGACCTCCGACACATGGGCATAAACGCATAGCTTAAGCCATGCAACATCAAATCCACATATGATTGTGTTAACCTTAATTTTAACCAACAGACATTCTCAACCATTAGGCAGAACCAACACTTGGAACTAAACCTAACAGCCACCATTTATTCAGTTTAGAACTGTTAACCTTTTACAATTCTGCGTAAGTGTGACCCCTCGCTTTCGGTGCCAGAGTCCCACCCTAATGAGCCCACCATAGGGAAGAAGTAGATTAGGACAAGAGAATAAGTAACCTTATCCTCTTATAAGAGATCAAATAAGAAACGCGTAAAACTGCCATCCTATAGGGGGACACTCCCAAGGTCCCTCAAGGCGATGCGCAGTAACTTTGTTCAATCCAACGAGGGAGACCGAGGGATATGCTGTCATACTTCCCGCTCCCACTTATTATGAACACTCTCTCCATCCACCTAGATATTGACTTATCTAAACACCATCTATTAGGGGGACATGCCAAAGGTGCCTCGAGACCAATGGTAGATCTCACGGTGTGGACTATATAAGAGAAACAACGTGAAAAGTTTAAGTGAAGCATCATATGCCCCAAGTACCTCCCACTGAATGTTCTACCTAGGGGTTCATTAACTTAGACAATCTAGCTATTAAATTTAGTCTAAGTCATCTTTTTAAAGTCCGCTCATAAACAACTTTTGTCTATAAATTATGAACAAGTTCAAGTAGTCACATTTAAACACTTCAATGGATTGTCTTTAACCTGCATGCATGCATCAAATCTATCTAATTCACCTTTCCAGGTAAGTTCCCAAGTAGGGGTGTTACATTTCCATCAACTTAAATACCCCAGCCTAGACAGAACCTACCTTAGACAAAAGGTCCCTTATAGGTAGATTTGCTACACTTTAACCATTTATTAGTCAATTTAATCCTATTAAACTGATTAAAAGATTAAAGCCTTAGGGTTGCTAATCATATTAGAACCGTGATCTTAGGTCCATGTGATCCAAGTTTTAAACATTTTAAAACCATGTATTAAACCTAAGTGAGCATGCATGTCTTCCTTATTGCTTTTAGTTCTAATTTCTCTTTAACCTTTAAGAAGAAACAACTTAAAAAAAATGCGCACAACCAGGTGTTTATAACACTTATAAAGTAACCTATGTGTCATGCTTCATGCAATGTCCGGTCATTACTATACATAACTTTTATATATGGGTAATAACCATGCAAACGTGCTTTCCATTCACCCTTATACCAATTATAATATAAAGATGATGCATGTCAATGCTTTTTATGAATGCATACATATAACTCTTATATTATCTGATGCATGAGCATACTCTTACATAATTAAATCATGCTTCTCTAAATTATAACATTTACAATAAAGAGATGATGCATGACTAATGCATAACCTAAGGTGGGATTTACTATATGTGCATACCATATGACATACAAAAACCATACATCGCATGTAATAAACCAAGGATTAATGGACCAGGATGAACCTTTATAAAAACAGAAATGAAATAACTCTTTCTATTATATTTTCCTTCAAGAAACCGGGTATTGAACCACCAAGAGAACTCCATTGTTTAGTAAATGCCGAAGGTAAACGATCGCTCAGCACACATTAGACGATAGGTGCAAAATTTAAACGATCACTTAGACGACAACGAGGCTGTAAAGCCTGATTGCCTAGGCAATCGTTTAACATGGCGAAAGGTAAATGATTTACCGTGCGATGCTAAGCGATCGTTTAGTCAGTTACTAAGCGATGAAGCTTGCTGAGCTAAACGATCGTCTAGCGCGTGCGCACATTAAACGATACCTGAGCATTCGATACTCAGCGATCGCTTACCCCATCGTCTACACGACTCGATCAACCCTTGATCATCTTCTTCCTCAAAGAACAGCAACCCTTGCTCCGAACTTATTCACGAACGACTCAAGACTCAAATTGACTTTGAATTACAGACTCGATTACTAATTAATTATGCCCAAAAATGCAGGGGCCTTTACAATCAACAAAAAATGCAAAAGAATTAAATCAAACCGAGGAAACATCCTAGAAAACTCCATTAATCCGCACTTTCACAAAAATTTAACAATTAAATAGAGCAGATATGCACCCACCATGAATGTATATGCAATTCGTTGCAACAATGAAATTGGAATATCAAAACCTTGCTTTGATACCAATTGATGGAACTCTTAAAGAAGAGTATCCATGAGTGCGTTCGGATCTTTCCTATTTCATTGTGACCGAATTACCACACATACATTCTAATAAATAGGTATGCAATTTTAGACTAATTAACGGCATGCTTTGATAAATAAAATACAGAGATTGAGTTTCTGTACCAGTTTAAGACTGTCTTCACTACGAACTCAACACAGCGGAAGCAAACTTCTACATTCTTTATCGCCCAGCAAACAGTCGACTACCAGTAGCATGATCGTCTATAAGAACGACAATGAACGAACAAGAAGGAGCGGAGACGACAAAACCACTTAGAGCCCTTGGTATTTTCAGACTGGGAATCCAAAGAGTGGTATTTGTTGAATTTGGTAGACGAAGGAGGAAAGTACTGATCATGTAGAACGATAAGCAACTGGGAGAAGGCTATCGTATAGTGGATGCTTATCGTTTAGAGAAAGCTACACGATCGTGTAGGTTTTACTAAGTGATCGTCCAGTATTTAGTAAGCGATCGTTTAGAAAACTAGGCAAGCTAAGCGATCGTTTAGAGAATGCGTGCGATCATTTAGATGTGGGGTGTTGATAATTTAGGGAACGACTTTATTTTATTTTATTTATTAAGGACGAATAGGGGTTGTACATGAATTCATGCATTAGACATGGCTTATGCATTTGCACCCATGCGTCTGAGGTCATGCGTCGGAATGAAGATGTGTTAGACTAATATGCAATGACCACGCATTCCTATCACAAGTTTTCTTACACTCGCACCAAGTATAACGCAAACGCAAGTTTCTCGGGTAATCCGACGTCGAACACAGGGACTTGTCACTCAATAATTCTTGTGAAGCAATGCATTTGAGGCGATGAAAAGAAAAATAAAAAGAAATTAAATGGATGTACACACTATTCCTACTCCTAACTAAACAGATTGAGCAATAGAATACTTGCAATGAGAATAAGTAGAGACATGACAACCATTAACGCATAGTAATGTTTATTATCCTAAATAGCCCGAGTAATCCTAGCTCATTGCACTAAAGTCGCACACCTCTTGGTGGTCAGCCGCGTGACTATATCTCTATAGTGCATGGTTGCGTCGAGCATAATATTGTGTCTATCTCTAGGAATAATGCGAACTTTGCTTTGGTGCGTTCCATCTCTTACCTTCTCAGGAAGTTTAAACGCGGCTATTTAACTTATAGACAAGCAATGCAACATCTCATAGACAGGCATTGCTACAGCCTTTCACCACGCAAAGAGGATTAACTCACTATACTCGCATAACGCACACCTCTCGGTGGGTTGCTTCATGCGTCCTATCTCTAGGCTAAAGAATTAAACATGCTATTGTCTTTGATAAATAAACGCTGAAGATAAACTATGATATAGATGAAAATGATGAAGAAGACGACAATGAAGGAGTTAAGATTTGCATTGATCACAAAATATCTTAATAACTTAAGCTAAAATGTAATACAACACAGAGATTAAAAAAGAAAGGAAGGACTCTACGTCAAGGCTGCCGATGGTGCCATGGTTCAATGGTGGAGATGTCTCTCTCGAGCTTTATCTCCGACGAATGCTCCGATCGTCACCCGTTCAGGGTTGTGGAGATGAAGAATTCTTACTGAAAATATCTTTCAAGCTCTCATCTATGATCACAAACTTCTACCTTGAGGCAGAAATTCGGATGTCTTAAAATGAAAGTCCCAAGGGCTATTTATACAGTTTGACGCTGACAGCTACAATAATGACTATATGGCTCACTGCTGCTTTTGCCATGGTATGGGCATTGTCACATTGCCTTATCTTGTTGATACTCCCAAGGTATGCGTCCAAGCTTAATTTAGGTGAAGTTATCAACACATTCTACTCATCTTGCGATCTTCTATTATGGCTATTACTCTGTGGCCGCAATCTTCATTTGGTCACCATAATTCCCATGCGTTGGACGCATGCGATTACCACAACTTCCATGCATTGGACGCATGTGATTACCGTCTGTGATTGCTTAGCTCATGCATTTGTCTTTGCGATCGCCTGGCTTCAGCGCATGCGTTTGTCTGTGATGGCTTATTTCAAAAGCATGCACTTGATTCCTGCGATAGCTACAAAAATAGACATTTGGCATGGAGTAACGCATAATATAGGGGTCAGTGAGGATTTAGGTGCTAATTGACGCAAAACTCAATTTTTCGCAAATTCTAAGTATTATCACCGTGTTTTCTACTTATTAGCCCTCATGATTCTAAATAAAAGGCTTATAATAACTAGCATTTCTGCCAGTTATCATCCCCTAAACTTAGAATCATGCTTGTTCTCAAGCATGCGTTATACTTAACAAATTCTTAACTCACCTTCCTGCGTCTCTTTGCGATGACCATCTTCTCAGAATATAATCTACTCGGGCCTCTAACTATGGACGCAGTGCTCTCCTCTACTTCAGCTGCTTCTCCAAAGAGATCTTTTCTAAGTTCAATTCAGCAAGCCTTTGTTCAAAAACTTTTTATTCATTCTCTACAACTTTGCATTCAGCTCATGAGAATGCGTTCGTTCAAAAACATTCAAGCTTATGCGTCTATTTAATCTAACGCGGCGTTGAACCTGATTACACTCTTCGTTTTGGTTTACGCCCCACGTGTGTCATGCGGGCAACCAACTTCGGTTGTGTTCCATATTCAACTCAACTCATGTCTTGCTTAATTTGGCTTGCGCCAGACAGAGCGCTTATGCGTTGATCCTGGTGACTTACCTTCGTTTTGGCTTGCTCCCACGAGTGTCATGCAGACATCCAACTACGGGTAAGTGCCTTTCACAACTCAACTCTTGTCAACATGGGTTTCCTCATTGCGTTGGAAGTGGAGTTGTTATTTTCAAATTTTTTTTTTTTTTTGAAAATGATCGCAATGTGATGAACGCAATTCTCCGAGACCACTGTCACCCCCCAAACTTAGAGGGTGGCAACATTCTCTCTGTAAGCTAAAAACAAACTCAATAGGAATGTGATAACAAGTGTTTGAGAAAAGGTTTGCACACAATAAAACTATAGACTTTCACATTTTGAAGAGGCTATTAAAAGTAAGGAGTGCCTTGCGATACTAGTTAGAGGACTGTTGTTGCATAAACTGTGATGATGCCATAAACTTGATGACATAGATTTGATGCTTCTATTTTGTGGAAAATGATCTTATGTCATACAACGCATGGATGAATGATAACTTTATTTTCTTTATGCGATACTACTTTTAAATATGCATTATTAATGAATGTTCTTGTAGTATGCTGTGCGTTGTCACAAGTTTCCTTACGTTGGAACCAAGTATAATTCCACCGCAAGTTTCTCAGTATGATCCGAGGTCGAACACAGGGATTGGTTTAGGTTAATTGCGTTATATTTGTGATATATGCAACTAGGGGTTTTTCAATTTAATAAAAGTGTGGTTTGTACATGCAATAAAGTAAATTGTGCAGTAAAGTAAAGATAAGCGATAAAAATACGATAATAAAGTAAATTGCGATAAAAGAAAAGTGCGATAAAATAAACCTAAGCTATGATGATACAAGATACAAGTTACATGATACAAGATACCGAGGTTGAGACTGACTATGAAGAATATATAAAGATCGTGTTATGCGGTGGCAAGGCTTATGTGCAAAGCAGAAAGAGAAAGGATAATTAATGTAAACAGTGCAAGTTTCTTATTGCGTTAAAGATATAAGTATGGTTCCGCTTTCGCTTGGCGTACACCTCTCGGTGATCGGCCACGTTTCCCACATTTCTGTGGTGAAACAGGGACGAACGTAATGAACGCAAGGTTGCTTCCATCTCTGGAAGTACTTTTTGCTTTAGTTAACGCATTCTTCTAATCTTCTCTCGACAAATCAGAATGGCATCTTCACTTCTGCTCTCACAAGTGAAGATGTCATCTAGCATGCTTTATCTAAACATCTTTATCTCTTTAGCATAGATTAAGTTACTTGTTTAATTCATATTAATCACCAAGGGATTAAGAAAACATCGTGGAGAAAGCAATTAATGGAAGAACGGAAATAGATAGAAATGTGGAAATGAAAGTGATCATGACATTTAATTATAAAATCAAGCGTCTGATACATGGTTGTGAATGATTTAGAATAAGAAGATGAAATACAATTGATGAATAAGAGTTAGAAATAGATACAGAAGAGTGCCAATGTCTTGACACCGATCTGGATGGAAAGATTGCTTGTCGACATAGATGGAGTCAATGGAAAGATGAGCTTTCCTCTTAGGCTTTCTCAACCGGTAGAGTTGATCTAGGTACAGAGCTTCACGACGAGGATTTGGAATGATTTGCTCAAAGACTCACCTCTCGACCTTGTCTCTTTTCTTCCCGGATCTTCTCCGATCAGCACTCAGATCAGCCTTTCTCTCAATAGCCTTATATCAATTATCCCCCGTATCAAGTATATCTTCAGTGAATACCTTGAGGGTATTTATAGATGAAAGCTTTGATTGTCTGACTTGTGGTCCCCACTTTATTGTTATGGAAATTCCGAAAATGGCGGAATAAATATTTCTTCTATTATGCAATCAGTCCGTCGAAAATGCACAATGGTTAGTTGTACACGTTTCAAAATCCTCCGTGATTGCATTGCTCATTTGCATCTTTCGATCGTGTGCTCACATGCGGTGTTGTTTTTATTACTGCATGCGGTTGAAGTTCAGCTCTGGATCGATTTTCGCATATGTCGTTATTGCGTTAATCGTCTATTCATTCCGGAATGATGGGCGCAATGCGACATAGATGTGTTAATCTTTTTTTTCTCTTGAGCCATGAGCGCATACGGTGACTGGATTTCCTACAAAATAGACTTGAAATATTCTTTTCTACCATCACAATGGTGTTAGTGGGTGTATTGATGACAATTTATAATTATTGTATTTCTTAACCAATTTCCATACAATTGATGCAACTTTCCTCTCTTTTAACCGCAATATCTAAATAAAGCAGTATAAATAACTTGTATTTCTACAAGTTATCAAGACGCGGTGAATTATTTGTACCATTGTAGATGCATCGCAAAGAACCACAGTCAGACAAAGAGAATTTCAAAAGGATAAGGCATAAAAGATAACAAGAACAGAACCTTAAGTAGAAGAATGCATGCGACAATGCATTGGAGTTCATGCGATTAAAGTCATGCGTTGAAGGATGTGGAGGATTCTTCCGTTGTAACTACACACCGAGGAGAGTTATTATTGTACCTACAAGGAGAAAATGCACACAACCAAGGAAGTAGCTGCATATCCAAAATAACTATAAATAAAAATAAAAAACTAAACTAAAAAACTAATGTAAAAGATAGAGTAGAAGACGTCCCTGGAGAAATTGGAGTGTTGTCACCACAAGGAGTCCCACATGCAGGAGATGGTTCTCAACTGCTTAGGTCAAGGGGGCTTACCCTGACCGTTGGAGCTTCCAGCAATTGTTTGACGCATGATGGTTGACATGCGTCTAAGACTGCTTCCAACTCATGCAATAGACAGCCTTTCTATCTCAGGGTCAATATTTGACTTTCGACGCATCGCCTATACTTCAAATATTGTTTACAGCTTGATTGCAAAATCTACAATATGCCTAAGATTGAAAAGGTGCTTGCGAAAACACAAAAACTTCACAGAACATTAGCTGCCAAGTCCCCGGCAATGGCGCCAAAAACTTGTTGATAATTTAGGGAACGACTTTATTTTATTTTATTTATTATGGACGGATGGGGGTTGTACATGAGTTCATGCGTTAGACATGGCTTATGCGTTTGCACCCATGCATCTGAGGTCATGCATCAGAAGGAAGATGCGTTAGACTAATATACAATGACCACGCGTTCCTATCACAAGTTTTCTTACGCTCGCGCCAAGTATAACACAAACGCAAGTTTTTTCTGTAATCCGAGGTCGAACACAGGGACTTGTCACTCAATAATTCTTATGAAGCAATGCGTTTGAGGTGATGAAAAGAAAAATAAAAAGAAGTTAAATGGATGTACACACTATTCCTACTCCTAAGTAAACAGATTGAGAAATAGAAGACTTGCAATGAGAATAAGTAGAGACACGACAACCATTAACGCATAGTAATGTTTATTATCTTAAATCGCCGAGTAATCCCAGCTCATTGCACTAACGCGTCGCACACATCTCGGTGGTCAGCTGCATGACTATATCTCTATAGTGCATGGTTGCGTCGAGCATAAGATTGTGCCTATCTCTAGAAACAATGCGAACTTTGCTTTGGTGCGTTCTATCTCTTACCTTCTCAGGCAGTTTAAACGCGGCTATTTAACTTATAGACAAGCAATGCAATATCCCATAGACAGGCGTTGCTACAGCCTTTCACCACGCAAAGAGGATTAACTCACTATACTCGCATAACGCACACCTCTCGGTAGGTTGCTTCATGTGTTCTATCTCTAGGCTAAAGAATTAAACATGCTATTGTCTTCGATAAATAAACGCTGAAGATAAACTATGATATAGATGAAAATGATGAAGAAGATGACAATGAAGGAGTTAAGATTTGCATTGATCACAAAATATCTTAATAACTTAAGCTAAAATGTAATACAACATAGAGATTAGAAAAGAAAGGAAGAACTCTACATCTAGGCTGCCGGTGGTGCCATGGTTCAATGGTGGAGATGTCTCTCTCGAGCTCTATCTCCGGCGAATGCTCCGATCGTCACTCGGTCTGGGTTGTAGAGATGAAGAATTCTCACTGAAAATCTCTTTCAAGCTCTCATCTGTGATCACAAACTTCTACCTTGAGGCAAAAATTCGGATGTCTTAATGATGACTATATGGCTCACTGCTGCTTTTGTCGCAGTATGGGCATTGTCACATCGCCTTATCGTCTTGATACTCCCAAGGTATGTGTCCGAGCTTAATTTAGGTGAAGTCATTAACGCATTTTACCCATCTTACAATCTTTTATTATGGCTATTACTCCATGGCCGCAATCTTCATTTAGTCACTGCATTTCCCATGCGTTGGACGCATGCGATTACCGCAACTTCCATGCGTTGGGTGCATGCAATTACCATCTACGATTGCTTAGCTAATGCATTTGTCTTTACGATCGCCTGGCTTCAACGCATGCTTTTGTCTGTGATAGCTTATTTCAAACGCATGCATTTGATTCTTGCGATAGCTACAAAAATAGACACTTTGGCATGGAGTAACGCATAATATTGGGGTCAGTGAGGATTTAGGTGCTAATTGGCGCAAAACTCAAATTTTCGCAAATTCTAAGTATTATCACTGTGTTTTCTACTTATTAGCCCTCATGATTCTAAATAAAAGGCTTATAATAACTGGCATTTCTGCCAGTTATCACGAGGTGTGCGATCATTTAAGCGATAGGACGCTATCGTATAAGCTCTAAACTAAGCGGTCGGTACATTTTCACACCTTTTGCGATTTTTTAAAACTCTTTGCAAAATGAAACCAATTTTCATTTTATTCTTCAGTTACAATAACCGAATATTGATTTTCCCACTAACGCACGTTTTAGGAGAAGTTTTCGGCTAATTATCACATAATTAACCAATTAATTAATAAATGGATATAATCATATTATATTCTTATCCTATAGTTTGATTTCATATATCTACTATAGTAATTTCTCTTCTACTTGATATAAATCATATTTATATCTAATTTCCTCCAAAATAATGTATCTCATACATTTAGTCAATTATATCATATATAATTAACTAATTTAATCATATCATATATAATCGAACTCCCACTTGTCAATTTGAACATTTCAAACTGACCCAAAAACTGATTCTTGACTTTATCCAAGCTAATGGACCTGTGGCTCGAAGCTCCAATGGTACGTGAATAGCTGACTAAACTTTCTAGCCACGAGATCCACCATCCATTAACTGCCAAGCATTCTACTAAAGACCAACAGTCGAGATCCACTATCTGTTAACTGCCAGGCATTCCACTAAAGACCAACAGCTGAACTCTTCTTACCACAGATATATTTCTGTTTCCATCAGATATAACCAATCATGAGTACAATGACCCTTCACATATGCTCTTAAGTATAGTTGGGCCAATTTATCATTTTGCCCCTTTAGTTACATCTCACTTCTTAAGTACCACTGATTTCTCTAATGAACAATACAACATAGTCCAACTATGTGTGAACACCTCTCGGGCCAAGAGAAGGTGTATGACGCCACATCGTTCAAGCCCTGGAATCAACTTTTAAGGAAATTATCTATCTACTTGCCTCTGGTTCAGGGAAGGAGTGAATTCCATCTTCTATAGTTGAGTTCCCAGCTCCCAAATCAGATTAATCCCCAAAATGGTAGGTTTGAATCGGTGACCTGGCCACTTGCACCCATACAAATCAAAGGACCGCCCTCCATGGCAGGAGTTCCCAACTCACTCAGGATTAAGGTCATGTTATCTATGGTCATCATAGTGAAGTGAAGTCTCTATCATGAACGGTGTTATATAACAAGACGTTAACACTTTGTGGTCAGGTCTTATACAAACTCTTTATTAGAACGCCCCCGCTCGCATGTCCTCTACATGAATGATCAAGATCAGACCATCTGTGATAAGTCACAACACTTGTGACCATTCCACAAAGCGGGCTGCATTCGTAGCATTACCAGGATAAGGTTTCCCTCCTGTATCCATATACTACAAACCATTTTGGTTATCACTCAAGACATGATCCACTTGTATGTCACCACATACATGTTTAAGTTACATATAGATAACTAGAGATTTTATGTTTATTGGTTTGTAGTAAAGCAAATAAAACAAAAAATTGAGCAAAATCAAGATGTAAAGTAAATATAATATATTATACAACACAAGCGTTCATACAAATTGTTTACAAACTACAACACACGAAACTTTAGGGCATCAACCCCAACACCTATGAGATTTAGGGCATCAACCCCAACACTGGGTGTGGACTGCTACCTGGGGAAAAAGTATAAGCATTTAAAAGAGTGAGGTATCGCCTAGTGAGTGACATTTAAAACATGTTTCCTATACACATGTTAATAAAACATGATCACACTCAAATATCAATTTTATGAACTCAGGGTTTACTAATTTAGAACATCAAGTATAAAATTTTAGAAAATGTTATAGAACCCTACAAACATCTGATAAACATCATCCTCTAACCTTAGTTAAGGGAGAGCCCTTTTGCTTAATCGCTCAACGTCGAAGTCCTTAGCTAGTGTGGAGTAGTCTCAACACAACCAACGTCGATAATACCTACGTGCACGTGGTTAAGCCCTAGATACCGTCATACCTTAGGTACCGAGGGACCTAAATACCTTCATACCTTCAATATCGGGTTTCCTCATTTGAATATCATAAAACCTCAATTGCAGATAAGAACTCAACCTCTAAAAACATCAAGCATTACAGTAGCATGTACTTCTTAAGTAAAGAAATTATGAGAATAACTTAACTTAAGAAAATGCTTTGTAAGTTCAAACTCGAGTATGCTTAAGAAATTTCATAGGAAAAAGCATACTATAAAACTCATGTTAAAACTTTTAGGAATAGCATGCTCAGGGAAAACTCTTAAGTAAAGCATGTAATCGGCTTACACTATGAAATTCTTAATCATTTGAAAACATGTCACTCACTCTTAACCAGCAGTAGCTCTTCTTCCTAGGTTTTCTCTTAGCTTCCCATGTTCTTCCTCGAATCCCAAGCCAAACCAATAGATATGACACTAGGCCTCTGAAGACTCCTAAATAGCAGTTGTATGCAGGGTCGAACTCCCCCAGCACTAGCTAGACGCCTGGTTAAGCCTCCCACACCCAAATGATTCTACTCAATGCCTAGATGATGCCTCTAATGCCTAGATTACTTCAGCTCAACGCTTAACAATCAAGCTTGAATCTCTGGTATAATACTTCAGCGCATGGTCTTCCTTCCGAACCCTAGTTCTCTTCAATCACTCCCTTTTTAAGTCTTCTTGCAAGATTAGAGAGTTGTGTGATGAAAGGTGACTCCTTGAAGGTATTTATAGGCAACCTTAGGTCATCTTTGTCATCCCCTCAAGCCTTCAACGTTGGTCACCTCCTTCTTGAAGAAAATTTGAGTTTCTTCTTTCCATTAAATCGCCACCTTCTTCATTGCCACCACCTACTTACATGTAGGTAAGTTGTGTTCTCCATTGAGCATGTCCAATGCATGCTTACTTTTGAGGTGGCTGTCCTGTAATAAATCTTACATCTCCACCCTCCACCTCCTACTTCGATTTTGAAGGAACTTTAACTGGAGAGAATCGTGAGAGGAAGCAAGATCGTCCTATTTTCATTTTTCATTGAATATAAGTTTTACAATTAAGCAAGAATAAGATATGCATTTACATAAGTTATAGCATGCATTAATAAAGGAAAACTTAGGGTTTTAGAAACCCTTACCTTTGAAGAACATTTTCTTCAAGAATCCCTCGAACAAGTCACGAACGGATTGTTGGAAATGGTGTCCTAAATCTCCTTGTAGTCTCATTGTTTGTAAACTCTATATAAAGATATTGTTATTAATAAAATAAGTGTTATTTTATAAGCATTTACTCAATCCAATAAACTAAGATCCGAGGTTATTTTATGTAAATTTAAACAAGTATGTAGAGACATACAGGTGGATCTTATTTAAATAATAACCTAAAGGGTCTGTAGTAGATGGATAAGGTTAGGTACCTAATCCTAGTGACACTATGGATACGACCCACTTTATAGGTGTTACAAGTGTTGTAAAGTGCTACAAATGATCTGATCCTAATCATTCATGTGGAGACCTACGAGCAAGGGTATCCTATACTAAGAGATTGTATAAGACCAGACTACAAAATGGTTAGTCTCTTTATATAACACCGTTGATAATAGAGACTTACATTTCACTAGGATGACCATAGGTGACATGACCTGAGTCCTGAGTGAGTTAGGAACTCCATCTCATGAAGGCGGTCCTTTGATTTGTATGGGTGAGAATGACCAACTTGCCAACTCAATAAGCATACCATTTTAGGGATTCGGATGATTGGAGAGCTGGGAACTCAGCTTCATAAGACGAAATTCACTCTTTCCTCGATGCAGGGGTAAGTAGATAAATTGTTCCCTTAAGGGCTGATTTCGGGTCTTGAACATAGTGGCCACACCTTCTCTTGGGAAGACAGGACTTAATCATAGTGGAACTATGACATTGTTCATTAGAGAACTCAATGGTACTTAAGGAGTTAGATGTAATTACAAGGGCAAAACGGTAAATTGGCCCACCTGTACTTACGAGTGATTTGTGAAGGGTCATCGCACTATTGATTGGTTATATCCAATGAACACAGAAATATATCTAAAATGCGAAGAGTGCAACTATCGATCTTTAGTGGAATGTCTGGCAATTAACAGATGTGGATATCGTGATTAAAGAGTTTAGTTAGTTATTCACGTACCGTTGGAGCTTCAAGCTACAGGTCCATAAGGTCCCCTTGGTAGCTTAATGGATTCAAGTTGAGAATCAGTTTTTGGGTTAGTTTTAAATGTTCAAATTAACAAGAGGGAATTTGATTATATATGATTTAATTAAATTAATTAAATTATGTATGATATAATTGATATAATGTATTTGATACATTATTAGATTGTAGGAATTTATATAAATATGATTTATATTAAATGCCATAACTTAGGAAAAGAACTATGGTTTATATGTTGCATATGATGCAATATTAAAACTATAGGTTATAAATATAATATGATAAGTTAGTTATTGTATTTATTTATAACTAATAAATTATATGATAATTAATATTTCTTTTTCTAAATAATCGACCTTGGTGGGTGGTTCTACACGATTTATGGTAACTGTGAGATTGATAACAGGCAGAAATGCACGTCATTATAGGCCTTTTATTTAGAATTATAAGGGCTGTTAAGTAGAATATCTAGCGAATGTTTTAGGAATTCATGAGAAAGCGAGTTTGCGTCGATCGGCATTAAGAATCTCGGCTAACCCAATATTATGCGTTATTATGCATTCAATTGTTTATTTTTGTAGCAACCGCAAAAATCGATCGCATACGCGAGAGCCAGGCTATCGCGGAGACGATCACATGCACAATCGCATACGCTCGACGCATAGATGTTGCGGTCATCAACCGCATGTGTCCATCGCATGGATGTTTCGACCATCAACCGCATGCGTCCATCACATAGAAGTTGAGGCCGTCAAGTGAACATGGTCGTCATAGAGAGATTGCAGCTACATAATGATAACCATAATAGAAGGATGATCGCAAGGTTGGTGGAATGCAAGCATGAACGCATACCTCGGGAGTATCAAAAGATGATGTTGACATTAAACCTACCACGCCGTTAGTAGTAGAGATTTAGAAAAGGACCATTGCGTCGCAAGTGTCAGATTCAGAGTAGGTCCATAAATGATGTCGGTGAACAAGCTCTATAAATAGAAGCCGATGAGTAGAATTTCAAATCATCCAAGGTTTTTCGCCTGAGGCTCCCTGCCTTAGGGCAGATCCTTGTGATCCAGACCAAAGCATGAGAAGATAGCTTGAGAGTTCTTCATTCCCTTCAATCATTTCGAGTGACGACCGAAGCCTTCGCTGGAGTTAGAGCTCGAGAGAGTCTACTCCACTACCTATCCGTGGCACCATCGGCAGCCTTGACACACATCTGCTGGAAGCAAGACATTACTTCCAGCTTGCCCTCCATTTCTCTTGTTTCCTTGTATTGTATTACATTTTGGCTTAAGGAATTAATACATTTTGTGATCAATGCATTTCTATATTTCCTTCGATTCCATCTCCATCTTCATTTACTTAGTATCCTTTACTTTCATTGCATCACTGAGTAAGATTGCTAGAGTATCGCATACTTAATCGTGTGGATTAAGGATATGAAGCATGTAGCAAACCACCGGGAGGTGTGCGTTGCGCAAGTGCTATGAGAAAACCTTATTTTCTTAGTGTGAAGCTGTAGAAATGCTTGTCTATAAGCGGATGCAATGCTTGTCTATGAGTAGAATCAGCAACAACTAACTGCCCGAGAGGGTAAGTGGTTGGTCACATTAAGCAATGTAAGCAAGTGTTCACTAGGGATAGGAATAATCTTACGTCAGCCAGGTTTATGCGATTACCTTGTCTTATGAGCGCATCATTCATCATATAGGCATACTTGGGAGAGTAGTCTAAAAACCAAATCTAAGTCTCGAGAGAGCGGATTGGATCGCATAAGCAAGAATGGGGAACTTAGAAATAAGCTCTGTTTGCTACTACACAGCGATGAACCCTTTAAGTAGGATATGGTGGTATGTGGTCATCTCGCTTATGTGTGAGAACATGTGAGTGGGCATATGGAGGCATAGAAATAGGCTTCTCGACACTATTGATAACGGGCAGAAATGTAAGTTATTACAACGCAAAGTTATAAAACAATGTAGGGTTGCGATGATAAAAATATACAATATTGCATCCAAAAGCATTAAGTTCACAATATGGCGATCGCATGAGTCCATTGCATTAAAAAGTTAACTTATGTATTTTTGTGCAAAATATGCGTTGACGCAAGGCGGAAAATGTGATCCAAAGAAATCAACGGTCGAGCGCATTAAGAGATTGCATTAATGCAAGGCTATGCGATCATTTGTGCTCGCGATTATCTGGTCAAAAAGGTTGCCGCAGCATTTGGGTGAAAAGCGTAATAAATCACGATGGGAAAGAAAGCTGATGACGGTCGATTTCGAATTAAGTTGACAAGCCGTTAACGAACTTCTATAGCAAGTACACTCAACTTTTTGGTGACAAATATTTGGCGCATCAGATAGAGAATTCATGCCATCCCATTTGTGCAATCATAAGAGAGAAGAAGCATTTCACCCCGAAGCTCAATGAATACCAGAGGCCACCTTCAGTGAAGGAGTTCGTTCAGTTAGATAATTTTCCCTATAGATACTTAGCCTTGTTCATAGTTTTCTTATACTTAGAAGGCGGAGCAAGAGAAAGGAAGAGACGCCGAAAGATCGCCCTGGTCAGCACGAGAGAGAACCTAGGAGGCGTTCAACAGAGACAGGGTTGACTCTTGCGAGAGCAAGATTATCTTTTGAGCAGCGTAGAGAAGAACAGTGTAAAAGCCTTGAGAAGCAAAAGATTGCTACTAGGCTCTTTATTCTTATTCTACATTGTCATTCTGTATTTCGATTATATATCTATAAAATGAAACTTGCTTATCTAAATCTGTTCACACTCTTTAAAACACACATGAGTAGCTAAATCTATCGAATGGGTTAAGAAGAACTTAGCTAACATGACCTAGGATTTTCATCGCATGCGACCATCTTGTCTTATGTTATGCCTATCATCTCTTTAGAGCTACTCGAGAGAGAGTGTAAAGAAATATCCTAAGACTTGAGAAAGCTAGGTTAGAATCTAGACTCGAGAGAGCAAGATTAGATCTGCATAAGCAAGATATAGAGACTTAGAGATAAGCTCTGTTTGTCAACATGCATTGCATGCACCCTAGAGATAGGTTATGGTATTATGCGGTTTCCTTGTATGTGTGTATGTCAATTTTCATCACATCGACAAGAATAGAGGCTTATGTGTAGGTCCTATAGACATCATCGCATATATCGCATGCGTTCTAGAACTAAAAGCCGTAGCATTTGCATTGAGAGATGATTTGCTATTGTATGTGTGTAGCATGATCACATAACATGAACGCAATCCTAGGAAGTGTTAGCTGAACCCCTTCTCAACCCATTCCCCCGCATATTCATCGCATCTTCTGTAATTGTAACATCCCACACCTTTTTATTTATTTATTAATAATGTAAAAATTTTCCTTTTTCAGTAATTGTCCATAGTTGAAGGGCATGTTTAGAATTTTGAATTTAAAGTATAAGTGCGAGGATTTAAGTGTTATCGTGGAAATTATTCAAAAATTATTCAATTTGAAAAGTTATGACAGGAACTAATTATTTTTGGAAAAAAGAAAGGAATCAAATATTAAGGTGGGTTAAGGAAAGAATTTAATTAGAGTTATACTATTTTCCTTTTATTATTATTATTATTATCATTATTATTATTATTATTAGTAGTAGTAGTAGTAGTAGTATTTTTTTTAAAATAAAAAGGACCCCCCTGTTTTCTGCTTCCACGCCACCTCTTTGTGCCACGCTTCTCAGCCTTCCAATCGCTGCCGTTCGTGGGTTCCGGCTGACCAGATCCTGCCGGTCGCCGCCAGTCGCCTAGCTCTCCAGTCGAGCGCTCGCCCAGACTGCCGCCGCCCGAGCCCAAGCTGGTCTCTACTGTCGCTCGCCGTGTAAGCTTCTACCTGGCCGGCTCCTTCGCCTCACGTCCGCTGCTCTCAGCCCGACTAGATTTGAGCCGCCGACGTCCTCCTTCGCCCAGATCTGAGCCGAGTCTCTCCTCCACTGCCCACCACGTTGCTTCCAGTGTCGCCAGCCCTATTTCGCTAGAACCCGCCTACATAACTACACTTGTGTTTTGAGTAAGCGATTGATTATTTTTGGGCAACATTTTGGTTGATCTAGTTTGATTAGCCATTTGGATTTTGGGTTAAAAATTTTTTATCTCTATATTTGGAATCCAGATCCAAGATTGGAGTACTTCGGAGTGCGCAACGTGCTATTTAGTGGATTCGAGTTCGTTCAGCAAGTATTTTTGGTAAGCGTTGTGGCCCTTGTTGTTGATTGTTAGCCACCTTTTAGTTATTGGACTGATAGAGAGTTTGGTTTTAGTTTCTCGAAGGTTCCAAGTCGTCGTCCTTTGGGTTCTAAAATCTGCTAAGAGGATTCTAGTGTTGGTTGATCAAATTTCGTTAGGTAAGTTCATTGGTGATCCCTAAATTTAATTTATATGTATGGATCTTGGTTCTAAGAATTTAAAATTTATGTTATGTTCTGTATTAGGGGACTTAGTTCAGGGGTTTTTGGTTGGAGATCATTAGCTTGGATCAAAAAATCAGAATTTGATTTCAAGGTAAGTAATCTTACTACTGGAACTGCCCATGGGCCAGGCTTTAGTTGTATGCTAGCATGATAAGTGTATGTTATGGTAAATGTTAGCATGTTGACTGACAGTATGACCTAAATCAAAGTACGTTCTGGCACGAATTCTGATTTGTTTACATACAAACCAAAGTACTTAATCGTTAGTATGTGATAGTATGTGTTTTCATATGTCGATGTCTGATCTGCTGGTGTTGAGGCATACTTGCATGTTGTGGATTCATGATGTAAGTTATACATGGATGATGTATAATATGTTATTAAGAAATATGTGTATGTGATGAAGCCATGGTATCAAGAATTTTTATGTATGTTTTAGAATTGTACAATGTTGAATCTTAGCACGTTAAGACTGTGTGAATATCCTCATTGATTAGTTAGATGCTCACCAGTTTGTGTTTCCTTCGGGATTCACCAGTTTGTGTTTACTTTGGGATTCACCAGTTTGTGTTTCCTTTGGGATTCACTAGTTTTGTGTTTCCTTTGGGATTCACCAGTTTGCGTTTCCTTCGGGATTCACCAGTTTTGTGTTTCGTTCGGGATTCACCAGTTTTGTGTTTCGTTCGGTATTCACCAATTTTGTGTTTCCTTCGGGATTCACCAATTTTGTGTTTCCTTTGGGATTCACCAGTTTGTGTTTCCTTGGGATTCACCAGTTTTGTGTTTCCTTCGGGATTCACTAGTTTTGTGTTTCCTTCGGGATTCACCAGTTTTGTATTTCCTCCGAGATTCACCAATTTTATGTTTCTTTCGGGATTCACAAGTTTGTGGGCATACTTAACTACAATAGGATAGGACTCAGTCTCTTTTTTGTTTGATGTGTTTATGTGCCATTTGCGGGTATCTAGAGGACATAGATGCCTAGCCTGACCTCAGTGGTGGGGCTACTTACTGAGTATTTCATACTCATTCTTTCTTATGTTGATATTTCAGGTAAGTGTAGAGATGCACCGACGATGGGGCAGCGGAATTCGTGATCGTGTCACTAGGACTAGTTTTTACACTTCCGCATCATGAAATTTAGAGTTCTTTTCATGTTTCTCTTAATGTTTAGTTTTGATGTTTGAAACTTATTATTAAGAATTGTTTTTCATTTGTATTTATTAACCTTTATGATTTATGGGTACCCTATTATTGTTTTTAACAATTGCATTTAATAAATGTCTTTTGAACTTCTCTTGTTTTAATTAGCATTTATTTCAAATAACTGAGTGTCGTTTTAAATTCATTGCATGCATTTATTTTAGCAACAACCTTACCTAAGTCCTAGGGGGTCGGGTCGTTACAGTTGGTATCAGAGCCCATGTTTTGGGTTCTATAGACTGACTTACTATGTATGTCTAGATTGTCTCTGTGGCCCATGAATGGATTCCTCGTCATCGCCAAGTATATCCTATCAATTACAAGTTTTATGATAGTTGTGCATTAAAATATTTGTTTAGCTTAAATGTACCAATTATGTTCTAATGCTAGGTCAGTGACTCGTTAGAAGTTATTATAAGAGGATTATCAGGTACGACACTACAAAAGGAGGAAAATAAAATAAAATAAATTATGAGGTCACTTGGCACTAGTTTATCTCATGGAAATTATGTTAGAAACGAACAAATACATATATCTCAGTTCAGAGATCTTAAAGGTTGATGAAACTATGTAGAGTTATGACAGTTTAGAAATAAAGGTATTTATATATTTAAGCCAAGGAATAAATTTTGGAGACAAGAATTGACCAAGGACTAGTGTTATGTTATGTGTTGGATAGTGCAATTTGTGGTAGTATAAATACGCAGGCCAGTACTCAAGTATAAGGTTAAAAATTGTTTTATGGATAAGGACAAGAAGAAGAGACTATGGATCTATTAAAGGTTTTAAGATATTAAAAACCCAACACTTCGAGAATAATTTTAGAAAGGATTCGTAAGTCATAATCATTTGGGTAATACTAAAACCTGGTGAATTAGGGAAAGTATATGGGTTCATATGAAGAATTATTTTGGAATATTTAGCTAAGTTGATGTCATTAAGGGAAGCTAAAATAGTTGGACATGACCTTGGACTTAAAGGGGATAAAGTAAGGTGTTATTTGGTTAGGTTGAAGGATTATTCTAGTATACCTAGACAAAAACCAGAACCTTATTATGAAGAGGAGATCCAAGTTAGACAAATTTGAAGAAACAAAAGTCTTTTGGAGTTTAAAAGTATGCAAATTTGCAAAGAAGAATTCTACAAGATGGAAATTCTTAGTGAGAGAGATAAGATTTATGGAGAAGTTAAGTAAAATATAATTCAATAAAGAGATTATGTTCCACATGCAAAGTGAAAAAAAAAAAGGTGTCTTGAATTTAGTGGTTTTATCAAGATAAGTGTAAAGGAGAGAAAAGTATCCAAAGAAGTTTACTTTTTGGAAAGAGAAAGGAATTTAATGTGTTCGAAACTCCTAGTTAAGTATGGTTTGAAGGCTTGATAAGAGGGGTTAAAAGGTATTTGTTTTGGTGTAAAAGAAGAATACCTCATTATCATGTGGAACTTTAGGACGATATGTGTTAGATGAAAAGATAGCTTAGGTAGATGATTGGTATGAACTTTGTTTTAACACAAGAATCTGTTACCGAAATAGAAGGTTGAGAAGGGATAAGTTAAAAGGGAGTTACTAGTAACAGTAGATGTTCGAGAACTATTGATATGGTATGTTGAGCCTTCATTAGTTAAGACGTAAAACATTGAACTATGATGCAAATGTTGGGCATTAGTAAGATTTAAGGGATTTTGACTTTGTGTGCATGTGTTGGAAACATGAACTAGCAAGACCATCAATTTGATTGAGAAAAGAAAATAATCCAATTCGAGGTAGATAATAATGGTATATGCACAAAAGTAAGTAAGTTGGAACTTCCAATATAACTATTGGTATAAGGGATAGACTTGGCAATAAAGTTGAGTTAATAGTAAGAAGTTACTAAAAGTGGGTTTGGAGCATTACAAGATATTACGTATTCTCTTGCATGGGCAATGAGTTAACTAGCTTTAGGGAGTACGAGTAATCCAAGCTTGGACTTATGAATCAAGAAGGTTTTTTTTGTAAAAATCGACTTCAGGGATCAATTATAGTTATTACGAGGTTATGGAATTGTGTTATCAATTGATTGGCGCTTTAGCATCCAGGGACTTCGAAATCTCATTTTCAGAGGGAATTTTAGACTCATCCACAACAAGGTTTAAGTAATGATATGTGATTATTTTAAAGCTAAAGAATAATATGAGGATTGGCTCAAGCAAGTTGTATATCCCATGACAGTATAGAGCCTTATAATGGGTTTCTCATGAATGTGAGGCTTAATTAGATAGAATTATTCTTGGACATGTAGACCCTAAGAAAGAAATCACAGTCAACGCTTCTAGAATAGAAGCAGTTGACCAAATTTGTTCTGGTACGTATCTTCAGAGGACACATTATATCGTATGATCAGTTTCTCCACTACACCTATGAAGTTTTCCTTGTGAAAGAATGGTAAGCTCAGATATCTGTTTTCAGTATATAAGACTTTCTTAATTTCATGACCGTTTTCACAGTTCTCAGCTCGGACGTGTAGAAGTGTTGCTGATTTTTTTTTCAACATCTTAAGTTTCATAGTTATTTATGGAAGGGGTTGTTACACCTCTTTCGATACTAGTTTCAGCTATGTCAAACGATGACCCTTGTGTTGCATCTAGTTTTTTTTTTTTTTTTTTTGAAGAGTGTCCAGTCAGCATTAAGTACTCGATTGGATTTTTTTCACCCATAGACTGATGGTCAAATAGAACGTCTAAATCAGATATTGGAAGATATGTTGTGCACTTATGCACTAGAGTTTTCAGGGAGTTGGGACTCTCGCCTGTATTTAATGGAATTCGCATATAATAATAGCTATCAGCCTGCCACTGGCACATTGCCATTTGAGGTCCTATATGGAAAAAGTTGCAAGTCTCCAGTATGCCAGGGTGAGGTTTGTGAGAGGAAGTTGTTAGGACCTAAATTGGTGCAGACCACGAATGAGGCATTACAGAAGATCAGGGTTCGTATGCAAAAATCTCAGAGCAGACAGAAAAGCTATGCCGATGTAAGACGTAAGGACTTGGAATTTGAAACTGGTGTGAAAGTGTTCTTAAAAGTGGCACCCATGAAAGGTATTATGAGGTTTGGCAGGAAAGGGAAGCTGAGTTTGATGTTCATTGGGCCTTTCGAGGTATTGGAGTAAATTAGCCCCGTAGTTTACCGTTTGGTTTTGCCCCCAGCATTGTCTTCAGTTCATAATGTATTCCATGTTTCGATGCTAAGGAAGTATGTGACAGATCCGTCCCACGTAGTCGACTACGAGCCCTTGTGATTGAATGATAACTTGAGCTATGAGGAGAAGCCCATAAAGATCCTTGCCAAGGAAGTTAAGACATTGCACCGCCGGGAAATTACTTTTGTGAAAGTCTTGTGGCAAAACCACCAGTTCAGGGAGGCCACCTGGGAGTGAGAGGATGAGATGAAAGCCCAGTACCCAGAGCTTTTTCAAGAATGAACTTTCGAGGGCAAAAGTTCCTTGAGGAGGGAAGAATGTAAGACCCAGAATGTTTTGTTACCTGGAGTGTTTTACGGAGTGTTTTAACTTTCGAGGACGAAAGTTACTTGAGGAGGGAAAAATGTAACATCCCACACCTTTTTATTTATTAATAATGTAAAACTTTTCCTTTTTCAGTAATTGTCCTTAGTTGAAGGGCATGTTTGGAATTTTGAATTTAAAGTATAAGTGCGAGGATTTAAGTGTTGTCGTGGAAATTATTCAAAAATTATTCAATTTGAAAAGTTATAGCGGGAATTAATTATTTTTGTAAAAAGGAAAGGATTTAATTAGAGTTATACTATTTTCCTTTTTTTTAATTATTATTTTTATTATTTTTATTATTATCATTATTATTATTATTATTATTAGTATTTTATTTAAAATAAAAAGGACCCCCCCTCACGGCTTCTCCCTCACGTGAGCCCCCCCCCCCCTCCGTTTTCTGCTTTCACGCTGCCTCACTGCGTCGCGCCTCTTAGTCGTCCAATCGCCATCGTTCGTGGGTTCCGGCTGGCCAGATCCCATCGGTCAGACAAGCCACCAGTCGCCCAGCTCTTCAGTCGAGCGCTCGCCCAGACTGCCGCCGCCCGAGCCAAGCTGGTCTCCACCGCGCTCATCGTGTAAGCTTCTGCCTAGCCGACTCCTTCGCCGCACGTCCGCCGCTCTAAGCCCGACCAGATTTGAGCCGCCGATGTTCTCCTCTACCCAGATCTGATCCGAGTCTTTCCTTCGCCGCCCACCACGTCGCTGCTGCTTTCAGCACCGCCAGCCCTGTTCATCGCTAGGACCCGCCTACACCACTACACTTGTGTTTTGGGTAAGTGATTGATTATTTTTGGGCAAGATTTTGGTTGATCTAGTTTGATTACCCATTTGGATTTTGGGTTAAAAATTTGTTATCTCTATATTTGGAATCCAGATCCAAGATTGGAGTACTTCGGAGTGCGCAGCGTGCTGTTTAGCGGATTCGAGTTCGTTCGGCAAGTATTTTTGGTAAGCGTTGTAACCCTTGTTGTTGATTGTTAGGCATCTTTCGATTGTTGGACTGAGGGAGAGTTTGGTTTTAGATTCTCGAAGGTTCCCAAGTCGTCGTCCTTTGGGTTCTAAAATCTGCTAAGAGGAAATTTTGAGTCGAAATCTCGTGAGTGTTGGTTGATCAAGTTTCGTTGGGTAAGTTCATTGGTGATCCCTAAATTTAATTTGTATGTATGGATCTTGGTTCCATGAAATTTAAAATTTGTGTTATGTTCTGTATTAGGGGACTTGTTCAAGGGTTTTTGGTTGGACATCATTAGCTTGGATTAAAAAATCAGAATTTGATTTCAAGGTAAGTAATCTTACTACTGAAACTACCCACGGGCCAGGCTTTAGTTGTATGCTAGCATGATAAGTGTATGTTATGGTTAATGTTATGTTGTGTTGATTGATAGTATGACCTAAATCAAAGTATGTTCTAGCACGAATTCTGATTTGTTTATATACACACCTAAGTACTTGATCGTTAGTATGTGATAGTATGTGTTTTCATATGTCGATGTCTGATCTGCTGGTGTTAAGGCATACTTGCATTTTGTGGATTCATGATGTAAGTTATACATGGATATGTATAATATGTTATTAAGAAATATGTGTATGTGATGAAGCCATGGTATCAAGAATTTTTATGTATGTTTTAGAACTGTACAATGTTGAATCTTAGCACGTTAAGACTGTGTGAATATCCTCATTGATTAGTTAGATGCTCACCAGTTTGTGTTTCCTTCGGGAGTCACCAGTTTGTGTTTCCTTCGAGACTCACCAGTTTGTGTTTCCTTCGTGATTCACCAGTTTTGTGTTTCCTTCGGGATTCACCAGTTTGTGTTTCCTTCGGGATTCACCAGTTTTGTGTTTCCTTCGGGATTCACCAGTTTTGTGTTTTTTCAGGATTCACCAGTTTGTGTTTCCTTCAGGATTCACCAGTTTTGTGTTTCCTTCGGGATTCACCAGTTTTGTGGGCATACTTAACTACAATAGGATAGGACTCAGTCTCTTGTCTGTTTCATGTGTTTATGTGCCATATGCGGGTATCTAGAGGACATAGAAGCCCAGCCTGTGGTGGGGCTACTTACTGAGTATTTCATACTCATTCTTTCTTATGTTGATGTTTCAGGTAAGTGTAGAGATGCACAGCGGAATTCGTGATCGTGTCACTAGGACTAGTTTTTACGCTTCCGCATCATGAGATTTAGAGTTCTTTTCATGTTTCTCTTAATGTTTAGTTTTGATGTTTGAAACTTATTATTAAGAAATGTTTTTCATATGTATTTATTAACCTTTATGATTTATGGGTACCCTATTATTGTTTTTAACAATTGCATTTAATAAATGTCTTTTGAACTTCTCTTGTTTTAATTAGCATTTATTTCAAATAACTGAGTGTCGTTTTAAATTCTTTGCATGCATTTATTTTAGTAGTGACCTTACCTAAGTCCTAGGGGGTCGGGTCGTTACAGTAATATAAACTCAAATCTTAACTCCACCGCATACATTTTATACTGTAAACAACAAACCGACAACTTTTTGATTTATTTGTTACCGCAAAGTAAACTAAAAATTATTGCCACATACTGTTTTTCTTAGTCCCTGAGTTCGACCCTGGGCTTACCAGGAAACTCGGTAGGATTTATACTTGGGTTCTGCTGAGAAAACTTGTTGCACAATGCATTTTCCATCACCACAATTCCTTTCATTATTTCACCGCATAAAATAACGCATCAAGTTTTTGGCGTCGTTACTGAGGATTTCGAAAATACAGCGTGCTAATGGTAATTTTCTTATTTTCTTTGCAGCTTTCAATCTCTGGCGCATTACGACCCAAAGATTGAAAGAACGTTCCAACGAAGATTGAAAGATAGCCGCCAACAAAAACAACAAGAGAAAGATAAAATGGCGGAACAAACTGGAAATGGAGCACCAAATGAAAATAATGTCATGGAAAATCCCATCCTATTGGCGAATGACCGCAATAGGCCCATTCGGGACTATGCATCGCCCAACCTCTACGTTTTCTCCCCAGGAATCATGAGGCCCGATCTTGATGGATCGAGATTCGAAATGAAATCGATGATGCTGTAAATGATCCAGACTGCTGGACAGTTTGGTGGGAGGCATGGCGAGGATGTTTCGGATGGTTTCCTCTATTCTTTAAAGCTTTCTTTCGTTTTTAAGTTCATTTATAAGGGCCCCTGTGTTTTTGGGCATAGTGCAGTGTTATCGAGTATGTATTCAAAGTGTTTGAGTCTGTAAAAGTCGTTTGTGAAGAAGCTTCAGAGCATAAAGACGTCGTTCTCATCATGGAAGAAGACCAAGAGTTGGTCGCATCGTGTAGCCTGAGCTAAACGATCATTTAGATTTAGCTATGTGATCGTGTAGAAAAGTTCTACCCGATCGTGTAGTATTTGCTAAATGATCGCATGGATGATGCTGAACGATCGGGTAAAGTGTTTACTCGGTCATGTTGTGTTGGCTACCTGATTGTGTAGACGATGAGGTAAACGATTGTTGAGATTTTAATTCATGTCCTATGGTAGGCACATGCACTATACGATTGAGTTAGCCAACATGCTTCATCATATAGTCACAGGTTACTTGATCCCTTGGTATACGGTACATTGACGTTTTCTCCGTGATCGTTTAGACGATCATGCTTCACTGCATCGTTGTCGTCTATACGATCATTTAGGCATGCATTACACGAGGTGCGCTACACGATGGCATGGTCTTCATGCTTCATCACATTGTCATAGGCACACGATCCATGCTATACGATCGTTTACTCTCGTTCAGCATCATTAGACAACCACATGGAGCTGTTATACGATCCCTGGAATGAAGCTTCACTCGGGCGGTTCAAGACCCAATTCGCCTGTTTGAACTGGTTGGCTCGTTGGTTTTGTAATATATAGCTTTATTTTTCCCATTTTTGAGGTTAATTATTTCAGTCCATTGATTCTTGATGAATGTACATATGATGTATGTTTATTCTTTATTTGTCATAAAGTATGTCATATAGCTTTTAAAACCCACCATAGGTTATGCATTGTCATGCATCATCTCTATACTGTAAGAGTTGTGATATAGTAGCTTGCATCACTAAATTACTTTAAAGCATGCTCATGCATCATATAATATAAGAGTTATATTTATGCATGCATTAAACATATTCATGCATCATCTTTATATTATAAGTGTTATAGTATAAGGGTGTATGAAAGCATGTATTCTTGTTTCATTACATAATTATATAAGAGTTATATATAGCAATGAATGAACAATGCATGAGGCATGACACATGGGATAAATTTATAAAAGTTATAAATACCTAGTCTAGCTTAGCAATGTGTGATTTTAGTTGTTTCTTTTATAAGAGTTATATAAGAAATTAGAACTAAAATCAATAAGAAAGAAATGCATGCAAACTTAGGTTTAATCAGGTTTTAAAAGAGTTTTAAAATTTGTTAGAGATAGACCTAAGATCGCACTTCTAATGAGATTAGAAACGTAAGTTTAATCTTTTAATTGGTTTAATAGGATTCATTGTGTAATAAAAGATTAAATATGTAGCAAATCTATCTATAAGGAACCTTTTGACTAAGGCGGGTTCTATCTAGGCTGGGGTATTTAAGGTGACGGAAATGAAACACCTCTACCTGTGAACATACCTGGAAAGGTGAATTAGATAGATTTGTTGCATGCATGCAAATTCGATGATAGTCTGTTAAAGTGTTTAATGGGACTTGATTTGAACTTGTTTAATTATCAAAAGCAAAAGCTGTTTTTGAGCCAATTAAACTCACACTTGGATAAAATCAGTAGCTGGATTGTCTAAGTTAATGAATCCCTAGGTAGAACATTCAGTGGAAGGTTCTTGGGGTATATGATACTTCACTTAAACTCTACATGTTTCTCCTTAAAGTTCACACCGTGAGATCTATCCTCGGCCTCGTGGCACCCTAAGAGTGTCCCCTTAAAGGATGGTGTTTGGGTAGGTCAATAACAAGTTGAACAGAGAGAATTTTCATAGTAAGTGGGAGTGGGACATGTGATAATATATCCCTCGGTCTCTCTCATTAGGTTGGATAACATTTTGTGCATCGCCTCGAGGCACCCTAGGAGTGTCCCTCTAAAGGATAGTAGTTTTGCACAACTCTTTATCTAATCTCCTAAATAGGATAAGATCGCTTTAGTCTCTTGTCCTAATCTACTTTTTCCCTAAGGGGGGCGCATGCCTAAAATGAGGGATTTCACTTACCAAAATTGTTAAAGGTTAACATATTCTGGACCAAAAAATGGTGACTATTAGGTTCAGTTGCAAGAGTTGTTTCTATCTAATGGTTGAGAATGTCTCATCCCAGTGAAGGGGAATTTGAAGAAGAAAGGGTTCTGATACCAATTGGTAGAGTAAGAAAATATGCAATGAAAGTATCAAGGATCTATAAGCATTTAGATTCACTAATTTTGGCAGAAACTAAAGCATGCTCATCTAAATAAGAGGGTTTTAGATTATACCTTTGAAGAACTCTTCAAGAACATGATTGTACAGTAGCAGCCTTCACCAAAGATCACTGTGAACCACCTCAAGATCTTCCCCACTGTCCTCTTGAAGCTCTAGACTAAGTTGTGGGATGCAATAACAACTTGAAACGATGAAGTACAGAGAAATACTCACAGCAGCTCACTTCAAAGAACCCTTTCTTCTCACTGAAATTTTCTCTCAAAATTTCTGTATTGCATGCCTTCAACTCACTCCAATCTTCTTTATTTATTGCAGATGAACATGCAAAGAAGAAATGTGCATGACTTGTAGCTCATGCTTGGAGTATTAATGAAGAAGAAGAAGTGGACTTTATGTGAGCATGAAGAAGATGATATTGGAAATTCAAGTTTTTCCATTTTGGTGCATGCAAATCGATTTTTCCATTTTTCTTTTAAAATAAAAATCTTGATCTCAAATTTCAATTTTGATTTTAAATAACTGAAAAATAATTTTCTAAAATTAATTTAATTTAATATCAAATATTAAATTAATTTTTGCACAATAATCATCTTCATATATTTAAATCATATTTAAATATATATTCTCCTATTCCGTTTAATATGAACGTTTCAAATTAATTTCTCAAGCTACTCTAAAGCTTAACCATTTACGAGCTAGTAGGGAGACCTCACGGACCTACAGGTCATGGGCTCCAACGATTCGAGATTAATTGGCTAAACTCATTAGTCCGATCTAACCCCATTCATTAACTAATAGGACACTCCACTATAGCCCATAGTTGAACTCCCCTCACTGTAGATATATTATGTCCACTTTATAACCATAATCAGTAAGTCGATCCTTCACAGGTTGTTCATAATCACAGCTAGGTCAAAATTACCGTTTTACCTCTGTGAATACATCTTGTTCCTTAAGTTCCTACTAACCCTCTAATGAACAATTCTGATTCATAATCAAATCTTTTCTCTATCATAAGAAGGCGGGGCCCCGATTGTTGAAGATCTGAAATCAGTACTTAAGAAAACAACCTATCTACTAACCCTAAATCGAGTAGGAGTGAATTTCATCTTGCAAGGCTATGTCCCCAACTATTCATCCGGTCTTATCCCCAAAATGGGAAGCTTATTGAGCAATGTTGTTGGACTACTCTCACCGTTTGTCGATCAAAGTATATTCCCAAACAAACAGAAGTTCATAGCTAGCTCAAGATTAAGATCGAGTTCACCTAAGTTATTAGATAAATGAAATAGTTAGTTTTAATAGTAAACGGTCATTATAAAGAAAAGTGACTATTTTCGTGGTCCAGTCTATATGCAAACTCATTGCATAGGATACCCCCACTCACATGTCCCAACATGAACAATTTATGGATCACCTCGTTTCTAGCACTTCACATCTTCTTGTAACAACTACAAGTAGGCCGCATTCAATAGTGTTACAAGGATGAGATACCCAATTTCATCCATATACTTATTAGACAATTTAAGCTATATACTGTTAACTTGATCCTGTTTATGTCACTACATAAAGTTACAGTATTCAGACTATAGCCAAGGATACGTTTATTGGATTTTCATAATAAGATGCCAACAAGTCATTATTATTGATAAATAGAATATTTAACATGAATTACGAGTTCTAGGACATTCCCAACAATCTTCCAGTTGGACTAAAACTCCAGTGAGAACAAATATATACAATATAATGCTAAGAAACATAATGGGAAAAAATACAATAAACTAAGGCATCTCAAATACCATAAACATTCTCCCACTTGCCCTAGATTAGACTACCCAGAGTTCTAGTCCAACTAGGTGGCCCTCGAATACTTTAGCCAAGAGGGCCTTTGTGAATGGATTAGCAAGGTTGTCTACAGAGGCAATCTTTGTGATGATCACATCTCCTCTGTGTACTATCTCTCGGATGAGATGGTACTTTCTTTCATTGTGTTTTCAACGTTTGTGACTCTTGGGTTTCTTTGAGTTGGCAACTGCCTATTTTTCCTTTGACAATTGAATTCCATGCCTAAAAGTAATAAACCTTTCTTGAAATTTTGCATATTATACCTTGAAAACGTCTTGCCAATATAAGATGCATGAGATAGTGCCAATGTTCTATTCTTTCGGTTCCAAAAGATCTGTATTCCTAGAACATATTGAGCATCACCCAAATCTTTCATTTGGAACTGTGTTGCTAACCATCTATTTACGGCAGCAAGAAAACTTGTCTCATTCCCAATGAGCAAGATATCATCAACATATATAACTAAGAATGCTACAGTTTTATTGACTATCTTCTTGTATACATAAGGTTCGTCAACGTTCAAAGCCATAAGATTTAATCGCAATGTCAAATCTTATATTCCAGGATCTGGATGCTTGTTTCAATCTATAAATGGATCAATTAAGCTTCCAGACTTTCTGTTCTTGTCCTTTTTCGATGAACCCTTTTGGTTGAGACATAAAAATACTTTCATCAAGATAACAATTGAGAAAAGCTATCTTGACATCCATTTGCCATATCTCATAGTCATAATATGTGGTAATGGCAAGAAGTATTCTTATTGATTTGATCATGACAACAGGAGAAAAAGTTTCTTCATAATCAACTCCTTCTCTTTGGGTTACACCCTTTGCCACGAGTTTGGCTTTATAGGTCTGCACCTTGCCAGTTTTGTCTCGTTTTCTCTTATAGATCTGTTTATAACCTATAGGTGTTACCCCATGTGGTTGATCTAGAAGTTCCCAGATAAAGTTAAAGTACATAGACTTCATTTCATCGTCCATAGCTTTTATCCATTGTTCCCTGTCGACATCTTCCATTGCCTTTTTAAAGGTTAATGGTATGGGTGGACAGCAAAACCGCTTAAACTGAATCGATTTTCAAAATCAAACCGAATCGAACCAATTTATAAGCAAAATTGAAAAAATCGGTTCGATGTGGTTCGTTGGACTGTTAAAACCGAATTTAAACAGTTTGGTTCGGTTCCAAGTTTGAAAATTGGTTTCTAAACCAAACCAAACAGTTTAAATATAAATATATAAAATTATAAACATATATATAAAATATTAATAAAAAGATAAAATATTCCCTTCAGACTTCAGCTCCCTCGTGCTCGTTCGAAATCGACATTCACCTTCCGCCTTCTCTTTCGTTTCTTCTTTAGGGTTTGTTTGTGGCTGCCGCACCCGTGAGTCCTTGAGTCTGACTTCTGAGTCAATTTTTCGCTTTCGTTTCTTCTTCTTTAGGGTTTGTCGCTTTCACCACTCACAGCCGTTCTTCGTCAGCCAGTAGTTCAGGCGACATTCCAGTTGAGTTCGAGTCCGCTAGCTAGCATTTCAGGCGAATTTCCAGTTCAGTTTGTCTTCGACTCGTCACTCTTCATTTCAGCTTCAGTTTGAGTTTGAGTCTGAGGCTTCATCTTCGAGTTCCAAATCATTTACAGATTTTAGGTAAATAAAAAAAATTGTTAAGTAACTATTGAAATTGTGCAAATCTTTATCTGTTGAGTGTATAAAAAAATGAGCACGTTAGATCTGATCGACCATTCAGGCCTACTGAAATTGTGTAAATCTTTATCTTAGATTGGGGATTTGATAGCTTTTAGCACAAAAAGACATAAACGTTAATAGCTAATTAAAAATCAATTGGAAAGAGGAGAGATTTGATGTTGTTGATGTTGTTGTTGTTGTTGTTGGTTGTTGTTGTTGGTTGTTGTTGTTGGTTATTGTTGTTGTGTTTGAACTTTGATCTATCAAATGAATGAAAGATCATAAATTCATGAATTCAATGAAATATTTGAATTTTTAGTTTAAGCAAATGATTTTCTTTGATGGTAATAAGTTTTCTATCTATTTTCCCCTTTATAGGTACTATTGATCCATCACAATGAGCTTGAGCTTGAGCAAGAGCAACGATTCCAATGATGATATTGTTGTGATGCCACCACTACCATCACCACGAAAAGACGAAAGTGAGGAAACAGTTTCAAAGCATGCAATTGGAAGAAAGAGGAAAAATCTATCTATGGTATGGGATCACTTTACTAAATGTTCTAAATATAATGATGATGATCTGCATGCTAAATGTAACTATTGTGGTATGGTGTATGCATGTCATCCTAGAAGGAATGGAAATTCAACTATAAGAATGCATATTGAACACTACTGTAAAAAAAATCCTTATCAGATTAAGAAGTCTAAGTTAGATGTAACACAAAATAAGTTGGTTTTTAAGAAGAATGAGGGTATTGGAGATAATTCACAATCAAATTCATCCCTTAGTTATAAGATGTTTACTATTGAGAGTGCTCGAAGACTACTTGTTGAGATGATTATTATAGATGAGTTGCCATTTAAATTCGTGGAGAACCAAGGGTTTAAGAGGTTTGTGAATGGGACTTTGATGTTAGTAGAACCTAATTTTGTTCTTCCTTCTCGAAAAACAATTGCTAAGGATATTTTGGAAATTTATGATAGCACGAAAGAGATGTTGAAAGGCATTTTTGTGAAAGAAGGATATAAAGTGTCACTCACAATTGATACGTGGTCATCAATCCAAAATATGAAGTATTTGGTTTTGACTGCACTTTATTGATAAAGATTGGAAATTACATAAAAGAATTCTTAATTTCACCCAAATTAAGAATCATAAAAGGGAGACGATAGGAAAAGAGGTTGAGAAATGTCTAAAATAGTGGGGTATTGAAAGGGTTATGACATTGACAGTTGATAATGCTTCGTAAAATGATACTGTCATTACTTATTTCAAGAAGCATTTTAAGCATGGGTTGGTGTTAGATGGTGAGTTCTTGCATGTTCGATGTTGTGCACATATATTGAACTTAATTATATACGATGGCCTAAAAGATATTAATGATTCATTGGTTTGAATTCGAGATGTTGTGAGGTTTGTTAGTTCTTCTCCTGCTAGACTTGCCACATTTAAGAAGTGTATCAAAAAGAAGAATATAGATAGTAAAAGTATGTTGTGTCTTGATGTTCCAACTAGATGGAATTCTACTTATTTGATGCTTGAGGCCGCTGTAAAATTTGAAAAGGCATTTGAGAGGTTGAAGACTACGACACAGTCTACATGAATGAGGAGGAAAAACCAATCACCAGGGATTGGGAAATTGTGAGAATATTTACCAAATTCTTCTCAGCATTCTATGAAGTAACTACTAGGCTGTCAGGGTCTGTGTATGTTACTTCCAATACAGTCTTCCATGAGATTAGTATTGTTCAGAATTATATAAAAAATATTCAAGTGCAACTGGTCCTATGATGTGCTTTTGCAAGAAATGGCAACGAAAATGGAAGAAAAGTTTGATAAGTATTGAGGAAAAAAAGATAGAACAAATTTATTTTTGTATGTTGCCTTCATTTTGGACCATCGTTATAAGATGAAATTTCTTTTGCATTGCCTAAATCGATAGAACTGACTATTTCGTTAATTGATGACCTAGGTAACTTAATCTTAATCCTAAGCTAACTATGAACTCCTGTTCAATTGGAATTATCCTTAGATCTGCATAGATGAGGGCAGCTCATTATCGCTTGCCCAATAAGCCTCCCATTTCAAGGGTAAGATCAAGTGGATAGCTGGGCCATATGGTGCAAGACAGAATTCACTCCTACCTGTTATAGGGATAGTAGATAGGTTGTTCCCTTTAGTACTGAATCCAGGTCTTGAACAAGGGGTCTCACCCTCTCCTTGGCCCAAGAGGGGTTCGGTTTATAGGTTGGACCTTAAACCAATTGTTCATTAGAGGATCAGTGGACTTAAAGAACAAGATGTAGTCTTCGGGGTAAAACGGTTTTTATGACCCAGCTGAGATTACGAACAACCTGTGAAGGATTAGCCTACTAATCATGGTTATATCAAATGGACACAAATATATCTATAGTGAGGGGAGTGCAACTACGGGACTATAGTGGAATGACCCATTAGTTAACGAATGTTAATTAGCTCCGTCTAAAAAAGTTGTAGCCAGCTAATCTCGAATCGTTGGAGCCCATGATCTATAGGTCCATTAGATTCCCCTAATAGCTCATATGAAATAAACTTAGAATAGTATGACAGAATTATTCGAATTGTTCGAATTGTTTCAATTAGATGAAGAGAGAGAAACCGATAAGTATATTTGATATAGTGGTCGATTTTTTAGTTTAGAGATACATCTTTAATATTTAAATGTGAGTTATATATCAAGAATATGAATACGTTCATATTCGGAAGCTCGGAAATAATGGAAATGGTCAAAGAGTTGACTTTTGACTTTGAAAAGTCAAACTTTGACTGACCTTATATTCAAATGTGATTTTGAATTTCGAGAAAATGAATGCGGATTCATTCTCGGGAGGTCAAAATTAGTCAACACGGAAAAAATAAAAAAAGTCAAAATGTTGACTTTTTGGTCAAAGTTTGACTCTGACAAAATGATTATTTTGCCCTTTGACTAAAGTTAGTGGAAAAATCCAAACTTTTGTTGGATAATTCTACTAACAAAATAGTGGGCTAGGTGTTGGCTTATAGTGGAGTCATTAAGCCCACTTAGATAGTGGATTCTAGGTGTTGGATTTTTATGCATTTGTTTCATGCAATTTTGCATGGCCTTTCTCTATAAATATGGGCTTTTCAATTTGGATTAAAAACTTTTGCCACTTTTGCCAAAATAGTTTTCAAAATTGGGCTGAAAAATAAAAACCCAAAATCTATCTTCTAATTCCATCTCTTTCTCTCTCTCGGGTTCTTCATCCATCGGGTCCCATAACTCGGTTCTGAGTCCAGAAGATAGTAGGTTAGCTCTAGTGGTGGTCCGTTCGTGTTCGGGTGGAGATGAAAACGTTTTGGGAGATTCAAAGGTAATTTCTTAAAAAAAATCCTAATTAATTAAGTAGGGTTGCATGTTATTTTCCTTTTAATTAAAAGCAATTATAGTGTAATTAGATCCTTATTCCACTGCATATGTCTCATGTTCCATCATGTATCAGAGCATGCTTTAATTACGCTCAATTGCTTTTGGTGGGTATTTTTTTCATTTCTATTCAAATGTTGAATGAAATATGGACTAAAGTGGATTTATTATGATTTTTGCATTGTTTTTCTTTAAATTTCTTGTGAAAATTTGTAATTGCTCAAATGTTTATGAGTATTAATGCGTGAAAAAGGGTCTGTAAATTTTTTAGAGTCATTAGAGTTGAAATTAGACTATAATTGCTTGATTACGGGAGAGAGGACAACATCAAAAATTGAAGATTTTGGCTCACAGGCTCGAATTAGCCTATAGACCCGAGAAAAGGCTCCCAGACCCAACCCGAGAAGCAATCTGACCTAGTTCGGAGTAGCCTCGTGCGCGCCAGCTGTCGACGAAGCGCTCCGGCCCGTTTCGCAACCCGACCCGGTTTCTCCGCCTGCTCCGTCCGACCCGGTTCGAAGCTGTCCCACCCGCCCCGCGCTTCCGTTGACTGCGCCAACGCGGATTGTCCAGCCGGTCCAGACGGTCTAGATCGGTCTGTTTGACCTATTGAGTCGGTTTGACCTATTCAACTTGGTTTTTGGTGTTTTTGGGCTGGTTCGAGTGGTTTCTGAGCGGTTCCAGATGGTTCAAAGTGTTTGAAGCCGATTTCAAGTAGCTGGTTGCTGATTTATGTATAGTAGTTGTTTGTTTTTAATAAAATCGGTCCACTTTAGTGTTTTTTTACATATTATGCATGTGATATATAATGTTGTTTGATTATGTGTGCATATAGTATGTCATATAGTTTTAAAACCCCACCATAGGAAAAGCATGTGACATGTATTTGTTATATGTTATAAGTGTTATAAAATATATACTATGCATGCTTAGTTTTAATATAAGTGTTATATTAAAGCATCTTTGTTTGAAGGAAGCATGTTATAGATGAATACTCTAGGGTTATAAATGTATAATTTATTTTATAATTGTTATAAAATAACCTAGACTTCTAAAATCTATAATATAGATAAGATGCATGCTCACTTAGGCTTAACCATCGAGCAATCTCTTTTTTCATAGAAAATAGGTCGATATCTTGTAAAACCAAAGTTACAAGAAAACTCACCCGACAAGATCTTGGCAAAACTTCAGATAAGATGACTAAGGTTGAAGGTTTTTAAGTTGACGGTTCATGAAACACCTACTACCTGGAGATCGAGCTGGCGTCTGAGTTAGGTTAAACCGGTTTTATGAGCATGCGTGAGCGGTATGAGGTAATAAAATTTGTTTATCACTTAGACATCGTAGGTTAAAAATCTAGTATAAAAGTTATACTCGGATGAATCACCTAGACTTAGAATATGTTTAGTTAGCCGAAATGTATCGCTAAATATTTTATACCCTAACCGTCTAGAATACTTCAGCTGGAGAGAAGTAATGTACTTTTAGCTCTAGCGTCCTTAAGAGTTCACACCGTGAGATTCATGTTTGCCTTTGGGCCGCCCTGGGAGCGGACTCTATTCGGAGAGTATTTGCATGAGCCAATACAAAGGTGAATAGAGGAAGTTGATCATAGTAAGTGGGAGAAGGAAGTGTGTCAACACATCCTATAGTCTCTTCTATTAGGTCGCACTGTGAGATTCCTATAATGCGCCTGCATGTCTACCCTAGAGTGACCTTACCAATCGGAGGGCTGTATTATTGGATTCGAAACTCCGTGAACTCTAGAAAATTGATTGGGTCTCTCAAGTCAATTTTCATTCTTGTCTTTCCAACTTCGGGAGCATAATGATTCCGATCTTTGAGGTATGAAAATGGAGGGTCGCACTTACGAGAATTACTAAGTGTTAGTAAATTCTTGACCAAAGTAGTGATAACTGAGCTGCTATAGGAATATGAGTTATTATGGTGATAGTATCTAGTCAAGGTAGTCTTGGTTCAACAGAGGAATAATCGATCACCCCTCGGTGGAGGTTATTTTAAACCATTGAAATATCGTTGCAAAATATAATAATGAAGGGTACATTATTAGTTTTTTTTTTTTTTTTGCTAAACTTGATTGGATTTAAAAGATTAATGTTTTTTTTACTAAAAAGGATATGTTTTTCTTTTCAGCATGACTAGCTCTTTAGTTCAACTATTAGCTTCTGAAAAACTTAACGGCGACAACTACTCAACATGGAAAACAGATCTGAATTCAACACTAGTAATAGATGACCTGATATTTGTCTTAACTGAGGAATGTCCTCAGGCCCCTGCCTCGAAAGAAGCACAAGGTAAATAAGATTTACTAGTTGTTGAAACATGTTTAGTGGAGTATAATACCTCAACCTGGATATTGGATTCAGAAGCCACTAATCATATGTGCTTCTCTTTTCAGGAAACTAGTTTCTGGAAAAAGCTTGAAGAAGGCGAGATCACCCTCAAAATTGGAATAGGAGAGGTTGTCTCGACCAAAGTAGTGGGAGTCTTGAAGTTGTTTTTCAACGATAGATATATCATACTTAAAGATGTTTTGTATGCTCCTAAAATGAGACGGAATTTAATATCTATCACATGTATATTGGAACAAATGTATAAAATATCTTTTGAAGTTAATGAAGCGTTTATTTTCAAAAAAAGGTATTCAAATTTGTTCTACTATACTTGAAAATAACTTATATAAGTTAAGACCAACTTAAGCAAAATTTTTCTTAAATACTGAGATGTTTAGAACAGCCAAAACTCTGAATAAAAGAAAAAAAGTTTCTTCTAATGCCTATATATGGCACTTAAGACTTGGCCACATAAATTTCAAAAGGATTGAGAGATTGGTTAAGAATGGACTCCTAAATCAGTTAAAAGACAATTCTTTACCTCCATGTGAGTCTTGTCTTGAAGGAAAAATGACTAAGAGATCTTTTACTAGAAAAGGTCTCAAAGACACAATACCCTTAGAGCTCGTACATTCGGACCTCTATGGACTGATGAATGTCAAAGCTTGAGGTGGGTATGAATATTTCATTAGTTTTATTGATGATTATTCAAGGTATGGTCATATTTACCTAATGCATCACAAGACTGATTCTTTTGAAAAGTTCAAAGAATATAAGGCTGAGATTGAGAACCAGTTAGGTAAAACAATTAAGACACTACGATCATGTCGAGGTGGGGAGTACATAGACTTAAGATTCCAGGACTATATGATAGAACACGGAATCAAGTCACAACTCTTTGCACCTAATATGCCTCAGCAGAATGGTGTATCTGAAAGAAGAAACATAACCTTGTTAGACATGGTTTGCTCAATGATGAGCTTTGCTAAGTTACCTGATTCCTTTTAGGGACATGCATTAGAGACTGATGTCTATACTTTGAATAACGTTCCCTCTAAAAGTGTTTCAGAAACACCTTATGAGCTTTGGAAAGGGCGAAAAGGCAGTTCATGTCACTTTAGGATTTGGGGATGCCTGGCATACGTGTTGGTGCAAAATCCTAAAAAATAGAAATGTCGTTCAAAACTATGCCTATTTGTAGGTTATCCAAAAGAAACAAAAGGTGGTCTATTTTACGATCCTCAAGAGAATAAAGTATTTGTATCGACAAATGCCACATTCTTAGAGGAAGACCACATAAGAAGTCATCAACCTTGCAGTAGACTAGTATTGAATGAAATTTCCAAAGACGCAACAGATAGAGCTAGTTCATCTACTAAAGTAGTAGATAAAACTAGTACATATGGTTAGTCACATCCTTCTCAAGAGTTGAGAATGCTTCGACGTAGTGGGAGGGTTGTTCATCAGTCTTACCGTTACTTGGGTTTAACAAAAACACAAGTCGTCATACCTGATCATGGCATAGAGGATCCTTCAACCTATAAACAGACGATAAAATATATGGATCGTGATCAATGGGTCAAAGCCATGGACCTCGTAATGGAGTCTATGTTTTTTAATTCTATCTGGGAACTTGTAGATCAACCAAATGATGTAAAACCAATTGGTTGTAAGTGGATCTACAAGAGAAAATGAGACCAAGCCAGTAAAGTACAGACTTTTAAGGCTTGAGTTGTGGCAAAGGGTATATCCAAAGAGAGGGAGTGGACTATAAAGAAACTCTCTCTCTCCTTGCCATGCTTAAGTCGATTAGAATACTCTTATCCATTGCCACCTTTTATGACTATGAAATTTGGAAGATGGATATCAAAATAGCCTTTTTAAACGACGATCTTAAGGAAGGTATCTATGTGGCTCAACCAGAGGGGTTTATTGCACAGGGTCAAGAACAAAAGGTTTATAAGCTTCAAAAATTCATTTATGGGTTGAAACAAGCTTCTAGATCTTTGAATATAAGATTTGATATTGCAATCAAATCTTATGGCTTTGAACAGAATATTGACAAGCCTTGTGTTTAAGAGAAGATTGTCAATTCTACTATAGCGTTCTTAGTTTTATATGTTGACGATATTCTACTCATTGGGAATGAAGTAGGTTACCTAACTGACATCAAGAAATGGCTAGCAATGCAGTTCCAAATGAAAGATTTGGGAAATGCGAAGTATGTTCTCGAGATTCATATTATTCGAAACCACAAGAACAGAACATTAGCCATGTCTCAAGCAACTTATATAGACAAAATGTTGTCTAGGTATAAGATGTAGAATTCCAAAAGAGATATGTTACCTTATAGATATGGAATTCATTTGTCAAAGTATCAATGTCCTAAGACACCTTAAGAGGTTGAGGATATGAGACACATTCCCTATGCTTCTGTAGTAGGGAGCCTGATGTATGCAATATTATGTACTAGACCTGACATATGCTACGCAGTAGGGATAGTAAGTAGGTATTAGTCCAATCCTAGATATGATCATTGGACTGCTGTTAAGAATATCCTCAAGTATCTTAGGAGAACGAGGAACTACATGCTCATGTATGGTACTAAGGATTTGATCCTTACTAGATACACTGACTCTGATTTTCAAACTGAAAAAGATGCAAGAAAATCTACATCGGGATCAGTGTTCATTCTGAATGGAGGAGTAGTAGTGTGGAGAAGTATGAAGCAAAACTGTATTGTAGACTCCACAATGGAAGTTGAATACGTAGTTGCATGTGAAGCAGCAAAGGAAGCAGTATGGTTTAGGAAATTATTGATAGATTTGGAAGTCGTTCCAAATATGCATCTGCCTATCACCCTATATTGTGATATTAGTGGTGTAGTTGCAAATTCAAGAGAACCAAGAAGCCATAAGCGCGGCGAGCATATTGAGCACAAATACCATCTGATCCGGGAGATTGTACATCGTGGAGACGTTGTAGTAACCCAGATATCTTCTGAGCAAAATATTGCTGATCCTTTTATAAAGGCCCTCACGGCTAAAGTGTTTGAAGGTCACCTATAGAGTCTAGGTCTATGAAGTTTGTAAACTAGGAAAAGTGGGAGAACTTTTAGGTATATGCCCTAGTTTATTGTATTCATATGTTTATTGTACTCAAATGTTTCTCACTTAAATTCAACATTGTGATACTCCACTAGGAGTTTTAGTCCAAGTGGTAGTTTGTTGGATTTTATGTCAAACTCGTAGTTTGTAAATTAATAAACATATTCAAATTTTTTTTTTTTTTTTTGATAAAATTGTTATTGAAATTGTAATCTTGAATCCAATAAACTAAGGTCCTGAGGCTATTTAAATGTAGACTTGAACTTTATGTGATGACATAAAACATGGATCAAGTTCGTGTATATAGCCTAAAAATGGTCTATAGTATAGGGATAAGGTTGGGCACCATGTTATGGGGACACTAAGGATGCGGCCCACTTTTTAGTTAGTACAAACGATGTGATCCGGAATCGTTCTTATCCTAAATCGTTCATATAAAGATATGTGAGTGGGAGCATCCTATGCAATGAGTTTGCATAAGACTGAACCATGAAATAGTCACTTTTTACATTCTAAATGTCATTTTATGTATAAAACTGACTATTTCGTTAATTGATCACCTAGGTAACTTAATCTTAATCTTGAGCTAACTATGAACTCCGATTCACTCGGAATTATCCTTAAATTTGCATAGGTGAGGGCAGCTCATTATCGCTTTCCCTATAAGCCTCCCATTTCAGGGGTAAGATCAGGTGGATAGCTGAGAACATAGGGTGCAAGACGGAATTCACTCCTACCCATTATAGGGATAGTAGATAGGTTGTTCTCTTTAGTACTGAATCCAGGTCTTGAACAAGGGGCCCCACCCTCTCCTTGGCCCGAGAGGGGTTCGGTTTATGGGTTGGACCTTAAACCAATTGTTCATTAGAGGATCAGTGGAACTTAAGGAACAAGATGTAGTCTTCGAGGTAAAACGGTTTTTATGACCTAGCCAAGATTACGAACAACCTGTGAAGGATTTGCTTACTAATCATGCTTATATCAAATGGACACAAATATATCTATAATGAGGGGAGTGCAACTACGAGACTATAGTGGAATGACCCGTTAGATAACGAATGTTAATTAGCTCCGTCTAAAAGAGTTGTAGCCAGCTAATCTCGGATCGTTGGAGCCCATGATCTATAGGTCCATTAGGTTCCCCTACTAGCTCATTTGGAATAAACTTAGAATAGTATGATAGAATGATTCGAATTGTTTGAATTAAGTGAAGAGAGAGAAATTGACAAGTATATGTGATATAGTGGTCGATTTTTTAGTTTAGAAATACATCTTTAATATTTAAATGCAATTTAAATATCAAGAATATGAATATGTTCATATTCGGAAGCTCGAAAATAATGGAAATGATCAAAGATGTAAAAAGTCAAAGAGTTGACTTTTGACTTTGAAAAGTCAAACTTTGACCGACCTTATATTCAAATGTGATTTTGAATTTCGAGAAAATGAATGCGGATTCATTCTCAGATGGTCAAAATTAGTCAACACAGAAAAAATATAAAAGTCAAAATGTTGACTTTTTGGTCAAAGTTTGACTTTGACCAAATGACTATTTTGCCCTTTGACTAAAGTTAGTGGGAACATCCAAACTTTTGTTGGATAATTCCACTAACAAAATAGTGGGCTAGGTGTTGGCTTATAGTGGAGATATTAAGCCCACTTAGATAGTGGATTCTAGGTGTTAGGTTTTTATGAATTTATTTCATGCAATTTTGCATGGCCTTTCTCTATAAATATGGGCTTTTAAATTTGGATTAAAAACTTTTGCCACTTTTGCCAAAATTGTTTTCAAAATTGGGCTGAAAAATAAAAACCCAAACCCAATCCAAAATCTATCTTCTAATCCCATCTCTTTCTCTCTCTCGGGTTCGTCATCCATCGGGTCCCACAACCCGGTTCTGAGTCCAGAGGATAGTAGGTCAACTCTAGTGATGATCTGTTCATGTTCGGGTGGAGAAGAAAACGTTTCGGGAGCTTCAAAGGTAATTTCTTAAAAAAAAAACCTAATTAATTAAGTAGGGTTGCATGTTACTTTCCTTTTAATTAAAAGCAATTAGAGTGTAATTAGATCCTTATTCTGCTGCGTATGTCTCATGTTCCATCACTTTCTTAGTTTTATATGTAGATGAAATCCTACTCATTGGGAATAATGTGGGTTTACCAACTAATAGAAAGAAATGGGTAGCTGCTCAATTCCAAATTAAAGATTTATGTGAAGCACATCGCTCTAAGGAACCAAATTATTAAGGATTGTAAGAACAAAACACTGTCTTGTCTCAAACAATGTATATTGAAAAAATGTTTATTAAGTATTCGATGCAGAATTCCAAGAAAGGATTATTCCCTTCTAGGCATGGAACTATCTTGTCTAAGGAACAATGTTCTAAGACACCTCAAGAGGTTGAGGAAATGAGACGGATTTCCTATGCTCTGAAGTGGGTAACCTGATGTATGCCATGTTGTGTATGAGATGGACATTTGCTATGCAGTAGGAATAATTGGTAGATATCAATCCAATCCAGGATTGATCACTGGACTGGGGTAAAGACCATTCTCATGTATCTTAGGAGATCAAGAAACTATATGCTCGTTTTGGTTCTAAGGATTTGATCCTTATAGGATATACTTACTCTGATGTTCAAACAGATAAAGATTCTAGGAAATCCACATAAGGATAAGTATTTTTCTCTTAATAGACGAGTTATAGTATGAAGTAGCATAAAGCAAGGTTGTATTGTTGACTCTACCATGGAGGTAGAGCATGTAACTACTTGTGAAGGCCTAAAGAAGTTTTCTGGCTCAGGAAGTTTCTAAGAGAATTAAAAGTAGTTCCAAACATGTCTATGCCCATCACCTTTTATTGTGATACTAATGGTGTTGTAGCAAACTCCAAGGAGCTTCGAAGCCACAAACGAGAAAAGCACATCGAGTTCACGTATCATCTCATACGAGAGATTGTGCAACTAAGAGATGTGACCACCATGAAGATCGCTTTGGAGCAAAATATTGTTGATCCGTTTATGAAGGCTCTCACGACTAAAATATTTGAGGGTCACTTGAAAATTCTAGGTCAACAGGATATGTGTCATCTTGCCTAGGGCAAGTGGGAGTATTATGAGGTATAGAGTATGCCTCGTTTATTGTATCATGTATTCTACTTCATATGTATCTTGTATTGTACACCTCACTCATTTTAGGACAAGTGGGAGATTATTGGATTTAGTGTCCTAAATCTCGTAGATCTCATAGTTTGTAGTTTATAAATACAAATTATTTATTTAATAAAATAAGAAGTATTTTATTCAACATGTTATAAGAAATAATGGATACAATAGCTAACGAAAAAGGCTATAAAAGATCTTTCATAGCCTTTTTCAAAGGTCCTAACAGCCCATATTATTAAAATTCTGGGACTTTTTATAACCTTTTTGTAGAGTTATAATGGATGTTATAATATAGTATAGAGATATAGCATGTATGCATAGCCATGAAAACATTCAATATCATTAGTCATTAAAGTTATCTTTAACATAGAATAGTTTGCTCTCAATATTATCTTTATTATATAATAGCCTTTTCTTAATGCTTTATTTGACATATGATAACCTTTTTCTAAGGCTAATATATCATATATATATATATATATATATATAGCTCTAGTCTTATGCTATAACAAACAACATTGAAATTATACCCATTTACATTACAAGCACTTGTTTTTAGCTAAATAGAAATGTGAAATAATTCATAATGTATACATTAAAAACAATGACTTCCTTTCATTATTGACATTTAGTAATCAATTTACATTAGAAACTAAAGAAATTTCCAACAATACGAGATATACATCAAATGTAATTTGAAACTACACAACATTCACAAAATACAAAATACATCAAGTGTTAAGGATTAGAGCATCATGGAATTGAGCTTCCATCTTTTGATATTTTCACATGTAAAGATGTCATTTCATCCACCTACATAAAAAGTGAATTAGCATCAGTTTGACTCCCAAAACCATCTGAAAAATATCTATCACTTTGTGTTGGGATCGGTGTCCTAATTCTCCTGGTGGTCTCGTAGTTTGTAAACATTTTGTAAACATATTATTATTAATAAAATAACTGTTATTTTATAAGCATCTATTCAAATCCAATAAACTAAGATCTGTGATTATTTCATGTAACTTAAGCATGTATGTGGAGACATACAAGTAGATCATGCCTTAAGTAATAAGCTAAATGGTATATAGTAGATGGATAAAGGAGGGATATCCTATCCTGTTGACACTACAGATATGGCCTGCTTTGTAGATGTTACAAGTATTATAAAGTACTACAAATAGTCTGATCCTAACCATTCATGTGGAGACATACGAGCGGGGTATCCTATACAAAGAGTTTATATAAGACCGGACCACAAAATGATTAGTCTCTTTATATAACGTTGTTGATAATTGAGACTTACATTTCACTAAAATGACCATAGGTGATATGACCTTAATCCTGACTGAGTTGGAAACTTCTGCCTATGAGAGTGGTCTTTTGATTTGTATGGGTGAGAGTGACAAGATTACCAACTCAACAAGCCTACCATTTTAGGGATTCGTCTGATTGAGGAGCTGGGAACTCAGTTACAAAAAATGGAATTCACTCATTCCACGAAGTAAGGGTAAATAGATAAATTGTTCCCTTAAGAGCTTATTCTAGGTCTTGAACATAGTGGTCACACCTCTCCTGGCCTGAGAGGACTTAATCATAGTAAGACTATAACTTATTGTTCATTAGAGGAATCAGTGATACTTAAGGAGTTAGATGTAACTACACGGGGCAAAATAGCGAATTGGCCCCATTGTACTTACGAGCGATTTGTGAAGGGTCATCGCACTATTGATTGGTCATATGGACACAGAAATATATCCGTAGTGCGAAGAGTGCAGTTGTCGGTCTATAGTGAAGTAACCAACAGTTAACGGATGGTGAATCTCATGATTAAGAGTTTAGTCAGTTATTCAAGTACCGTTGGAGCTTTAAGTTACATGGCAGATCAATGGGTTTAAGTTGAGAATCATATTTTAGTTTAATTTGAAGTGTTTAAATTAACAAGAGGAAATTCAATTATATGTAATAATTGATATGATGTATTAGATACATTAATTGGAAGAATTAATATAAATATGATTTATATTAAATACTATAAAATAGAAAAAGAACTATGTTTTATATGTTTCATATGATGAAATATTAAAACTATAGGTTATAAATATAATATGATAAATTAGTTATTATATTTATTTATAACATATTAATTATATGATAATTAATTATTCTTTTTCTCTAGTAACTGAATTGAATAAGAAGTTATTAGAATCTTTATGGTAACTATGAGATAAAAAAGAAAATGATTTTCCAAAATTTAGTTGATTCATTACAAAAAGATTATCAAGTTAAAGTGTTTTACTAAACGATAGCATAAAGAGCATACACGATCAAGTTACAAGTTTACTATACGATAGTTACTCGCTTACTCATTGCTATACGATCGAGTAGTAAAGTTTACACGATAGGCTTCATCTTTCTAACGATCGAGTATTTCGCCTATATGATAGACAGTATTCATCTCCCACTTACTAGATCGTCTACTCGATTGTCTACTTTCTGCTTTCCTTAATCCAAAATCATATAGAGCCCACAACTCCAATACCAAGGTAACCATTGTGGTAGTATTCTAATTCCGTTCGAGGATCGAGTTGGACTCGATTCCGATCGAGGTTCATTCAGACGTCGTTGAGATCGAGTTCTAATCGTTGCGTTCGAGTTCGTGCTGATTGAACGAGTTGCTGAACGATCGAAAGATACTTAAAGAGTTCTTCAAAGGTTTGCATACTCTATCCTCTTTTAAGTAGCATGCTGTAATTTATAATTGATGCATAATCGTTTCCATTTAGACTGTAATTGTTTGTGTTCTTTCTCAATGGGATTTGGAACGATTTGCTTTCGCGCACATGGTGCTCTATTTAGAGTTCCTTCACTTTGAATCTCAAAACTACATAAAAATGCATAATTATTATAAAAGGAATATATTAATAGACAGAACGATACAATAAGACTTGATGCTTTTAAACATAATATTTCTTATATATTTTAGAAACTAAGACATTATTTTCCTCTAAAACAGTAACAATCAAACCAACGTAGCTAGTACTTCTCAACATCGATCAATAAATATCTTAATTACAAAAAGTATTCAAGAAAAAGTAACCCACTCTATCATAGATAATAAGTTATACTTTTGCTTACAAAGAGAAAGAAAGTAGTAATGTTGTCGCACTCAATTCTTGGCACGCAACAAGCAAACACTTCAAAGTATACAAACTTGAACCAAATTCTAATTAAAATATTCAACTAATCTTGGTAAAATCATTTGTCTAATAAGCATTAGATTTATATTAGAATGAAAGAATACCATACTATAGCAAAAACAAACCTAGCAAAATTTAACCAGTAGTATACTCTTAGTAAAGTCTCAATGACCAAGAGGAACTCAACACAAACAACACTCTTGAAGCAAAAATAAAAAATATAGAGGAATTTCAATACGAACAAATTTTTTGTTTTATACACTTCAAAACCTAAAGTCCACAGACTTTAATATTCACCTTTTTGGACATTGAAATCCTTATGTTGTTATATTGCAACCCTCACCCCCCCAATTGAAGTTCTATTTTTCAACTTTAATAGTTCTCATGGCTTATTCTCATGGTTCAGAATCTTCCTAACACTTTGTGGTTTCTTAATGAATAATGGAATTAAGACAAATGTAATGCTCAATGAGCAATAAAAACAAGAAAATTTTATAGAGAAATGTAATGCTCAATGAGCAATAAAAACAAGAATCTCCTCTTCTATTTAGTGATCCTAGCATATGCCTTCCTATATTCACTAATGATATCAAGGCAAGGCCTATTGTCTTCCCCATCAGGTTGTTTTCAAAATTATGTTTATCAAACAGATGAAAATTTTTTGTGGTTTCCATACCAAACTCCTCCTTACTAACTCATACAAGAATTAGCTCAAACTTAATTCAAACATAATTTTTTAAAAAAACATAAAACCAACAGAATAAATAAATGAATGAATAAAACAAGATGAAGGATTTCAGCAAGTGCAACATGAGGATATGCCATAATTTGTTGTAGTGTTACCTAGTCTCGTATGCCTTAAAAGTTGTAATATGAAAAAGGAAAAGGTGTACCACCTTAACTTTGATCTTCCAGAGGCTGATTTTGCTCTGCTCATGATGGTACCACCTTGACTGTGACCTTTGGAAGGGTGAAGGAAGGATCCTCCTTGAGAAAATAGGTGCTTTGATTAAGCTGATGCTCTGATCCAATTATCTGTTTCTACAGCCTTATATGCACAGCAAACAACAAATCACAAACAGGTCAAGTCAGACCAAAATGATGTTGTATTATCAATCTGTAAGTATTAGATGAGATTGGCAATTAAAAAGACATACCACAAGCATATACATACAAACAAGTAGAACAAGACACAAAACATGAAAATTTGCAACCTTCATACACTAAAAAATGTCAAGAAAGGTATTGAAAGTCATCTTAGATATTAAAATTTGAGTTATAACCTACAGAAAAATGAATTAGGCATTGAAATCCACGAGCTTCACTAAGAAAGTAATAAAATTATCAAGATAACTTGGTTCCATATCATGAATCCTACAAAATTAATGAGCAATAAACAACATGGGATCTTGATCAACTTCATGAAGGAAAGTCTATGAAGCACAGACACGGATTCGGCTACACAATACGGATACGATCGGATACGGCGATTTGTCAATTTCTAAAAAATTAATATACGGATACGTCTAACGATGCATCATTTTTTTATATATTTTTTTAATATATATATTTCTTAAAAACGAGAATACTGATACGTTGAAGATATATTTTTTTCTTTAAAAAAATCTAGGATATAGTTAAATTTAGCATACAAATTAATAACAATAATACAAAATATAATACAGATACTACAAAAAAAGAAAAAAGAAACATCTAAGATGTTGAAGTATAATAGTTAATAAAATATAATAGAAAAGTGACTCATATTGCAAAGAAGAAGAAGAAGAAAATTAGAAAGAGAAGTATGAAGATAAATGAAGAACTTATTGTTGAAAATATCCAAATGGTACTGATTCTTTGTCTCACATGAAATATGTGTGCTTCATAGAGGAAAGTTAATGAAGACATGAGAGTAATTCTCTGTTTATCGTGATTTGAATGCAACTTAAAATCTTAAAAGAAAATTAAAAAGGAGAATTAAAATCCTCTACTACATCACTAACCTCACCAAACTTTTAAGGGAAACAAACTTGGCTACAAATTCTCCAAAGTGGTGTATTCACTAGTGATTATATGTTTCCATGGAAGAATAACGGAAACGGTCATTTCTAATAATAATATTTTTGCATAGGAATTCTCCACTTTTTTCATACTACTAATGTTTTTGATACATAACATAGTTCTTTGCTTATGTTTCATTGGAGATAATTGGTTTTGCAAAATTAGGATTTTAAAAATGACAGAGCCTTCGAGATATACTAAACCACAAATAACAAAATAAAATAGAAATAAAAAAAAGTCAGCCATTACATTAAATTCTGCCTACTTCTCAATTCGTTTATGCTACAAAAGCATCTTGCTCCATAAACAATTTATCATCAGAACCCTTGAAGGTAGACAAGAAAAAGCACCAAGTACAAAACTTTGCAATGAAAGGCAAAAAGAAAATTGTTGTGTCTTGACAAAATCCCTCAAAGACTTCTTGCAAGAACTTTAGTTCGTAGTACTACTATTGATTTGATACTCATTGATCGACCTTAAAAAAAAGTAACATGTCAAATACACTAACAAAAATTGCTAGGATTAGCAAATTAGGATGAGTCTAGGTTGAAGTAAATTTATTTCTACATGTAGAAGACTCTTCTTGTACACAGGTATATAAACAATAAGCAACGTGAGACAACAATTACCATAATGACCATAGTCTCTTCTATTTAAATCAATCCACGGTGAGGTATTCAGACATTCATTTCTAACTTTATCACTCACTCCAACAGTTTGTACTTGCAACTTTATCTGAACTCCGAAGAGACTAAATAAAAATGAACAACTACCTTAAGGCTAATCAAAAAGTTCCAAAAAGTAAAGATATTATTATTGAAAACTACTATATTCTGGAAAAAACTGAAAGAAAATAATAAATGGCATCCTCCCATTTTCATTTTATTATGAAAATATCAACCAAGAGTTCATAGAAATTTAGCATACTTTGGTGATATCCAATGGGATTAACGAAGATAGTAGGGACAATGCCAGCTCCAGTAGAAGAAAGGGCTCTATCCAAGTGTAAAATTTGCATTAGTAAAAGAAACACAAAGAGAACCAACCTTGAAAGTAAATTAGATGTCTGACTCAATCAAGTTAGAAGCATAATGAGACAAAATGAAACTGAAAGAAGAGGTTACTAGTCGCTATAGATCGAGGTTAACTAATATGCTCGACCATAGGGAGAGGAGCTTAAAAAGGGGAAAGGTGCTGCTTTGGAATGTGGTATGGGTCTGTGACATCAGATAGCCTCGCTGCTCGAAAACACCCAATGCTGACCACACTGAGAGACACGAAAGCGCAGGTAACACCAGTTGGCGAAGTGGCATTAAGCATCCCTAGCATTTCATCCTAGTTTCGTTAACCAGAATTTGATTAAACAATCAGAGGAGAATAGAGAAAGAATGGAAAATTTCACAAAATGACCCAAAACCCAAAAAATTTTCTACCAATGACCTCTTTCTAAAAACTTTTCTACCACTGGCCTTTTCCCTATGCAAAATATCAAAATTACCCCTAATTTTTAAAAAGCCTTCAGACCACCACATTTCTTCTTCCTTCTATGATTTCCTCAGCCTTTCATTCAATGTACATTCAATATACCACCAGCATTCCACCAAAACATTTATTCTCAACTAATATTCTAAATAGAATGGAACGTCTCTCTCATTATTCACTTTCTGTCTTCGAACGTCTCTCTCATCTCGTAGCTTTCTCTTAGATTTTCTCAGCCCTTCGGATTCTCTGGTAGCTTTCTCTCGTAGCTTTCATCGTCGGATTTTGTCCACATTTCTTCTTCCTTCAACGGTTTCTTCAACCCTTCATTCAATATACGATTTCTTCTCTCAGATTGCTTTCATAATAAGTGTCGTTTAATAAATTATAAACGATTATGTAGTAATTTATACATGATCGTTTAGTAAATTATAAACGATCATTTAGTAATATATGCAATGAGTAGTAATTATACACTATCGTTTAGTAAATTAGAACCATCGTTTAGTAAATTAGAATGATCGTTTAGTAAAATATAAACGATCATTTAGTAATTTACTATGCAATCGTTTAGTAAATTATAAATGATCATTTAGTAATTATAAACGATCGTTTATTAATTTACTATGCCATCGTTTAGCAATTTATACACGATCATTTAATAATTTATACATGATCGCTTAGCAATTTATACATGATCGCTTAGTAATTTATACACGATCGTTCACTTATCAATGACTTATTTATCCAATTGTAGATCAATGGCATACTTCGTATCTTTGTACGATTTGGTGGGGATTGGGATGAGTCCGGAAAAAATTATGTTGGTGGTCATATGAAAGGTCTGAAAGTCAGAAATGATATAACAGTCAGTGAATTAGTGAGTATGATGCACCAACGACTGAATATCAATCCGGATATGTTTCATGCCCTATGTATATACCATATTCAGAACAATTTGGTGGACAAATTCAAGAATAAGAACATAATCTCACATTAATACCTAGCAGCGAAAGCATATAGAATGTCTGAATTAGCCAAACGATCGCTTAGTATTAGCCAAATGATCGCACAATGGATATCTAAACGATCATGGAACAGTTAGCTAAATGATCGCTTAGTATTCTCTAAACGATCTTTTAATAAAAACTATAGTGGATAGCTAAACGATCGCTTAGTATTCTCTACACGATCGCATAATAAAAACTATAGTGGATAGTAAATGAAAACTTAGTATTCTCTCTGATCGCTTAGTAATATCTATCCGATCGGTTAGTAATATCTATTTGATCGCTTAAAGTATTCGTAGAGATGGGTTCACTGTGCGGTTTGAAGGCTTTTTAAAAACTGGGAGTAATGAAAAGGTAGGAAGCGGTCATGGGTAGAAAAGTTTTTGGGTTTCGGGTTATTTCGTGAAATTTTCCAGAAAGAATCTAAAAGAAAATATATAAAGTAGAAAATTGGGAAGTACATACGGGTAGCAGAAAAGGTCTTGAGTTATTCAAGGATAGAGAGATTGGAAGATTTAGCTGATTAATTTCATCGTTCTAAACTAAAACATTAAAAGCAGCAACCTCTCGAACCTTGCTAGGTTGAAAGATGAAAACCCTTTTCTTTGAATAAGATGAATCCTTGGTCGAGGAGGACTATGTAGCCGATTTCAACAAAAGAGATCCAGTTGAAACAGCCATGGAAGGGAAGCCTAGACCTGGAAAGGGGAAGCGAGGCTTGTTGAACGAAAATTATGGAGCCTCATCAAATGGAAAAGAAGTGGTAGAAGGTGTTGTACAAAAAGTGAGATTACCGATCTATCAGGTATTTGTGTTGGTGAAAGGGTACATGAGAAGATGAACAATTCTAATGCTAAACTTCTGATCATACGAGGACAGAACACCTTGCAATTCTTTATCATCAATAAACCACACCCATCCTAATCGGCTACTTGAAAACACGCAACGATGCTCGGATCAGTACCAGGTGGAAAAACAGATGGCGAGAATGAAGCGAAAGGGTTTCCATACACAAAAGGCGGTGGATAACCATGACCAATATTGCTTGCTCCACCGTAAGACTGATGACCACCACCAACCTGTAAGACTAATTAGGTTTATCTTTTGTTGGTTTAAAAACTAGGGATCTGCACACAAAAAAATCTCACGCACTCTGATATATATTTGAAGAAAACAGACAAAACAAAATATTCTAGAAGCAAAATATATTAGCGAGAGAAAGAAAAGTAATAGAACTCCCTATTTTTTTATTCAATTGATGGACTTATATTTATAGTCTAATAACAACAAAATAACCACAAACCACTAACATAATGCTTACTAGAAATAGCAACATGTGGACTTCTTCTTGCACACGATCCGGAAGATTCGGTCTTGAATCATGACCGGATTATTAGCTCACACTACTCCCCTAATCCTGACATGATTCTAAATCACACACACCAAGTAGCTGACACATAGCAGCTAACTTCACTCCTGTCAATGCTTTGGTCAGTGCGTCGGCTCGTTGTTCTCCGGTGTTGACAAATTCAACGATAATTTTCCCCTTCTCGACACACTCTCGAATGAAATGAAAGCGTGTATCTATGTGCTTACTACGGCCATGAAATACGAGATTCTTCATGAGAGCTATCGCAGATTTGTTGTCCACGAACAATGTTATCAGTCTTGGCTCTATTCCGATTAACTCGCTAACAAGGCTTCTTAACCACAACATTTGGCAAGCCGCGGTAGTGGCTGCCATGAACTCGGCTTCGCAAGATGAGAGTGCCACCGTCTTTTGCTTTTGTGAATTCCATGAAACCAAGCTTTCATTTAAGTAGAACGCCATTCCACTTGTGCTTTTCCTCCCATCGAGATCACCGGCTAAATCACTGTCAGAGTAGCCAAATATATCGACTTCTCGGGGACCTTTCACATAAGTGAGCCCAAAGTGAATTGTCCCTCTCAAATACCTAAGTATTTGCTTGACCACCTTGTGATGCATGGCTGTAGGCCTTTCCATATACCTGTTCGCCACCCCAACAGCATATGAGAGATCCGGTCTTGTGCTCAGCAAGTATCTAAGACAACCAACGATACTTCTGTACTCCGTAGCATCAATTGGTGCTCCTTCCATGTCTTTGTGAAGTTGTGCCTTGGATTCCATCGGGTACTTCATGGCATTGCAGTCAGCCATTCCGAACTGGGACAAGATTCTTTTGGCATAAGTTGGTTGTTTGAGCAAGATTCGACCCTTCTGTTGTTCCACTTCAATCCCTAAGTAGTAAGAGAGAAGATCCAAATCGCTCATTTCAAATTTTTTCATCATTTGTTGCTTGAACTTGTTAACTTTTTCGGTGCTACTTTCCTACAATGAGATCGTCAACATACACTCCAACAAGAACACTTTCTTCTCCTTCTCTTCTTGAGTAGACTGCTTGCTCTTGAGTGCATTTCCCAAAGCCAGGCTCTTTAAGACTCTTATCAAGTCGAATGTTCCAAGCTCGTGGAGCTTGTCTCAATCCGTAGAGAGCCTTCGACAACCTATACACCTTGTGATTCTTGTTTGGAACCTCAAATCCCTCCGGTTGAGTAACAAATACTTCCTCTTCCAATTCCCCGTTGAGAAACGCCGACTTCACATCTAGATGGTGTACCTCCCAATTTCGATTTGCAGCAAATGCAAGATTGACTCGAACGGTGTCAGGTCTTGCAACCGGTGCAAAAACTTCTTTAAAGTCGATGCCTTGTCTTTGTACAAAGCCTTTCACAACCAATCTTGCTTTGTGCTTGAAAACTTCTCCATTAGAGTCTTTCTTCAATTTGAATACCCATTTTAGACCAATGGGTTTGTGTCCCGGTGGAAGCTCAGTTAGACTCCATGTGTTGTTCTTCTCAGTGTATTTCAGCTCGTTCTCCATTGCTTCGTACAGCGGGCCTCGGTCGCAACTTCTTGGTAGCAAGTCGGTTCTTCAGACACCACCATCATCACCCCATTTTCTTGTTCTTCACTGCCAATAACTTCCTCTGTGTTGGCGTAGATGTCAGCGAGAGATCTTAGATGGACTGGTGTGCTCGTCGATGGAGTAGATGGACTAGTCTCTCCAATTTCGGGTATCTCGGCTACTTGTGGTGCGGTATTTTCGACCTCGATTTCTGTATCCTCCATATTATCGGCCTCGTCGAAATAAAATTAGTCCATCATCTGAAACTTCGGAATCTCCTTGCCGTCATTAACGCCTTCATTCCAAGCCATTCAAGATTCTCTTGAAAAACGACATCTCTACTAATTTGTAGTTTTCCATGGCTCGGGTCATATAAGCGATGAGCTTTGCATCCTTCTTCGACACCAAAATATACCATCGGTGAGCTTCGGTCGTCGAGTTTCTTGAGGTGAGGGGTTGTGTTTTTTACATATGCCACACAACCAAACACTCTTAAGTGTGCAAGATGTGGCTTTCTCCCCATCCAAGCTTCAAATGGTGTGCGTTCTCCAAGGGCCTTCGTTGGAAGACAGTTTAACACATAAACCGCATGTCTCACCGCCTCTCCCCAAAACCTTGCTGTCACGTGCATGCTTTTGAGGAGTGATCTCGTCATCACCATTACGGTGCGGTTACGACGTTCTACGACGCCATTCTGTTGCGGTGAATATAGAGCAGTGAGGTGTCGCTCGATATCTTCTTTTTTGCAAAATTAAGTGAACTCCGCAGATAAGAACTCGCCACCTCGATCCGTCCGGAGCGTTCCAATCTTGTACTCCGTCTTGTTCTCCATCAAGAGTTTGAATTTCTTGAATGCTTCGAGTGCGTCACTTTTTTCCTCCAACATGTACACTCAAATCCATCTTGTGGAATCGTCAACGATCAGTAGAAAATACTTGTTGCCAGCGAGAGTACACGGTGAAATCGGTCCTCAAATACCGACATGAAGGAGTTCTATCGGCTTCTCTGCTCTATAGGTTGATTGGCGCGGGAACGACAACCTCGCTTGTTTGGTAATCACGCATGCTTCGCATAACTTGTTCGGTTGAGTTATTGGTGGTACTCCAACTACCAATTTCTTCTCACCCATGAGCTTCAAGTCATGAAAGTTGACATGGCCAAGTCTCGCGTGCCCCAACCATGCTGAATCTTCTAAGCTTGTCAGAAGGCAGACTTGCTTGAACGTCTTCAAGGTTATCTTGTACAAGCGATTTTGTGTTCGCTTCACCGATATCAAGAGCTTCCCGCTCCTGTTAGACACTTTCATGGCATCTCCCCCCATTTGCACCTTGTTCCCATCTTCTGTCATTTGCCCGAGGCTTATGATGTTGCTACGTAGCTTTGGAATGTAGTACACCTCTTGGAGAGTCTTCTGATCACCGTTTTTGCACTCAAACATGACCGTTCCTTTTCCCATGATCTGAATGGTTGATCCATCGCCGAACTTCACCCTCCCGGTGACGCTTTCATCCAATTCTTGGAACTTCTCACGATGGCCAGTTATGTGGTTGCTAGCACCGTTGTCAAGGTACCAAACGTCATTATTTTCTCCATTCTTGTCGTTGCGATACATCTCTGGCAACAATTGCTCTTTGCTGAGTAATACAACATCCTTCTGATCACGTCTAGTGTGTGTCCCCTCCTAGGACACGGCCATCATTAATGTCAGTTCTTCATCGGTGGCGCAAGTTAGATGAGTTTCATCGTCACGACCTTTTCCACGGCACTCCAATGCGTAATGTCCCATCTTCTTGCAAGTGAAGCACTTTATGTGACTTTTGTCACGAGTGCCATTTCCAGTGTTGCTAATGCCTCCCGCACTATTTTGACGCATCACACCACGACCACGACCACGACTCCATCCTCGTCCTTGCCATCTTCCACGATCACTACCACCGGATCCGCGCCCTTTGTTCACCGAAGAGTTTTCACCGCTATTCCCTTTCTGTCTTGCTTTCAACTCGGCATGGGTAAGTAGGAGTTGTCCATCGGAGTTGTTGTTGTTTCCTCTGAGTCGCACCGTCCGTTCCTTGTATGCCTTCATTCGTGCGATCGCTTCTTCAAACGATATGGTTTTGAGATCTAGGAATTGCTCGATTCCGGCGACGACAGGGAAATATTTGTCGGGGACGGAGTCCAGGAGCTTCTTGACCAATGATGAATCCTCAAGTGCAACACCGAGGGTGGAGAACTTGCTTGCTAATCCGCTGATTTTTCCTACGAACTCATCGATTGTCTCGATCTCCTTCATCCGAAGAACATCAAACTCGCTCTTCAAGGTTTGAACTAATGCCATCTTCATCCGCTCACTTCCCAAGTACCTCGTCTTGAGACTATCCCGTATTTTCTTTTGCGGTATTCTTCTTCGCGATTTGTAGAAGCACGTCTTCTGGGATGCATTGGAATGTACGCGCACGCCTTCTTGTCCTTCTTCGCATCCACTTCGGCTTCTCTTGCCGGCTCTATCGCCTCCAAAACTCCTTGGGTATCGAGGATTTCTTCCGCTTTTATCGCCCACACCGTGTAGTTGTGAGGAGTCAACATCGGGTAGAGAATTGGTGCTCCGCTGTTCTCCTTCACTTGCTGCGAGATGCTCGACATCTTCGTTGGACAGTGGAAACTGCGATGAGAAGACAACCTGGCTCTGATACCAAATGTTGGTTTAAAAACCAGGGATCTGCACAAAAAAAAATCTCACGCACTCTGATATATATTTGAAGAAAACAGACAAAAAAAATATTCTGGAAGTAAAATATATTAGCGAGAGAAAGAAAAGTAATAGAACTCCCTATTTTTTATTCAATTGATGGACTTACATTTATAGTCTAATAACAACAAAATAACCACAAACCACTAACATAATGCTTTCTAAAAATAGCATCATGTGGACTTCTTCTTCCACACGATCTGGAAGATTCGGTCTTGAATCATGACCGGATTATTAGCTCACACCACTTGATAGGGACAACGACCCTCAAACTATGTCCATAATGGTATGATATTGTCCACTTTGGGCATAAACTCTCATGGCTTTGCTTTTGGTTTCATCCCAAAAAGCCTCATACCAATGGAGATAGTCATTCTCACTTATATACCCATGATCCTTCTCTTATCTAACCAATGTGGGACTTTGGTCGCATTCCCAACATCTTTGGGGGGGGAGGGGCGGTTTCGCCTAGAGCTAAGCCATACGGTGCTGACGGTTCGTCGTATGGAGTAGCCACTGGAGCCAACGGTTGCTGAGCCCAAGGCTGTGGATGTTCGTAAGCTGAAGAGTTGTAAGGCTGAGCTGTTGGTAGTGGAACTCCATAACCACTGCGACTGCCGTAGCCGCAGCCATTGCCACAGCAGTAACCATTAGAGAAGGATGTGTTGACCTAATAGAATGAAAGAAGAAAAGGGGGAAAGAGGTGAAAGAGGAAGCGGGAAGCAAAATGCTCTTTTGATTCGATGAAATTTTAGTGCTGGTTCAATTTTTTTAAAATGCAATTTCTTCCGTTTTTTTTTTTTTTCAAGCTTTTTTATAGCTAGTTTCCAAAAGGGCTATAACGAAAGGCGATTAAGTGTGATCTTTCTTGTAGATACATCTAGAATGCATTAACTCAATCCAATAAACTAAGATCCAATGTTATTTAATGTAGCTTGAACAGTATGTAGTAGACATATAAGTGGGTCATATTCAAATAATAACTTAAAGGGTTTGCAATATATGGATAAGATTGGGTACGTTATCCTAGTGACATTGTGAATACGGACCACTTTATAAGTGTTACAAGAATTGTAGGAGTTACAAACTATATGATCCATATCCTTTATGTAGAGACATGCGAGTGACGTATCTTGTATAAAGAGTTTGTATAAGACTGAACCGTGAAATGATTGATTTTTCTTTATAAGGCTATTTTTTAGGAAACTCACCATAGGTGACATGGCCTTAATCTTGATGAGTTGTGAACTTCTGCCTATTAGGACAATTTTTTGATCTGTATGGATGAGAGTGGTCAGTTCCCTCGACTCAATAAGCCTACAATTTTTGGATTTGTCTGAGTGGGGAGTTGGGAACACAGCTACACAATATGGAATTCACTTTGTAACATCCCAAGTTTTAGATAAAGTAGCATTAATTGTAACATTCCACACTTTATTTATTTATTTATTTATTAATAATGTAAAACTTTTCCCTTTTCAGTAATTGTCCTTAGTTGAAGGACATGTTTGGAATTTTGAATTTAAAGTATAAATGTGAGGATTTAAGTGTTGTCATAGAATTTATTCAAAAAAATTTTCAATTTGGAAAAAAAGGTTATGGAAGGAATTAATTATTTTTGGAGAAAGGAAAGGAACTAAATAGTATAAAGTGGGTTAAGGAAAAAAATCTAATTAAAGTTATACTATTTTCCTTTTATTATTATTGTTGTTGTTGTTGTTGTTGTTATTATTATTATTTTATTACTTTTTATAAAAAGCCCCCCCCCCCCACCTTCTCCCTCACCACGCGAGCCCCACCCTCCACAGAAATCTTTTCTTCCTTTTCGTCGATTGGGTCCGCCGCCGCCAGCCGTTCGTGCCTCCAGTCAGACATCACTACTCCACTCCCCATCACCCAATTGTGTCGAGCCTGAGAAGCCAACCACGCGACTTTAGCTGTCTACCAGATCCGATGCTCGCAGTTCAGATCTGAGACACGTCCAGCCAGTCACTAATTGCCGACCCACGCTCACCGAGAGCCACCACTCTTCAGTCCGCAACGCCCAGATCATAAGTCGCGTGCCGCCCAGCCTTGTCCACTCTCGTAGCCGTTCGTCGCCCAACCTCGACCCACGCACTGCAGTTGCTGTCATCGCGGGTCTGTCGTGGGGTTTTTCTTTTGCCAATGCTCTCGTCGGATTCTTGAGATTTATGGGTAAGATAATGGGTATTTTTATTGGCTTTTCTTAAAGTAGCTTGAATGCCTATCAAGTTTTGACATAAATTTATTGTTACCCACTAAGATTTTAGATTTTGGTCTGATTTGATTAACCCATAATGTTGGAATTTTAGATTGAAGAATTGGGAGGATTTTGAAGTGGCCCATTAAGTTTGAAGTTTAAGACCAATTTCGGAGGAAAATTTGTTAGGGTTGGTAAGTCTTTGTGAGTTTTGAAAATTTACGTTGGACCAAGCCACGATTTCAATAAAGTTTAAACTAGAGACCATGAGTATATTGGTTAATTAGAAAGGACTCAAGGATTAATTTAAATATTGGATTTAATATAGGTGTCGCTTGAACCTCTGCTTGGCAAGGAGGGGATAAGCTTGCTTGAACTAATTTGGATTTACTTTGAGGTAAGTAATCTTATCACTGGAACCGCTCACGGGCCAGGCTCTAGTTGTATGCTGGCATGATAAGTGTATGTTATGGTAACTGTTAGCATGTTGTTTAACAGTATGACTTGAATCAAAGTATATTCTGGCACAAATTCTGATTTGTTTACATATATACCTAAATACTTGATCGTTAGTATGTGATAGTATGTGTTTTCATATGTCGATGTCTGATCTGCTGGCGTTGAAGCATACTTGTATGTTGTGGCCTTATGATATAAGTTATACATTGATGATGTATAAAATGTTGTTAAGAATTATGGGTATGTGATGCAGCCATGGTATTAAGGATTTTTATGTATGCTTTAGAACCATACAATGTTGAATCTTAGCATGTTAAGACTGTGTGAATATCCTCATTGATTAGTTAGATGCTCACCAGTTTGTGTTCGGGATTCACCAGTTGTGTTTCCTTCAGGATTCACCAGTTTGTGTTTCCTTCGGGATTCACCAATTTATGTTTCCTTCGAGATTCACCAGTTTTGTGTTTCCTTCGAGATTCACCAATTTGTGTTTCCTTCGGGATTCACTAGTTTTGTGTTTCCTTCGAGATTCACCAATTTTTTGTTTCCTTCGGGATTCACCAGTTTTGTGGGCATACTTAACTACAATAGGATAGGACTCAGTCTCTTATATGTTACATGTATTTATGTGCCATATGTGGGTATCTAGAGGACATAGATGCCTAGCCTGACTCCAGTGGTGGGGTTACTTAATGAGTATTTTATACTCATTCTTTCTTGTGTTGATGTTTCAGGTAAGAGTAGAGATGCACCGGCGATGGCGCAAGGGAATTCATGATCGAGCCACTGGGACTAGTTTTTACGCTTCCGCATCATGAGATTTAGAGTTCTTTTCATGTTTCCCTAAAGGTTTAGTTTTGATGTTTGAAACTTATTATTAAGAATTGTTTCTCATATGTATTTATTAACATTTATGATTTATGGGTACCCTATTATTGTTTTTAACAATTGCATTTAATAAATGTCTCTTGAACTTCTCTTGTTTTTAATTAGCATTTATTTCAAATAACTTAGCATCGTTTTAAATTCTTTGCATGCATTTATTTTAGTAACGGCCTTACCTAGGTCCTAGGAGGTCGGGTCGTTACATTAATTATTTTGAAATTATTGGAATTTATTTCTTTAATTTTGGAATCTTTGGAACAAAATTTGAAGATAACTGAAGGGTTAGCTGTTTTATTTAGATTAGTTTGTCGGAGATAATTCATTTGAATTTATTCGAGGGAAGATTTGAAGTTGTTTGGATTAAATTTTCAATGAGATAATAGATTTTGTGTTTATTTGATAAAGGAGTTCAGGTTTTGTGAATTTAAAATTAATCAAGGATTTAGATTTGAAGAAATTAAAATTTAAGAAGGAAAAGAGAAAAATGTGGATTTAAATTTTATCCCTTTAATTTTTTAGTTTGGATCATAAATTGAATTAATGAACTAGGAGAAGAAATAATTAGTTTATTTATTTTGAATTCATTTAATCAAATATTTAAAGGATTTAAAACTTTTGGGTTATCTTGGATAAAAGATTTGGAAATTACGAAGGAAAAAGAGAAGAATTTAAAATTTGGAATTTAAGAGTTTAAAATTAAATAGAATTTAATATATATAATATATGTGAGTTAAAAATTAAAAAGAAAAAGAAGGGCAAAAACTCTCAAATTAAAATTTCTTTCAGCCGCCCAAGGAACCATCCTCCCCAGGTTTTTTATACGAATGGCCTCATTTGGGAGGCCCAAATGAAAGATGGTCTCCGATAGAGAAAGTAATGGAAAGTGGCCTTCTGTTTACGTCATAAGCATGTGATATTTTACTAATTCTCCTCTGAGATGCACCCCTCGCGCTTGCTAATACAAATTTACTCGATCCTCGATAGCTCGTCACACGTTCCTTGATGCACGGTCACTCAATACCCAACTGCATGGTCACTCGATATGGCTACAATCTGTATGTGTATACTCGATCATATCAACATCATACTCGATGTTTGATTAATTTATACTTGATTAATTTGAATCATCCATGTCACTCGATACAGAACCTGCTCTATAGTTAATACTCATATACGAACATACACAAATTGGAGAATTTTCTGACTATATACATCGTGAATTTCAAATCAATTTCTTGAAATGTGAAGTAATTTTTTTTTATTAACTAAGAAAAAACAGAACTAAAACATAAAAGAGAAAATTAGGATCACTTTCACTTCAAAAACCCACTTCACAAACCTGTTTATCTTGACAGAGATCAAGTTATAAAGGCATTGAGATCATTTCACTATATTGTCTCATACCTCAAGTATTTAAATGTGCCTTTTCCTGCTCATTTTTTTTAACTTTTTTGATGATGTGCGAGACATACAAATGTAGTAAAGAGAATGAGTGAGTGTGAGTTTATGAGTGTGTACCGATACATGCAAGTAGCTCCCAGTGGAGCAAGGATGAGGGGAGAGAGCTATGAAACCTGACAAGCATCAAGTTGAGAATACCAAGTATCGAGTGATAAGAATGAGTAGCAAGTATAGCGAGTATTTAACAGTTACCTATTTTCCTAAATGCTCATTTTCTGCTAGAGAACATGTCACATTAAAGAGATGTGAAAGGTGTGGCCAACCGGGACATAACCGACAAAAGTGCAACGAACCATTTGACACGTCCAAACTCAACAAACAGACAAGGACAACATAGGGGACCCTCCAAACTCTGTATTATAATATAGATTGTTCATTGTTCATATACTCGATCAAGGAGTAGTATCCAATATTAAATAACAAAATTATATCATAGAACTACATCCAATACTCGACAATACTCGATCATATTAAATAACGAAATTGTATACTCGATTATATCAACATCATACTCGATGCTCAATTACTTTATACTCAATTATTTTGAATTCATAACCCGTTTGAAGGCGTTTGATTAATCCTTTGGTGCTCTGTATGATACTCGACAATACTCGATAAACATTAACTATATAGATGGTTGATTTACATGTACTATATACTCGATGTAATGTAGAGACATTCTGATAAATACATGATACACAGTCACTCGATACTCGTTAAGATATACTCATTACATGATACTCGATAATACTTGATAAATATTGACTATATAGATGGTTGATTACTATATACTCGATGCATGTTACACGATAGTTGACAATACTAAAAAAATTGGTGATTATATAGATGGTATAGATTTACAAATAGTGTCAAAATTCACATGGAAAGGCCTCATAAAAATAATATCAGATTTACAAATAATGTCAAAATTCAAATAGATGGTATAAAAATTCATATAAATAATGTCAAAATAATGTGAAAATTTACATAGAAAAATTGATTTGTCCTAATAAAAAAAATTGATCTGCCCATAGCTCTCCATACTCGACCCGATCACCAAGTACTCAAAGTACTTGAGACTGAATATCCTACAGTCCAGTGTATTCCCCTGTAGGGCGCCTGTATTGATACGGCTTAGCTTCCAAGGACTGGGTGCAAGGTCGGGCTTTACATCATTTAGGCGGCAGAATTGTACCAGTGAAGGGAAAGTAAAGCATGGGGGCGCGAGGAATTTTAGCAGATCTTTCTCTTTGATGTACTTGGGTAATGAGTCATACAAAAGGATGCGTCTGATATTCATGTCCACATCCAGCAAAAACCAATGCTGGTTGTAGCTGACTGGGCTATAGATGTAATTGTTACCCATCCAGACTGATGTTCAGGTACCAGTCCGACCACATAATCAACATACGTGTGCTCTTTCTCCCATACTTTAGCAGCTTCTTCCATGGTTTTCCTACGTATGGCCTCAAACAAGCTATTTGGTGCTTGAAGGTTCAAGTGACTCTGCAAAATAAATAACAAGAAGTTCAAGTGTATATCAATAAAGCAAAATTGTACATTAAAATTTATACCCTCTATAATACATACCAATATGCCATGTGGCAATGCCGTGAACCGATGAGCACATATCTCTGGCCGGCTAATAAACTTTCGTCAGAGAAACATGAATAAAGAATCAAGAACCTGTAGTTTGCAAGTTAAATCAAAGAATGGGAATAGTAATTAACAAGCATATAAATGTAATAAGGGATGGTAACTTACGTCTTTCTCAACCCAATTACTATCACGTGTCAGCTCCTGGAACAATTGCTTCATTGTGTAATTCATCCTGAATAGGACTTCATTCCCCATCGAGTGAGGACCTATGCCCACCTTGTTCAACTAGACCATGGACTCATTCATCAAGTCCTCTGGAATAGCATGTGTCGGGTCATAGGGGACGATGTCAATCGGACGTTACTAAGCTTTTTTCCAATCTCCCTTACCGTGTCAATTGGAGGGGCGTACGGTTGAGTTGGCTTCCTCTTCCCACTTGTCCATTTTTGTTCCCCCTCACAGTTTACAGGCTTCGTTGAAGGTGGAGGAATGGAATTCTGGATCTCAGTGGCTGATGGAGGAATGGGGTAACATGATTCACATGACTCAGACTCCATTGTGCTGGTCTCGGTCATGGGTGGAAGAATGGGGTCCTGGAACACTGGGTCACGAGACTCAGTGGCTGCTAGAGGGGTTAGGTCAAGGGTCTCGATGGAATTTGGAGGAATGAGGACAATAGTCTCAGTGGACTCCACACGTAAACCTTATATAATTTATGAAGTATGTTAGGTCAAACACAACATGATATAGATTTATATTAGAATAAGTTTAAGATGATATTGCTGGAAAAATAGGCATGCGCAGCGGAAATGAGGAACAATTTTACTCTAATTGCACAAATTAAACATACAACCCTAAATTAATTAATTAGGGTTTTTTTTAAATATTGCCTTTGAAGCTCCCTAAACTCTTCTATCTCCGCTCGAACACGAACAGAAAAACCACTAGAGCTAACCTACTATCCTCTCGACTCAAAACCAGGTTGTGGGACCCGATAGATGAAGAACCTGAGAGAGAGAAAGAGATGGAAAATAGAAGATGAATTTTTGGGTTGGGTTTGGGTTTTGAATTTTTCTCAAAAAAATGGTGATTTTTTCCAGCCCAAATTTAAAAACCAATTTTGGTAAAATGTCCAAAAGACTTTTATCCAAATTGAAAGCCCAAATTTATAGAAAAATACCATGCAAAATTGCATGAAACAAATTCATAAAAACCCAACATCTCAAAATCCACTATCTAAGTGGGCTTGATGTCTCCACTATAAGCCAACACCTAACCCACTATGTTATTAGTGGAATTATCCAACAAAAGTTTGGATTTTCTCACTAACTTTAGTCAAAGGGCAAAATAGTCCTTTTGTCAAAGTCAAACTTTGACCGAAAATTCAACATTTTGACTTTTTATGATTTTTTTCGTGTTGACTAATTTTGACCTCCTAAGCATGAATCCACATTCATTTTCTCGAAATTCAAATCATATTTGAATATAATGTCGGTCAAAGTTTGACTTTTCAAAGTCAAAAGTCATCTCTTTGACTTTTTACATCTTTGACCATTTTGATTATTTTCGAGCTTCCGAATATGAACGTATTCATATTCTTGATATTTAAATCACATTTAAATACTAAACCTGTATCACTAAACTGAAAAACCAACCACTGTATCACATATACTTGTCGGTTTCTCTCTCTTCACCTAATTCGAACAATTCAAATTATTCTATCATACAGTTCTAAGTTTATTCCATATGAGCTAGTAGGGGAACCTAATGAACCTATAAATTATGTGCTCCAATGATCCGAGATTAGCTATCTAAACTCTTTAGATGGAGCTAATCAACATTCTTTAACTCACGGGTCATTCCACTATAGTCCCGTAGTTGCACTCCCATCACTATAGATATATTTATGTCCATTTGATATAACCATGATTAGTAAGCTAATCTTTCACAGGTTGTTCGTAATCTCAGCTTGGTCATAAGAACCCTTTTACCCCCAAGACTACATCTTATTCCTTAAGTTCCACTGATCCTCTAATGAACAATTGGTTTAAGGTCCAACCTATAAACCGAACCCCTCTCGGGCCAATGAGAGGGTGGGACCCCTTGTTCAAGACCTGGATTCAGTACTAAAGGGAACAACCTATCTACTATCCCTATAACGGGTAGGAGTGAATTTCGTCTTGCACCCTATGTTCCCAGCTATCCACTTGATCTTACCCCTGAAATGGGAGGCTTATTGGGCTAGCAATAATGAGCTGCCCTCACCTATGCAGATATAAGGATAATCTCGAGTGAACAGGAGTTCATATTTAGCTCAAGATTAAGATTAAGTTACCTAGGTTATCAATTAACGAAATAGTCAATTTTATACATTAAACGGCGTTTAGAACGTAAAAGGTAACTATTTCATGGTTCGGTCTTATGTAAACTCTTTACATAGGATGCCCCCATTTTCATGTCTCTACATGAACAGTTTAGGATCACATCGTTTGTACTAACTACAAAATGGGCCGCATCCATAGTGTCCTAAAAATAAGGCGTACAACCTTATTCATATACTATAGACCATTTTGGTTATATATTTGAACTTGATCCACATTTATGTCACTACATAAAGTTCAAACTTAATCTTAATAGCCTCGGATCCTTAGTTTATTGGATTCATGAATATAGAATTTAAATTTACTAAAGATTTTCAATAACAGCTTTATTGAACAAGAGTAAGATATTACAAACTACGAGTTTTAGGATATAAAATCCAACAAACTCCCACTTGGACTAAAACTCCTAGTAAGATCAAACGATGCTGAATTTAACTATGAGAAATTAATATTACATATGAGTACAATAAACATATGAATACAATAAACTAGGGAATTCATGCCAACCATAATCTCCCACTTGTCCTAGTTTAGAAACACCATAGACCTAAACTCTGTAGGTGACCCTCAAAAACTTTAACCGTGAGGGTTTTTGTAAAAAGATCAGCAATGTTTTGCTCAAAAGGTATCTAGGTCACTACAACGTTACCACGGTGTACAATTTCTCGGATAAGGTGGTACTTGCGTTCGATGGGCGTTCCCCGTTTATGGCTTCGAGGTTCTTTTGAATTTGCAACTGCACCGTTGTTGTCACAATACAAGGTGATGGGCAGATGCATATTTGGAATAACTTCCAAATCTGTCAAGAATTTCCTCAGCCATACTGCTTCTTTTGCTGCTTCGCAAGTAGCTACGTATTCAGCTTCCATTGTGGAGTTAGCTATACAGGTTTGTTTTATGCTTCTCCATACTACTGCTCCTCCGTTAAGAGTGAACACTGATCTAGATGTAGACTTCCTAAAATCTTTATCAGTTTGGAAATCAGAGTCAGTGTATCCAGTAAGGATCAGATCCTTAGCACTATACACGAGCATGTAGTCCCTAATTCTCCTGAGATACTTTAAGATGTTCTTAACAACTGTCCAATGACCACGTCAGGGATTAGATTGGTATCTACTGACGATCCCTACTGAGTAGCATATGTCAGGTCTAGTATGTAACATTGCATACATTAGGCTTCCAACTGTGGAGGCATAGGGAATATTTCTCATATCCTCAACTTCTTGAGGTGTCTTAGGACATTATTCTTTTGATAGATGTATTCCATGTCTGAAAGGCAACAGACCCTTTTTGGAATTTTGCATTTTATATCTAGACAACATTTTGTCTCTATAAGATGTTTGAGACATGGCTAGTGTCCTATTCTTGCGATTCCAAACAATTTGGATCCCAAGAATATACTGTGCATTTCCTAAATCTTTCATTTGGAATTGTGTATCTAGCCATTGCTTGACGTCAGTAAGATATCCTACATCATTCTTAATGAGCAGAATATCATCAACATATAAAACCAAGAACACTACAACAGAATTAACGATCTTTCTGTAAACACAAAGCTCATCAACATTCTGTTCAAAGCCATAAGATTTGATTGCAGTATCAAACCTGATATTCCAGGATCTAGAAGCTTGTTTTAATCCATAAATGGATTTCTCTTACAAACCTTTTGTTCTTGACCCTGAACTATAAACCCCTCTGTTTGAACCATATAGATACTCTCTTCAAGATTGCCATTCAAAAAGGCTGTCTTGACATCCATTTGCCAAATTTCATAGTCATACAAAGTTGCAATGGATAAGAGTATTCTTATCAACTTTAACATGGCAACGGGAGAGAAAGTTTCTTCATAGTCCACTCCCTCTCTCTGGGTATAACCCTTTGCCACAAGTCCAGCCTTAAAATCTGTACTTTACCGACTTGATCTCGTTTTCTCTTGTAAATCCATTTGCAACCAATTGGTTTCACATCACTTGGTTTATCTACAAGAGTCTAGACTGAATTAAAGTACATTGACTCCATTTCAAGATCCATAGCTTTTATCCACTGGTTGCGGTCTACATCATTCATTGCCTGTTTATAGGTCAATGGATCCTCTACGCCCTCATCAGGTATGATGATTTGAGTTTCAGCTAAACCCAAATAGTGGTCAGGCTGATGAAAAACTCTCCCACTATGTCGAGGCACTCTCAACTCTTGAGAAGGATGTGACTGACCAGAAATACTAGCTTTACCTACTACTTTAGTAGATGAACTAGGTATATTTGTAGCGTCTTTTGAAATTTCTTTCAACACTATTTTACTGCGTGGTTGATGATTTCTAATGTGGTCTTCCTCTAAGAATGTGGCATTTGTTGATACAAATACCTTGTTTTCTTGAGGATGATAAAACATGCCACCCCTGTTTCCTTTGGATAACCTACAAATAGGCATAATTTTGAACGATGTTCCAATTTCTTGAGATTTTGTACCAACAAATGTGCTGGACAACCCCAAATTCTAAAGTGACGTAAACTACTTTTACGCTCTTTCAGTAGCTCATAAGGTGTTTCTGAAACACTTTTAGAGGGAACGTTGTTCAAAATATAGACTGTAGATTCAAGTGCATATCCTCAAAAGGAATCAGGCAATTGAGCATAGGTCATCATAGAGTGAACCATATCTAATAAGGTTTGGTTTATTCTTTATGATACACCATTCTGGTGAGACGTACTAGGTGCAAAGTTGTGACTGGATCCCATTGTCTATCAAATAGTCTTGGAATCGTATGTCCATATACTCTTCACCTCGATCTGATCGAAGTGTCTTTATTGTTTTACCTAATTCATTCTCAACTTCAACCTTATATTCTTTGAACTTTTCAAGAGAATCAGACTTGTGATGAAGTAGGTAAACATGACCATACCTTGAATAATCATCAATAAAACTGATGAAATATTCATACCCACCTCGAGCCTTGACATTCATTGGTCCACAAAGGTATTCAAATTTGGCTCTGAGACCTTTTCCAGTAAAAGATCTCTTGTAATCTTTCCTTCAAGACAGGATTCACATGGAAGTAAAGAGTTATCTTCTAACTGACTTAAAAGTCCACTCATGACCAATCTCCCAATCCTATTGAGATTTATGTGACCAAGTCTTCGGTGCCATAGAAAGGCATTGGAAAAAACCTTTTGTTTTTTATTTTGAGTTTCTAATGTTCTAAACATTTCAGTACTTAAAATAAAATTTGCTCTAGTTGGTCGTAACTTATATAAGTTGTCTTCAAGTGTAGCAAAACAAATTTGAATGCCTTTACAAAAAATGAACGCTTCATTTATATTAAAAGATATTGTATATAATTGTTCTATAATACAAGCGATAGATATCAAATTCCTCTTCATAAGAGTGCATACAAAATATTTTTAAGTACTAGATATCTATCTTCAAAAAACAACTTCAGATCTCCCACTACTTCAGCTGAGCAACCTCTCCTGTTCCAACTTTGAGGGTTATCTCACCTTCTTCAAGCTTTTTCCAAGAACTAGCTACTTAAAACGAGAAACAAATATGATTAGTGGCTCCTGAATCTAGTATCCAGGTTGAAGTATCATATTCCACTAAACATGTTTCCACGACCAGTAAATCATATTTACCTTTTTTCGTTTTCTCAACTTTCTCCTCTGCAAGGTACTTTAGGCAATTTCTCTTCGAATGCTCGTTTTGATTACAGTGGAAACATTTTCCTTTATCTGTATCCTTCTTTCCCTTTCTTATCATGGGAGCCTGCCCTTTTCCCTTATTTTTCATTTAAGTTTTAGAGGATTCAGCTTTGTTTTTAGAGGACAATCCTCTTTTAAATTTTTTCTTAATGGTAGCAACATTTGCTTCCACTTCCTTCCCCTTACCTAAAGTAAGGTTTTGGAATCGCATGAGCTCATTAAGAAGGGTAGTGAGGTTAAATTCTATCTTATTTAAAGACGCATTTGTCTCACAAGGTATAAAACTCTTCAGAAGAGATTGTAAGATAAAGCTAACCTGATTAGCCTCATCAATGGGTCTGCTATTTATTTCAGCGATATTGAAGTACATCATCATGTCCAGGACATGTTCTCTAACAGTGGTCCCCTCCTTCATCCGCTTTGTGTAAATGTGCTTAATTGCCTCTTGTCTAAGGGACCATGATGGTTGCCCAAACATTTCTCTTAATGAATCTATTATCTCTTTAGTCGTAGCTAAGGATTCATGTTTCTTTGCCAAAACATCAGACATGCTTTCAACAATGTAAACACGGGCCTTTTCATTGGCTTTAACCCATCGATCATATGTTTCCCGAATAGTTTGGTTAGCATTTGAGGCTGGGGCTTGAGGACATTCCTCAATTAAGACAAATCTTAGATCGTCAACTACTAGTATTGTGTTTAGATTTGATTTTCATGCCGAATAATTATCGTCGTTTAATTTCTCGGAAGCTAAGAGTTGAATTATTGAGCTATTCATGCTAAAAAAGATAAACATATTCTTTTAGAAAAACTATAATAAAAAAGAAACCAATTTAATTTAGCAAAAACTAATAATGTACCCTTCATTATTATATTTTGCAATGATATTTCAAAAGTTTAGAGTAACCTCCACCAAAGGGCAGTCAATTATTCCTCTTTTGAACCAAGACAATCTTGACTAGATGCTAACCCCAGAATAACTTTTTATTCTTATAGCAATTTAGTTATCGCTACTTTGGTCGAAAATGTACTAACATCTTAGTAATTCTTGTAAGTGTAACTTTCCATTTTTGGATTTCAGAAACCATAATCAACATGCTCCCGAAAATAGAAAGTCAATATGAAAACTGTTCTAAGAGAGCCTATCCAGATTTGGAGTTTGCCGTGTTCCGAATCCTATAATACAACCCTCTGAAGGGAAAGGTCGCTCCAGGGCAGACATGCAGGCACATTATAGAAATCTCACAGTGCGACCTAATGGAAGTGACCGTGGGATATGTTGTTACATACCCCTCACCCACTTACTATGAACTACTTCCCCTATTCACCTTGATATTGATCCATGCAAACACTCTCCGAAGGGAATCCGCTCCTAAGCACGACCCAAAGCCCTGCATGGACTCACAATGTGAACTCTTAGGGACGCTAGAGCTAAAAGTACGCTACTTCTCTCTGGCTGAAGTGTTCTATAATGGTTTAGGGTATATATTAAAAAATACTTAGAGTTCTATTTTAGATAAATTAAACATATCCTAAGTCTGTGATAGATCCATGTATAACTCTTATACTGGATTTAACCTATGATGTCTAGGTGATAAACAAATTTTATTACCTCACATCTCTCACGCATGCTCATTAAAACTAGGGTTATTTGACTTAGACGCCAGTTTGATCTCCAGGTAGGAGGTGTTCCATAAACCATCATCTTAAGAACCCCCAACCTTAGACAAGATCTCCCCGAGTAAGTAAATAACTCTTTGTTTAACAAGTAATCGACCTATTCTAACTCTTTAGAAAAGCCGATTGAAATTGTACCAATTTAATCCTAGGTGAGCATGCAACTTTTACCTTTGTTATAGATTTTAAAGTCTAGGTTATTTTATAACAATTATAAAATAAAATTATAACCATTATAACCATTATAACCCTAGAATCATACATCTATAACATACATTCATACTTAATGATCATGCTTTAATATAACACTTTATATTAAAAAAAATTAACATGCATACTATATACATTATAACAATTATAACATATATCAAATGCACGTACATGTTAACCTATGGTGGGATTTTAAATCTATATGGCATACTATATGCACAACAAGATTCAAAATTTAATTAAAACATACATCAACATGCATAATTAATTAAACACCCTAAAATGGATTGGTTTTGGCTCTTAAATTAAGCTAACAACTAAATTATTACAATAATAATTTGGTGTAGTACAAAAAAACCGCTCTCGAACCAAATTCAAACACTTTTGAATCAACTTGAATGGGCCAAAAAACTATCGAACCGGCCCAAAAACTCAAAACCAGGTTGAACCGGTCAAACCAGCTCAACTGGACCGGCTGGTCAACGCTTGCAGGGGAGGTCAACGGATGCTGGAGTGCGGGTCGGCTAAAGCGGGCGGAGCGCGTGAGTCGGATCTGGGTGAGGCAAGCGTGTGAAGCTAGGCGCGCGTGTGAGAAACCGGGTCTAAGCGCTGCTCGGGTCGGGTCTGGGAGCACTCTCTCGGGTCTTGTGGCTATTTCGGGTCTGTGAGCCATTTTTCTCCAAATTTGTAGTTGTCCTCTTTCCCAGAACCGAGCAATTACAGCCTAATTTCAACTTTAATGACTCTAGCAAATTTACAGATACTTTGCCATACATTAATCCTCATAAACATGCGAGCAATTACAAATTAATATTACAAAAAAAAAACTTAATTTAATTGCCAAAACCTAAAAACCATTTTAGTTTCCAATCTCAATTTTATCTAATAAATTGCAACCCACCACATGCAATTGAGTAAAAATAAAACATGCTCTGATACCACATGTTGGAAAAATAGGCATGCGCAGCGAAAATGAGGAACAATTTTACTCTAATTGCACAAATTAAACATACAATCCTAAATTAATTAATTAGGGTTTTTTTGAAATATTACCTTTGAAGCTCCTTAAACTCTTCTATCTCCGCTCGAATACGAACCGGACAACCACTAGAGCTGACCCACTATCCTTTGGACTCAGAACCAGGTTGTGGGACCCGATGGATGAAAAACCCGAGAGAGAGAAAGAGATGGAAAATAGAAGATGGATTTTTTGGTAGGGTTTGGGTTTTGAATTTTTCTCAAAAAATGGTGATTTTTTCCAACACAAATTTAGAAATCAATTTTGGCAAAATGTCCAAAAGTCTTTTATCCAAATTGAAAGTCAAAATTTATAGAAAAAAGTCATGCAAAATTGCATGAAAAAAATTCATAAAAACCCAACACCTCAAAATCCACTATCTAAGTGGGCTTGATGTCTCCATTATAAGCCAACACCTAGCCCACTATCTTGTTAATGGAATTATCCAACAAAAGTTTGGATTTTCCCATTAACTTTAGTCAAAGGGCAAAATAGTCATTTTGTCAAAGTCGAACTTTGACCGAAAAGTCAACATTTTGACTTTTTGACCTTCCAAGCATGAATTCGTATTCATTTTCTCAAAATTCAAATCACATTTGAATATAAGGTCGTTCAAAGTTTGACTTTTCAAAGTCAAAAGTCAACTTTTTGACTTTTCACATCTTTGACTATTTTGATTATTTCCGAGCTTCAGAATATGAATGTATTCATATTCTTGATATTTAAATCATATTTAAATATTAAAGTTGTATCATTAAACTAAAAAACCAACCACTATATCACATATACTTGTCGGTTTCTCTCTCTTCACCTAATTCGAACAATTTGAATTATTCTATCATATTGTTCTAAGTTTATTCCATATGAGCTAGTAGGGGAACCTAATGGACCTATAGATCATGGGCTCTAACGATTCGAGATTAGCTGGCTAAACTCTTTAGATGGAGCTAATCAACATTCGTTAACTCACGGGTCATTCTACTATAGTCCCGTAGTTGCACTCCCCTCACTATAGATATATTTGTGTCCATATGATATAACTATTATTAGTAAGCTAATCCTTCACAGGTTGTTCATAATCTCGATTGGGTCATAAAAATCGTTTTACCCCCGAGACTACATCTTATTCCTTAAGTTTCACTAATCCTCTAATGAACAATTGGTTTAAGGTCCAACCTATAAACCGAACCCCTCTCAGGCCAAGGAGAGGGTGAGGCCACTTGTTCAAGACCTGGATTCAGTACTAAAGAGAACAACCCATCTACTATCCTTATAATGGGTAGGAGTGAATTTCATCTTGCACCCTATGTTCCGAGCTATCCACCTGATCTTACCCCTGAAATGGGAGGCTTATTGGGCTAGAGATAATGAGCTGCCCTCACCTATGCAGATCTAAGGATAATTCCGAGTGAATAGAAGTTCATAGTTAGCTCAGGATTAAGATTAAGTTACCTAGGTCATCAATTAACGAAATAGTCAGTTTTATACATTAAACGGCATTTAGAACATAAAAGGTGACTATTTCATGGTTCTGTCTTATGTAAACTCTTTACATAGGATGCCCCCATTTTCATGTCTCTACATGAACAGTTTAGGATCACATCGTTTGTACTAACTACAAAATGGGCCACATCCATAGTGTCCCCAGAATAAGGCGCCCAACCTTATTCATATACTATAGACCATTTTGGCTATATATTTGAACTTAATCCACATTTATGTCGCTACATAAAGTTCAAACTTAAACTTAGTAGCTTCGGATCCTTTGTTTATTGGATTCATGAATATAGAATTTAAATTTACTAAAGATTTTCAATAACAGCTTTATTGAACAAGAATATGATATTACAAACTACGAGTTTAGGACATAAAATCCAACAGATATTATGTACCTGACACAATGGCCGCAGTAGGCCGGTGATTGTTTGTACTCCAACTTGAAGGAAACTCAAGTCAGACTTCACATCTTTCAAGTCTGACTGTACATCGTCCAATTTACGGTCCATCGTAGCCACTCTCTAATCTATGTCACGGAGCGATGTGTGAATGCCCACACTCTCATGGGCTCAGAATGCATTGTATTCAACTGAGATGACCCTTGCTCCTCAGTTGAGGGCACATGCTCGTCAGTAGGGAGCTCGTGAGACTTGTTCTGAAGAGGGTGAATCTCATGCTCATCGATAGGGAGCTCTTGAGACTGATGTTCATCGAGTTCTGGCTTGTGGGTGTGATGCTCGTGACTCTCATAGTCATTGAAGTGACTATGAACATCCTCATCATGATGTGATCTATGTGTCTCTATGGATGTCGTCTCGGCATCAATGCGCTTGTATACGGGTCGTTCATCGACTCTAGTGTCCCTATACCACCTCTCCCTATCGGACATGATCAATGGTATGGGCATGATCCTTGTCTACACAAAACAAAAAAAAAAAATTGTTAGTTATATGTGACATTCACCTTAAATCTAAGTAAATTGTGATGTAATACACTAAAATCGATGGACTCAAACACGTCTTGCACTATTGTTTTGGTTGGGAGTGAGTATGTATACACCCACCTCAGGAGAGGTACGGCATGTCCATTAGGTCAAGTTGCAACTTTTCCGACAACCGTTGAAATGATCTCGTATACCCACACCTACCATAATTCATAAACGATTATAAGACAAGCATAAGTAGTAAGTGACATTAACACTAAAATTAGTAGATCTCCTATGGCCAATGAATGGCTATTACCTGAAAAGCATGAGGAAATCCCGGTATGTTGTACTTGACGAGGTAGTTTTTATTGATCTTGGAGCTTTTTTTTGTAGTTCTCGGACTTGACACTCAATCCTCTTTGTAGTCCAAGTAAGGTCCTCTCCCACAAAACTTTTCCCCAATACATGGAGTTGAAGTAATCTAAATCCTCCACGTCAATTAATAAGGTCTTGTCGACATTGGCCTTCGTCTTCTCCCTTCCCATCATAGCCAATTCAGTGTAGTAAACCAATGTCATCTTCACAGCATCCACATCATTATCAAACTCTATCTCCTTGTACATTGTCTCTAAGGTACCAATATGGGTGTCCCCTGCGAAGTTATTCCTCAAGTACCTATTATGTAGAGATATAGTTTCTTCAGCCCTTCTCACAACTATTGAATTGGGTGACCGCCACAATCCTATCACTAATAGGAAGTCTTCTTTGATGAATGTTACAACTGTACCATTCAAATCGAATGTCATTGAATCCTTCCTATAGTCTTCAACCTCCCTCAATAGAATGTAGTGGATCAATGGACTATTGAAGATAATGTCCATGTCAACAAATCGGTCAAATACAGTCTTCTTAAATGGGGCAACTTGAGTGGGAGTAAGCTTCTTTTTCACAATATTGTTAGTCGTCCCAATGTGAGAGGATAGGTTGGTCGCTTGGTCTGGGAAACGATCATGGGGAGAAATCTTGAATTGTCTAGCCATGCTACACAGAATAACAAAAAGTAGGGGAAAATAATAATTTTGTTCAATACTCAATACATGATGCACGTTCTTCGATGCACGATACAAGATACTCGATTTCTCGATATCCAATACATACTACATGGTGTCCCTTACTCGCTACATTAAAAGTGACTAGATGGTCGATTGTCAAGCATTCGATTTGATTTTTCACCTTCATGCATTATCCAACTCAAACCCTAAATTCTAGATGGTCCAAAATAACAAAAATTTGAAAACTGAAACGAAACACTCGAAGTCCAGCCAAACATGCAAGATATGAAAACAGAGATGAAAACTGTGTCGGTCGAGTATCGAGCAACATGCAAGTGCATATCGAGGATCATGATGCAGAGATAGTCGATTTTTTAGTGAATATGCCAAAATACAAAAAAGAGAAGAATGTTACCTGATGATAGTCGAGTTAAACTACAAACAAGGAGAAGAATGTTACCTGATGTAGAGATAGTGGAGCTTTGAGTGTAGAGGTGTTGTCGTCAAAGGATATACAATCGGATGAACAGAGAGAATAGTCTGAGCTCGTGGGAAGTGGTGAAATAATGGACTTCAAATGGGTTTTGAATTCAAAACAATCGATTATAAAGTAATCGAGCATCGAGTATGATGTTGATATGATCGAGTATACACGTGTCGATTGCAACCGTATCGAGTGACTATGAAGTTGGGTATCGAGTGATCGTGCATCGAGAAATGTGTGACGAGCCATCAAGGATCGAGTAAATTCGTATTGGCAGGCACGAGGGGTGCATCTCAAGGACGAATCGGTAAAATCACATGTTTATGACGTAAGCAGAATGCCACTTTCCATTACTTTCTCTACGGGAGCTATTTTTTATTTAGGCCTCCCAAATGAGGCCATCCGCATAGGACCTCTCTCGCCGCCATGTTGGACCATCATCTGTCGCCATGCCCAAACTTACTCGAGCGTCGCCGTTCGTTGAGTCTCACCGGTAGGTCGCAGTCCGACCTCTCTCTCTAAATTGTCTCTCCCTGTCGGTCTCTCTCTCTCCCTAACAAGTTTCCATTAAAGCTCGCCACCACCTCTTGCACCTCACCATTGTCAATTCTATCTGGTAATCGCATTGCTGCCGTCATCGATTCAGCCGTGTGTCATCGTGTCAAACTGGATTTTTGTTTCGGTAAGATTTTAGAGGTTTTTTTTTTTGGTATTTTTTGAATGGGTCTTGAATACGCGTTGATGTTTGATTTACATTAAGTGATACCCATTATATTCAGACTTTAGATTCGTGTTTGGAGGAATTTTGAAGTCGACAGTGGGCTGTCCAGCATCCTTAAGGGTGATATTTTGGTGGATATTGGTAAGATTTAAGGTTTTGTAACTCTTTCGAGTTGAGAATAATTTTTATAAATTAAGTTATTAAGTTTTGTTGGTGATTTTGACACATGTGATTGCATGTTTAGAAGTTTGAATCTAAAGGTTAAAATTTATTTTGATTTATGTCCTAGGACTTAATTCAAGATGGTGGATACTAAAAGGGAGGTTTGTTTGCTTGGAAATATTTTTGGGCATTGGATTAAAGATTTGGAGGACTCCAGGCTACTTTCCAGCTGCTTTCGGGGCTTTCGATGATATTTCTTCGGTGAGTTTTAAATCATGGGTTACTCTTGATTGAATTATGGTTATGAGAGAGAGTTTCTTATGTTTGAATTGTTTGTTCGTGGTTGAAGCTGAAAGGCGATTCTGGATCATAAATTCTATGGATAAATACTTTACATTTTTTAGTAAACATACAATGGTGTTTAGACCATAAATATTAAAGCTATATCGCGGATCTATGATATAGATATGGTTTGAGGTTTCGGTTAGCCAAAGGAAGATTATTTTAATATTAATTAGTGCTCAGTTTCAAGTAAGTATCAGTTTCAAGTAAGTGTCGATACTACTGGAATATTTGAGATGAATATGTGGTTTGGAGTTATTCTTTTAAGATCTAAATTAATTTTGGTTTATGCTATAGGATTGATTCAAGACTTCTTCGGGAATTAGATTTCTTGGATTAAATTTAAGGTAAGTGTCTTACTACGTTCTCCTTGGAACCAATTGCCTCAACCACATGATGATGTTTAGACTGTTATTTATAATGTGATGGATTGTTTTGACTGATAGTGTATGATATGTTAACTGAGGTATAACGGTAAATTTTCATTGAGGTAAGTGGCGATGATTAGACTGTTTAAATTAGACTGATTGGACTGTTTATTTTAGACGGTTGAACTGTCTATTTTAGACTAGTTGGATTGTTTAAATTAGAATGATTGGACTGTTTATTTTAGATTGATTGGCTATCTATTTTAGACTAATTGGACTAGTTTGACTGTGATGTTTATGTAAAGTTAACTGATGACGTACTAGTAATTTTAGCCTTAAGATAAACGGCTATAAATATAATAAAGGAGTTATATGTGAATTGATGCATGCTAAGTTATAAGGTTTTTGTTAACTTTTCTTATTTGGGCAAGTGTGCACATATGACTGTATATGTGCACATTACGAATGATTTGTGAACCTTCGGGTTACACACTATGACTGATGCATGTTCCTTCAGGTTTATGTTTATGACTGATTTGTGGACCATTGAGTTACACACTATGACTGATGCATGTTCCTTCGGGTTCATGTTTACAACTGATTCGTTTACACACTATGACTAATACATGTTCTTTCGTATCACATTTATGACTGATAAGTGACCTGGGTTACATCGATGCCTAGATAGACTAGTTAACAGACTGCCTAGAGGGCCCAGTAGCGGATTACTTACTGAGTATTTCATACTCATCTTTTCATCCTTTCTTCCTTTATGTTTTTTTTTTTTCAGGAAATGACAGGAATAGACCGGCAAGTGAAAGACGGGACCCGTGACAAAGCTATATAGGGACAAGAGAAATCACTTTCACTAAGTCTAAGTTCTTTTTTTAATCATTTGAATGTTTTGAAACTAGAATTTAATGTCAGACATAAAATTTTAATGTTTTCTTTATATATGTTTTTAGTGAGACCCTGAATAAATGTTTTATTTGTTTGTTTATTTATTGATTTAATAAATTGACTTGAAATATTTATCCCTGTTTCAATGGATTTTTATTATAATGGTTGAAAAGTCTTGGATGTTAATGTGTAGTTATGAGTAGCAACCCTTATCAGAGTACTCGAAAGATCGTGTTGTTATAGTTGGTATCAGAGTCTAAGTTTTAAGTTCTATAGACTAACTTACGATGTAAGTCTAGGATGTATGTTCTTTATGGCCCTTTCACATATCCTTCGTTCTTGCCAGGTATGTTCTATCAATGAATGTTTTATGAATAATGTAATTAAAAGCCTTCATGTTTAAGCTTTTTGTGTTGACTGATTGTTATTGCTAGCTTAATAGCCAGCAAGAAATTGGTATGAGATGACTAATTTGTGTTGATATTATGGAAAGAAAGATGTTGTATTTATTTAAGCCATAAAATAAGGTAGGCGAGTAGGAAATTCACCGAAGAATAGTATTAGTTTTGCATTGAGAGAATAAAATTGGTGATGCTATAAGAAACTTAATCACAAGACACGCGTTCATACATAGGGGATTAAAGTTGCTTCATAAGATGAGAGAGAGGTGAAGAAGAGACTTTAGTTCTATTAAGGACTACTAGATATTAGAGACAAAATATTTCAAGAGAAATTTTGGAAGGATAAATAGGTCATGATCACTTTCATGATGTCGAAGTTGGTGGACCGAGTAAGGTATGGTATTTTGGTTTTTCATATTACGTACCTAAAAGGAAGAAGAAGTATTAGTTGGAGCATAAAACGATAGTATGAGGAACTCTTTACAAGACCTAGATAAGATGATTGGTCAAGGATGACCAAGATGGTTGAAATTATAGTTAGCTTTAAAATAGGAGAAAACAAGTTGTTGGATTGAATTTTTCTTAAAGTAGTTGGGTTAGAGCTATGTTTTTGTTGCAATGAAGAGACTCAAGTAATTTCCTATGCAAGAAGAAAGACAAGTGTTTGGAGTTCAAGAGCAATGTGAACATGTGAAGAATACCCTACTAATGCTTGAAGTTTGAAATTGAATAATAGATTATAAAAGAGTGTAAATGGTCACATGTTTTGGTATAAAGATTATGTTTCACTTAGAAAGGAAAAAGAGCACCTTGAATTTATTAGTGTTAGCAAAGATAAGTGCCAAAAAAAAGTGTTTAAAAATGCTTTACCATTTTGAGGAGATAAAGAAAATTAATGTTTTATGACTACAAGTACATAAGGTTGGTTTGACATGCTAAGATAGGATTTTGGTGTTTATTAGCGTTGGTGTTGGTATAAGCATACTGTAGCTACATGTAATTTTAGATCTTAGTAATTGTTTATTGAAAAGATTGTTTGTTTAGGGTGCTAGTTGTGGAACTCGGTGATTGCATGAAACCTTTTCCTCAAAATGAAATATTAAATAGGGGGCAAATCAAGTATGAGAGAGTGCTTGATATGCTTCTTTTAAGTGAGGATGTCGGGTAACAGTAGTTGCCAGGAGCTATTTAAAGGATAAGGCTTTGTTAGAGGGAAGGTAAACCATTGAAAGCGCTCAAATTAGTACAAGAAACTAATGAAGCCATCAATTTTATTGCAATGGGAAAGTAATCTAGTTCTAAATAAAGAACAAGTTGAACATGTGTTAAGATTAAGTAAGTTAAGTCTCCTTAGATGGCCACTAGCACAAGAGGTGGACTTGAGTTGATGGTAAAAAATTACTACAGATAAGTTGAAGTAACCAAACCACATATACATGAATTAATCTATAGTTTTTATATGCCTAATGTTTGCCTTGGGCAGAAATTATGTAGGTTAAGAAAGTATATGACAAATTGGCCTCATGTTCTGAATTATGAGCACTTGCATTTGAACGAGAACTTGAGTTATGAGAAGCAATCTAAGGAAATTCTTGCTAGAGAGATGAAGACTTGTTGAAATCCGGAGATAGCGCAAGTTAAAAATTCTTTGGCCCAAGTATAATTCCAACTTATTAAAAATTCTTGCTAGAGTGGTACCTTATTAATTTCCCTTAATAACAAAAACTTGATGCGTTTTGGTGCATTTTATCTATGTGATGATTTAAATGATTTGTACAATCTATAACGCATTTTTTACCTAGTTGACCCAAGTATAAATCCAACTAGAATCCTGGTGAATCCAGGGTCAAACTCAGGGATTACATTTTATTGATAATCGCTTCCATCTTGATGCAAACTGTTTGTTAAATATGTTATTTGTTCCTATTCTATCACTAACATAAATGGTGATGGATGCAACTGGTATCACAATTGTAAGTGAAACAGTCTGTATGGAGAGATATGAGTTTTGGGTGAAAAAATATATGATTGAGAAAAATATTCACTAACATTCCTAAGCAATTGCATAAATCATGTGTTCAAGCAAATTACTCAAAAATCACAACCTACACTTCTCAGTGTATATAACCACCATATCTTATTTCTAGGATGCATACAATGAGTATTTGATGTCAAAGATGTTTCTTTATTTCTAAAGATAATCTCTTCTTGTTTTATGAGATCTAAATTCTTTGCTTTCTAAAACATCGATTCATTCAATTTAGAACAATCTTTTGACTTATTCAAATAGTTTATAAAGTATACATAAAACAAGTTGAATGCACAATTAAGCCTTATTTAGTCATGTTAGTTGCAATGTTTCTCAACCCATAAAGAAATTAGTTGCTCATGGCAAGCATATATTTCAAGTCCTAATATAGCTTGGTAGTTTTGACGCATTGCGTAGACCTCTCAAAGTGCCTCCTATTCTAGATTTGCTAGACCAGTGTTTTCTTTCCTTTCATTCTTTTACCATTGGAAATATTTCCAGTCTTTAGATGCAGTAAGCTTATTTTTCAAAAATCCTTTACTCATTTCCAAAGCTATCTTATATTCTGTTTTCAAGAATGGGCTTTTGGTTCAAAATTTAGTAAAAAAAGATTCTCCTTGATGCGCTTACTTTGGTTGAACATGCACTGATCCGAGCATTTCACCTTCATTCTAGCTTGTCCCCACAAGTGTCATGCGAACATCCTACTATGAGCAAGGTGCTCTTTTCAGACTTAATTCATGCCTCTGAAAATTTTTAATATAGACAGCTGAGTTGCGATCAATTACTTTCTGCGTTGATCATGATTCCTACCTTCATTCTGGTTTGCCCCCATGTGTGTCATGCGAACATCCAACTACGAGAAAGTTCTTATCTTAACGCTTTCTTTTCTTTTCTTTCTTTCTTTTTTTTTTTTGTTGGATAAAAGATAAGATTTTATGATATTTCAAAATAAATCTATTTTGAACACATTTAGCTCAGACCTCTCCCACCCCCAAATTTAGAGGATAGAAAGGTCCTCATTACTGAAAATCGAATTATGCGATGGCATCAGAAAGATATCGCAAAAGCGTTTTCAGATAAAGCTTGCATGCATACTAACCTCAAGAAATGCTTCCTAAGGCAAAAGTTCTAAATCTAAGTACTAATACTAGTCATACAAATCATTGCCTTGGTAGTATGGTGTTATCATTGAGGTCATTTGTGGAATACAACCAATTAAAGAAGAATATTAAGAGATCAATTTATATGCAAGAGACAAGCTAAAAGAAAAGGCAAAAAAAATTGGCACTTGCAATGGAATTCATAATCATTAAATATCAAATACGATGACAAGTATAAAAATAAAAATAATGGAAATCAAAAACCCAAAATTTTATTTTCGCCTGCATCATTATCATTTTACTCCTGCGGTGGTGTGTTTTCTTTTGGAAATTGCAAAGGAGCTTGGAGATGGGGGAGAATGGCATGTCCAACCATGAGGCAAGCAAGAACGTCTCAGAAAAACTGAATCATGAAGTAAAATTGCTTGTGTTGCCTCTGTGTTTGCTGGCATATGAAGCTTTTGGTCACGGTCTATTAGTGTTGAGCTGTCTGAACTTGCCATTGGAAAAATTCTCTTAACTTGTTGTGTTGTCTAACGAGTCCTTATTGTTGTCGCATCAGGTCACTCATCTGACTTGCAATCATGTTCTACTACCGTGAAAACTCATCAAGACTACCTAAGATAGGCTTTTAGATGTTATCGTGAAGGAATCTGTACCACTCATCAACTTTTGGGTCAACTTCTTCTTCAGACGCATTAGGATTTTGGCTTTGGCTTTTTTCACCGGCATGATGTCCACTGGTCTCACCAATGCTCGATCCACCACCTACTTCAAGTGTAGGAGTTGGTAAGCTTGGGTCATCAACAGTGGGTATGGTTGGTTGGATGTTTGGGACCGGCTTCTCAGGGACCAGAGCTTGTTGTGTTATATAGGGGGAAGGTGAGGGCAATGGTAATTTTGGTGTGATGGGCAAAATGGGAAGAGAGCATTCTTCAAGACAGGAAGGGCACTTGTTCAGATCAACATCAAATCTAGGGGACTCCCTATGTAATAGTGATGCAAAATGGTTCTACATCAAATTCTTCCTAAAGCGGAGGAGAGTCTAACCTAGGTTTAGGCAAGGAGGTTTTGTTTCGGTGGGAAAGAGGCTTCTCAACTTGGGGTAATGTGATCACCCTTTCATCAACATTTGACGAAATGACCACTTTTCACTTCTTTTGTTGAGACGGCTTTGGAGGAGTTTGAGCTTGTTGTTGGGATCGACACTTTGTTGGTTGCTTTGACTGATTGTGGGCTTGATGCACTGGTAATCTCATGAGGCGGCAGAGAGACTGACTTGTGAGTATGCCTCTCATTTTCACTTCCTCTTTTTCTTCAAACCAACCCTGCATTGTGCACAGCCTTGTAATTAGCGATTGGAAGAACAATTGCCCCCTTGGTTTCGAGAACGAAGTCCATATCTTCCCTGCGATAATGTGACCAAAGTTGATCAGAATCAATCGCATTATGCATTAAATTGCCATCATACATTCTCTTAATGTTGCCCATTTAATGTATGTCATATTATGTACACATCTAGACATATGTTTTGCAATTCGAATAGTTAGCAGGTTTTAGTCCAACCTTGGATAAAGTCATTGGACTGCTATTAAAAACATTGTCAAATATCTTCGGAGAATGAGAGACTATATGTTCATGTATGGCTCTAAGGATTTTATCCTTACTGGATACACTAATTCTAATTTTCAGACTGATGTGGATTCCAGGAAATCTACTATGGAATCAGTATTCACTCTAAATGGAGAATCTATAATATGGAGGGTTATAAAGCAAAATTATATTGATCCACCATAGAAGTGGAATATGTAGCTTAATGTGAAGCAGCCAAAGAAGCAGTATGGCTTAGAAAGTTCTTAAATGATTTGGAAGTAGGTCTAAATATGCATTTGTCAATCACTCTCTATTGTGATAACAGTGGAGCAATTCTTAATTCAAAAGAACCAAGAAGCCATAAACGCGAAAAGCACATCCAACATAAGGAACATCTCATTCATGAGATAGTACATCGAGCAGACGTGATCATCACACAGATAGCCTCAAAAGACTATTTAGCTGATCAATTTACAAAGATCCTCACGGCTAAAGTGTTCGAGGGTCACCTAGTCAGACTAAGACTACAAGCTTCATAAATCTAGGGCAAAGGGAAGAATTTATGGGTATATAGATGTCCTAGTTTATTGCATTTATTCTCTCATACTCAACATTGTATATCTTTATATGGTTTACCCCACTAGAGTTGTAGTCAAGCGGGACTTTATTGGGAAATGTCCTAAAACTCGCAGTTTGTAAACTTTAAACATATTCTATTCACAATAAAGATGTTGAGATTTTTTCAATAAAGTTGTTATTGAATATTTCATTTATAGATTTCTAAATCCAATAAATTAATGAACCTATGGCTATAGCATACTTTATGTAGAGACATAAAAGAGAATCAAGTTTGAGTATATAGCCAAAACGGTCTATAAGAATATGGATAGGGTAGGGTATCTTATCCTGGAACACTATGGATGCAGCCCATTTTGTATATTGATACAAACGATGTGATCCCAAAGTCGTTCATGTGAAGACATGCAAGTGGAAACATCCTATGCAAAATATGTTTGTATAAGACTGGACTATGAAATAATCACTTTTCTATATAATGACCGCTTACTGTGACTATTTCAATTTGATGACCTAAGGTAACTCGATCTTAATATTGAGCTAACTATGAACTCCTACTTATTTGGGATTATCCTTTAATCTTTATGGGTGAGAATGGCTCAACATCGTCGCTCAATAAGCCTCCCATTTTAGGGATAAGACCGGATAGATAGCTGGGGACATAGTCCTACAAGACGAAATTCGCTCCTACTCATCTTAGAGTTAGTAGATAGATTGTTCCCTTTAAGTATTGACTCCTGGTCTTGAACAAAGGGACCCCGCCCTCTCTATGGCTGAGAGAGACTCGGTTTATTGGTAGGACCATAAACCAATCGTTCATTAGAGGATCAGTGGAGTTTTAAGAAGCAAGATCTATTATATAGGTAAAACGGTAATTTTGACCTAATTGTAAATACGATCAACCTATGAAGGATCGACTTATTGATTATGGTTAAATCAAGTGTACATAAATGTAACTACAGTGAGGAGAGTACAACTATTGAGCTATAGTGGTGTCTCGGTAATTATTGAATATTGATTAATTTGGTCTAAAGAGTTTAACCAATTAACCTCATATCAGTGGATCTCATGATCTATAGGTCTATTAGATCCTCTACTAGCTCATAAAATGATTAAACCTTATAATACATATTGAGAGAATTTGAAATGTTCAAATTCGGTTTAGGGTTTGGGTTATTATATTCGATATAATTAATGTTTGATTATCGAATTAAACAAATCGGAGAATTTATAATATTTAAATAAGATCTCAATATTATGTGTGTGTGTGAATATAGATTCATATTTAAATTACGTATTTTATTTATTTAATATTTGATATAAAATTAATAATAAATTAATTAATTTTGTATTTATTTATTTATTTATCCATTTAAAAAATTAGGCATTTATACATTTTTGTTTGAATAAAGTTAATTTAAATGAATAAATAAAAGAAAATGGATGGAAAGTGGGATTTTCCCACATTTTCCATCCATAAACACCTAATCAAGCATGCAAGTGGGTTGTTAAGTGTCATATTTTGGTTTAATCCAGCTTGCATGATCTGAGTTTATAAAAAGAAGTTTTTAATTTGATTAAAGAGTTCGTGCAAATTTTCAATTTGGAGAGAAAAGCAAGTTTTCTATCAAAACTCACTCGAAATCAAAATTCATTCCAAAATTCCTCTTAATTTGGGTTCCACCACCCAATCTAAGGCCTAAGAATAGTAAAGAAGGTTTTTGTGGTACTCTACTTCAAGGATTGAAGAAGAAATTTGTGGAGATTTAGAACAAATTTGAGGATTCATCAAAGGTCGTATTCTTGAAACCCTATTTTTTATACTTTCATGAACATGCATGCTAATCCACTAAAATTGATGTAGTTAAAGTGCTTAGGGTCCTAATAGCTTGCGTGTGTTGAATGTCAACTCCATCAATTGGTATCGGAGCATGATTTAAGCACTCAATTCACTAATATTTTAGCTTGATGGGTGTTTTTCATGAGTTGCATGAAATGGGTGTTGAAATGGATGTATTATAGTTTTGGGATTATACTTCTCTTCAATTATGATGTAATTCTTGTAATTGACTCTTTGTTAATGGGTTTTAGTGTGTGATTAAGAGTCTATAAATTTGTTAGAGTCAATAGAGTTGCAATTAGGTTGTAATTGAAGAATATTTGAAGCATCCTCAGTAGCAAAAAGCAGTAGGTGAGGCTTCTACCTCACAGCGTTGCAACACTATCCTTGGAGCGTTGCAACACTATTCTTCAGCCAACCCAAAAAAGGAGGGAAAAACTTGTGGCGTTTCAATGCTGGGGTTGAAGCATTGCAACGTTGGTTTGAAGCGTTACAACAATGTTCATCCCAGCCCAAAACACGCGCGCACGAACCAACCAATGGTTCAACTGAACTAGTTCGACCGGTTTGGGTCTTGGAGGTCCGGTTCAACCTGTTTCAGTCTAGTTTAGCCCAAATTTCTTTCTTAAAGGTCCGTTTCGGGTGGTTTAGAGCTAGTTCGGGTCGGTTCAAGCGGTTCAAGACCTGTATTAAGTTTTTTTAAATAATTTTAGGTTTTTACTTGCTTAGGATGCCAAAACCAGTCCATTTCAGTGTATGCTTAATTATTTATGCATTTCGAATGTATATTTAATTAAATTAAATCTTGTATGTGCATAAAGTATGCCATGTAGATTTAAACTCCCACCATAGGAAGCATGTATCATGCATTGAAAGTATGTTATAATATGTTATAATATATAGTATGCATAATTTAGGGTTTCATGTATTTAATATAAGCTATTATATTAAATTATGGAGTGCTTGATGTATGTTATAGTATGTCTATAGTTTTATAAAGTGTGATAGAATGAATTAGACATTTAAAATCTATAACAAAGATAAGATGCATGCTGACTTAGGGTTAAAAAATAACAACTTGTTTTATTAGTTAAAATAGGTCGTTATCTTGTAAAACTCTGGTTACAAACTCAATCGAACTATCTTCCTATCTAAGGCTGGAGGTATTTAAGTTGACGATTTATGAAACACCTATTACTTGGGGATTATAGCTGGATTATTGAGCATTGTTAACCCGGTTTTATGAGCATGTGTGAATGATGTGAGGTAATAAAATTGTTTTATTACTTAGACATCGTAAGTTAAATCCAAATATAATCGTTATACTTAGATAATCACTTAGAATTATGATGGTTTTTTGTTCGGATTATACCTAAGTATAGAATATACCCAAACAAATAGAACACTTCAGTGGGAGATTAATAACATATATGACATATTATTTTAAGCTCTCACGTCCCTAGAAGTCTACACCATGAGATCTATACTTAACTTCGTATCGCTTTTATCATGGCTACTCCACTCAGAAAGTGTTTGCATGGATCAATAACAAGATGAATAGGGGAAGTAGTTCATAGTAAGTGGGTGAAGGAAATGTGTTAACATATCCAACGGTCTCTTTCACTAGTTTAGATCGTGAGATTTTTATGTTACATCTACTGTTGTTTTTAAGCAGCATTAGCTAGTCATTTTTCAACGACTGCCCCTCGGAGGGTTGTAACACAGGATCCAGAGCAACTCAAACTTTAGTAATAAAGAGGGTTTCTTGGTCTTGTCTTCACCATTGTCTTCTAATTCGAGCGCTTGTTGATACCGTTCTATAGAAAATAGAGGGTCACACTTACAAAAGTTACTAAGTGTTAGTAAGTTCTTAACCGAAAATGGTAACTAAATAACTAATGGAATAAAGAGTTATTCTAAAATTAGTATTTAGTCAAGAATATCTTGCTTCAGTGAAGGAATATTTGACTGCCCCTCGGTAGCATCTATTCTGACTCACTAAAATATCATTACAAATAAATAATGAATTCTAGGTACATTATTACTTTTGATAAAATGAATTTGGATTTAGATATAATTTTCTAAAAGAATTTGTTTATGTTTTAGTATGTCGAATTCAATTATCAAACTTTTAGCTTCCGATAAATTTAATGGCGAGGGTTATACAAACTGGAAATCGAATATCAACACAATACTAGTAGTGGATGATTTGAAGTTCGTTTTAATAGAGGAATATCCTTCAGTTCCCAACTCAACTTCAAACCGAAATGTTCGAGATTCATATGATAGGTGGGTTAGGGCAAATGAAAAATTCCGAGTCTATATCTTAGCTAGCATATATGATGTGTTGACTAAGAAGCATGATACCACGGTCACTGCTAAAGAGATCATGGAGTCATTACAGGTGATGTTTGGACAACCGTCCTCATCCATTCTTCATGATGCTATTAAATACGTTTACAATTCCTGAATGAAGGAGTGGCCTCTGTTAGAGAATATATCCTTGACATGATGATCCACTTCAATATTGCGAAAGCAAACGGGGCTATCATAGCCGAAAAGTTCCAAGTCAATTTCATCATGGAATCTCTTCCAGAGAGTTTCCTGACATTCTGTACAAATGTTGTGATGAATAAGATAGAAATAATCTGACTACTCTCTTGAATGAGCTTTAGACTTACCAATCTCTGATAAAAATAAGATTCAGGAATGGAAAGCAAACATTATTACCCAAAGAAAATTTCAGAAGGGATAGACATCTGAGATGAGACCTTCTGATAAGAATCCTGGACCTTCTAAGGATAAGAGTATCCAAATGAAGAAGAAGGAAAAATGGAAAAAAAAAAAATCCTGCAAAGAAAAGCAAGAAAAATGTTGCAAAAAAAAAATGTTTCCATTGCAATGAGGATGGGTATTGGAAAAGAAATTGTCCTAAATATCTTGCTAAAAAGAAGGCTGAAAAGGCAAATCAAGGTAAATTTGATTTACTTATAATTGAAACATGTTTATTGAAAGGTTCTCATTTGACATGGATACTAGATTCAAGCGTCGTTAACCATATTTACACTTTCATTCAGGAAACTAGTTCTTGGAGACAGCTGATAGAGAACAAGATGACTTTCAAGGTAGGAACATATGAAGTCATTTCGACTTGTGCAATGGGAGATCTAAAGTGCAGGTTCACGGTAAAGAACTCTCCTCGGCGGTAGTTTATATGGCTTGTATCCCTCCTTAATGCCTATATTTCAATATGACTGCAGCGAAGCACTGCAAAAGCTAAGGAGGCTTTTCTGGTAGCTAATTGAAGACCGAGACAATCTGAGCCATTGGTAAACGACCCAAAGAAATTTGATTATAATTCAATTCGTGACGATCATAAGTAGAAAGTTCATATTCTTCAGTCATTGATAAACACAAACCAGAAAAGTAACTCCATTCCCAACGATCCAAAGAACTCTGGAGAAGAAGCAAGCTTCAACGCTCCCCAAGACTACAGAGCCCTCATTATGGGGAGGGTAAAGAGCTTCCAACGCAAAGCGGCCTTTCATTCCCTTGTTTCGTCGTGGCACACCCCCCACACAAGCACCACCCGGCTCAGGGGTCCGGTTGTCCATGTCTCTAAAAAGAATATAGAAATATCTCTCCCAAAGTAGTTTGCCTTTTCAAAATTCTCATAATAATAAGGTAAGCTGGATCGAGGGTCCCCCCGGTAAACACCATACAGGCAAAATACCAGCGGGTCGCACGGACTTGGTACATGAGGAGAACCCTGAATATGATGCTACCAATAATTGTACTAATCCCAATTCCGAAAGTCGAGACGATAGAAAACAGGCGAAACTCAAAGAAGAAGACAATAGGCTCTTCTGGACTCTTCTCTGACATCACAAGTGTATATCATCAGATTGTCCGGTCTCTCCCTATGGCTAAGAAGCTAGACCCAATAAGAAGTTTTTTTGGAGATGTTTACATTTTGTTAAAAAAAATGTATATTATGTACCAGACATGAAAATAAACTTAATATCAATCTCCTATTTATTAGAACATATGTATAAAGTTACTTTTGATATCAATAAAGTGTTCATTAGTTCAAGAGGTATTCAAATATGTCCTGCTAAATATGAAAATAACTTATATATGTTAAAACCAATCGAGAAAAAAACTATCTTAATATAGTGATGTTTAAAACAGCTAAAAAAAAAATAAGAAATGAAAAATTTCTCCTAACGCCTATCTTTAGCACATAAGACTTGAACACATAAATCTCAATAGAATTGAGAGATTAGTAAAGAATATATTTTTAAATCAGTTAGAATCCAATTCTCTACCTCTGTGTGAATCATGTCTTGAGGGTAAAACGACTAAAATATCTTTTTCAGGAAAAGGTCTAAGAGCTAGAAAACCTCTAGAGCTTGTACATTCGAATCTCTATGGTCCGATGAATATTAAAGCTAAGGGAGGATTTTAGTATTTCATCAGTTTTATTGGTGACTATTCAAGATATGGCTATGTTTATTTGATACATCATGAGTCCAAAACTCTTGAAAAGTTCAAAGAGTATAAGGCAAAGGTTGAGAACTTATTAGGTAAAAAGATTAAACACTTCGATCAGATCAAGGGGGTGAGTTTATGGAACTAAAATTCTAAGATGATTTAATAGAATATGGAATTCAATCCTAATTTACTGCACCTGGTACACCACAACAAAATGGTGTAGCTGAAAGGAGAAATAGAACCCTGTTAGATATGGTTCGTTCAATGATGAATTACATCCAGTTACCTCACTCTTTTCGGGATATACAGTACAGACTGCAGTATATATTTTGAATATAGTTCCCTCGAAAATTATTTCAGAAACACTGTACAAGTTATGGAGAGGACGTAAAGGTAGTTTAAGTCACTTCAAGATTTGGGGATGCCCAGCACATGTGTTGGTGCAAAACCCAAAGAAATAGGAACGACGTTCTAAAGTATGCCTATTTGTAGGATACCCCAAAGAAACAAAAGGTGATTTGTTTTATGATCCTCAATATGATATAATGTTTGTATCGGCAAATGCTACATTCTTAGAGGAAGGTCATATGAAAAATCACCAACCTTATAGTAAACTAGTATTGAATGAAATGTCAAGAGAAACTACGAATAGATAAAAAAAAGTTGTTGATTAGACTGGTCCTTCAACAAAAGTTGTTGATGAAATTGGTCCTTCACATTCTTCTCAAAAATTGAGAATGCCTCGACGTAGTGGAAGGTTGTTCAACAGTATGACCAGTACATGGATTTAACAAAATCTCAGGTCGTCATACCTGATGATGACTTAAAGGATCCATTGACCTTTAAATAGGCAATGGAGGATGTAGATTGAGACCAATGGATAAAAGCTATGGACCTAGAAATGGAGTCTATGTACTTCAATTCAGTTTGGGAACTTGTAGCTCAACCAGGTGGGGTAAAACCTATTGGTTGTAAGTGGATCTACAAGAGAAAATGAGACCACGCTAGTAAGGTATATACCTACAAAGCTAGACTCATGGCAAAAGAATTTACGCAGAGAGAAGGAGTAGACTATGAAGAAACCTTCTCTCATGTTACCATGATCAAGTCTATTAGAATACTTTTATCCATTTTCACCTTTTATGATTATGAAATATTGCAAATGGATGTCAAGACAGCCTTTCTGAATGGCTACGTTGAAGAAAGTATGTACATGTCTCAACCAGAAGGGTTCATTAAATAGGGTCAAGGACATAAGGTTTGCAAGCTTTATGGGTAAAACAAGCATCCCAATCCTAGAATTTAAGATTTGACACTATGAACAAATCTTATGGCTTTGAACAAAACGTTGATAAACCTTGTGTTTACAAGAAAATTGTCAACAAAACTATAGCTTTTCTAGTACTATATGTTGATGATATCCTACTCATTGGGAATGAGGTAGGACTCCTTACTGATGTCAAAAGATGGCTAGCATTGCAATTTCATATGAAATATTTGGGAGATGCATAGTATGTTCTTGGAATTCAAATACTTCATAATTGCAAGAACAAAACGCTAGAATTATCTTAAGCATTTTATATAGACAAGATGTTATCTAGATATAAAATGCAAAATTTAAAAAGAGGTTTATTACCTTTTAGACATGGAATTCATCTGTCTAAGGAACAATGTCCTAAGAAACCTCAAAAAGTTGAGGATATGAAAAGAATTCCTTATGCTTCAGAAGTCAGGAGCTTAATGTATGTCATGTTATGTCCACGTCCTGACATATGCTTTGCATTTGGAATAGTCAACAGGTTTCAGTCCAACCCTGGATATAGTCATTGGATTGCCATTAAAAACATTCTCAAATATCTTTGGCTCTAAGGATTTGAGTATATAGCCAAAACGGTCTATAAGTATATGGATAAGGTTGGGTACCTTATCCTGGGGACGTTAGGGATGCGACTCACTTTGTATATGGATACAAATGATGTGATCCAAAAGTTGTTAACGTGAAAACATGCAAGTGGAGGCATCTTATGCAAAAGATGTTTGCATAAGACCGGACTACAAAATAGTCACTTTTCTTTATAACGGCCGCTTACTGTGAATATTTCAATTTGATGACCTAAAGTAACACGATCTCAATCTTGAGCTAACTATGAACTCCCGTTTATATGGGATTATCCTTTAATCTGCATGGGTGAGAGTGGCTTAACATCAACGTTCAATAAGCCTCCCATTTTAGGAGAAAGACCGGATAGATAGTTGGGAACATAGCTACAAGACGGAATTCACTTCTTCCCATCTTAGGGTTAGCAGATAGGTTGATTCTTTAAATATTGACTCTTGGTCTTGAACAAAGGGGCCCTGCCCTCTCTATGGCTGAGAGGGACTCGGTTTATTGGTGAGACCATAAACTAATTGTTCATTAGAGGGTCAGTGGAGACTTAAGGAGTAAGATGTATTACAAGGGTAAAATGGTAATTTTGACCTAGTTGTGAATACGAACAACCTATGAAGGATCAACTTACTGATTATGATTAAAACAAGGGTACATAAATGTATCTACGGTGAGGAGAGTGCAACTACTAAGCTTTAGTGTTGTCTCGGTAGTTAACGAATATTGATTAATTTGGTCTAAAGAGTTTAACCAATTAATCTCAAATCAGTGGAGCTCATGATCTAAAAGTCCATTAGGTTCTTCTACTAACTCGTAAAAGGATTAAACCTTATAATACATGTTGAGAGAATTTGAAATGTTCAAATTTGGTTTAGGGTTTGAATTATTATATTCGATATAATTAATATTCAATTATCGAATTAAACAAACTAGAGAATTTATAATATTTAAATAAGATCTAAATATTATATATATGTGTGTGTGTATGTGTGTTTGAATATGGATTCATATTTAAATTAGGTTTTTTTATTAATTTAATATTTATTAAATTAATTAAATTGTTTAATCAATTTTTTTTTAATTTATCCATTTAAACAAATTAGGTTTTTTAATTTATGAAATTCAAAAGCCAATTTAAACACTTTTTTAAAATAAAGTTAATTTAAATGAAGAAATAAAAGAAAATAAAGTTATTAAATTTAAATGAATAAATAAAAGAAAATTGATGTAGTGTGGTGAAGCACTAAGCAGAGGTGCATCACCGACTCCATGGTAGAGGTCGAGTATGTAGCGGCTTGTGAAGCTACTAAGGAGGTTGTTTGTCTCAGGAAGTTCCTAACTGGTCTGGAAGTGGTTCCAGACATGTCTAGGCCCATCACCCTCTATTGTGACAATAGTGGTGTTGTGGCGAACTCCAGGGAGCCCAAGAGTCATAAGCACGGTAAACGTATAGAATGGAAGTATCATCTCATCCGCGAGATAATGCATCGAGGGAACGTGATAGTCATGAAGATCGCTTCGGAGCACAATGTTGTTGATTCATTTACAAAGGCTCTCACGGCTACAACTTTTTAGGGTCACCTTCAGAGCATGGGTCTACGGGACCGCCCCCAGCTAGACTAGGGCAAGTGGGAGATTTTTGTACTGGGCCTTAGTGCCCTAGTTTATTGTTTTGTACTAGTTGTTTTGTACACCTCACTCGCTTTAGGACAAGTGGAAGATTATTGGGGTTGATGCCCTAAACTCTCGTTGGGTCCTGTAGTTTGTAAACATTGTATTGAACAAATGCTTGTGATGTAATGATATATGATATTTTCTTCACTGTTGTGTATGAAACATTGGATGTTTTAATTACTTTACCACAAACCAATAAACTAAGATCCCTGGTTGTCATTGTAACTTAAGCATGTATATGGAGACATACAGGTGGATCATGCCTTAAGTGATAATCAAAATGGTCTATAGTATATGGATAGAGGAGGGAAACCTTATCCTGGTAACATTACGGATGCGGCCCACTTTGTAGAATAGTTACAAGTGTTGTAACTTGCTACAGATGGTCTGATCCTGATCATTCATGTGGAGACATGCGAACGGGGGAGTCCTATAAAAAGGAGTTTATATAAGACCAAACCATGAAGTGTTATAGTCTCGTTATATAACGTCGTTCATGACAGAGACTTCACTTCTATAGGATGACAATAGATAACATAACCTTAATCCTTAGTGAATTATGAACTTTTGCCTTTGAGGGCGGTCCTTGATTTGCATGGATGCGAGTGAACAGATTACCGATTCAAACCTAGCACTTTAGGGATTCATCTGATTTGGGAGCTAGGAACTCAGTTACACAGGATAGAATTCACTTCTTCCTCGAAACAGGGGTAAGTAGATAGATTACTCCCTTAAGGGTTGATTCTGGGGCATGAACGATGTGGCGCTACACACCTTCTCATGGCCCGAGAGTTGTCCACACATAATAGGACTATGTTGTATTGTTCATTAGAGAGATCAGTGGTACTTAAGGAGTTAGATGTAACTACAGGGGGTAAAATGGTAAATTGGCCCAGCTGTACTTACGAGCATCTATGAAGGGTTATCGTACTGTTGATTGGTTATATCCGATGGACACAGAAATACATCTATGGTGAGAAGAGTGCAACTGTCAGTCTTTAGTGGAGTATCTGGCAATTAACGAATGGTGGATCTCATTGCCAGAGAGTTTTGTCAGCTACTCACGTACCGTTGGAGCTTCAAGCCACAGGTCCATAAGGTCCCCTTGGTAGCTCAATGGATTCAACTTAAGAATCAGTTTTTTGGGTGAGTTTGAAGTGTTCAAATTGACAAGAAATGGTTTGATTATGATAAAACGAGTCAATCATATATGATATAGTTGACATGATATATGTGATACATTAATTGGAGGAAATGAATATACATATGATTTATATCTAGTGAAGGAAAAAATGACTATGCTTTCTATGTTGCATATGATGTGATATTAAAACTATAGGTTATAAAAATAATATGATTATATTTATTTATAATTAAACAATTATGAGATAATTGTTGGTGGTTTTTTCCATAACCATATGTGAACGTGTGAGGTTGCATTTAGTTTTCATAACTGAAGGATAAAATATAGTTTTCATTTTGCAAAGAATTCGGATAATCTCTTCATATTTGTACATTGCCCATCGTATAGTTAACGAGAGCCTACAAGATAGCTCAAGTTTTCCTAAACAATCGTGTACACGTGCAGTCGACCTAAACGATAGTATAGTTTTTACTAAAAGATCACGCGCAAGAGCGAAATTACCTAAACAATCGTCTAAACGATCAACACAATTACCTAAACGGTCGTATGTCTTTTACTAAACGATCAAGCACCAGTCCATACGATAGACTCAAACTTCTCCCACTTGCTTTGTCATTGTGTTCAATCGTTCTTTCCTCCTTTCCCTATACCAAATCCAATAGACTCCACACCGCCTGGATTCTTACTCCCAAAATACCGAGGTTACTGAGTGGTGGTGTTCTCCTTGCTACTTGTTCATGTAGAAGACCGTTCGGTGGTGAGATACTGTAACGCATAAAATTAATCTTCTTCTTTATACTTATTCTTATGTCATATAACGCATGGATGAAATGCAATGATGCAATGATATACGATACTACTTCTAGATGTATGCGTTTTTAACAAAATGCTTATAGTATGCTATGCATTGTCACAAGTTTCCTTGCGTTGAAACCAAGTATAATTCCACCGCAAGTTTCTCGGATTGATCCGAGGTTGAACACAGGGATTGTTTTAGGTTAATTGTGATACGTTCGTGATATATGCGATTGGAGATTTTTCAATTTAATAAAAGTTGTGTTTATATAGGTATTAAAAATTGCGATAAAGTAAAATATGCGATAAAGTAAAATATGCGGTAAAATAAAGTTGCGATAATAAAATAAAATGCGATAAAAGTAAACCTAAGCTATAATGATACAAGATATAGGGTACATGATATATGATACCGAGTTTGAGACTGACTGTCAAGATTATACAAAGAATTGTGTTTGCAGTGGCAAGGCTTTATGTACAAAGCAGAAAGAGAAAGGATAATTAGTACAAACATCGTAAGTTCATTAACTGCGTTAAAGATATAACTACGGTTCTGCTTTCCCTTGACGTACACCTCTCGGTGATTGGCCGTGTTCCCACATCTCTGTGGTGAAAAAAGGATGAACGTAATGAATGCAAGGTTGCTTCCATCTCTGGAAGTACTTCTCGCTTTAGTTAACGCATTCTTCTAACATTCTCTCAACAGATCAGAATGGCATCTTCACTTCTGCTCTCACAGATGAAGATGTCGTCTAGCATGCTTTAGCTAAACATATTTATTCCTTTAGCACAAATTAATTTACTTGTTTAATTTATTCTAATTACCAAGGGATTAAGAAAACATCGTGGAGAAAGCGATTAATGGAGGAACGAAAGTAAACAAAAATATGGAGATGAAAATGATCATGACATTTAATTATAAAATCAAGCGTCTGATACATGGTGCGAATGATTTAGACTAAGAAGATGAGATACAATTGATGATAGAAATAGAAACAAATACAGAAGAGTGCCAACGTCTTGACACAAATCTAAATGGAGAAATCGCTTGTCGGCGTATGGAGTGAACGAAAGGATGAGCGTCCCTCTCAGACTTGCTCAACTGGTAGAGTTGATCTAGGTACAGAGCTTCACGGCAGGGATTTGGAATGATTCGCCCTGAGACTTACCTCTCGGCCTTACCTCTTTTCTTCCCAGATCTTCTCCGATCAGCACTCAGATCAGGCTCTCTCTCGATATACAAATATCAAAATAGCCTCATATCAAGTATATCTTTCAGTGAATTCACTGAAGGTATTTATAGATGAATGCTCTGACTCTCTGCTGTGTGGTCCCCACTTTATTGTTATGAAAATTCCGAAAATGGTGGAATAAATATTTCTTCTGTTATGCAATCAATCCGTTGAAAATGCACAACGGTTAGTTGTACACGTGTCAAAATCCTCCGCGATTGCGTTACTCATTTGCATCTTTCGATCGTGTGCCCGCATGTGGTGTTGTTTTTTTATTACCGCATGCGGTTGAAGTTGCGTTGATCTCAAAGCTCTTGATCGATTGTCGCATGTGCCATCATTGTGTTGATCGTCTATTCATTCCTGAATGATGGGCGCACTACGACGTAGATGCGTTAATCTTTTTCTCTTGAGCCACGAACGCATACGGTGACTTGATATCCTGCAAAACATACTTGAAATATTCTTTGCTACCATCGCAATGGTGTTAGTGGGTGTATTGACGACAATTTATAATTCCTGCATTTCTTAGCCAATTTCCATACAATTGACGCAACTTTTCTCTCTTTTGGCCACAATAACTAAATATAGCAGTATAAATAACTTGTATTTCTACAAGTTATCACACCCCCAAATTTAGATATATGCTTGTCCTCAAGCATATCTTCTATTAAGGAAATAATGCTCAATTCCTATCCTAAATTTTGCGTCAATTGGTTGCTCCGAATGCTCCACTTAGGCAACATTACTTGACAACGCAATTTCCTTCTATCCTTGCTAATTCATATCAAAGCCCTACTTTTTTCTTCTATACTACAAATTTCTGCTCAAAAATGCTTTTCCATTTTTAAAAAGAATGTTTACCTCTTCTTGTCAAAACAATTTGATGCTTCTAGATGCGATGGTCAAACTTTGCGTCATTTATTAGAGACTATTGATCATGGTTACACTCTTCGTTTTGGCTTGTTCCCACGGGTGTCATGTGAACATCCAACTACGGTTGTGTATCAATCTCAATTTTTAACTCATGAATTTCAGAGGAGTTGTCTCTTGCATTCTTTTATTTTTCTTTTGTATTTTTCTCTTTTCATATTGCGTTGTTCTTGGAAACCCACCTTTGTTTTGGCTTGCTCCCATGGGTATCATGCGAACATCCAACTACAAGCAGGTTCCTTTCACAACTTAACTCTTATCAGGTTGGAAATGTTATTGAGATTTCCCTTACGCTAACATTGGAGTTTATATGAAAAAAAAAAAAAAATCTTTTTTTTTTTTTTTGGAGATGAAAAATGAGCGCATTTTCTTAATGACCGCATACTTGATCTCATCTACTCAGACCTTCCCCACCCCCAAATTTAGAGATGCGCAAGGTCCTTATTGCATTGTTTGGATAGAATAGACAATCACTTAGACAAAATTTCAAAAAGAAGGTTTGAGCAAAATTTTGATGGGTAAAAGGTAAAGTACTGCTAAGCTACGAATTAACTAAGTGTTAGAAATTACAAATTATGGGAAATGTTTCTAAGAAATGCATATTAGACATCATGGCAGTGCATTAAATAATGCAAAAAGAAAGATTAAGAATATCGCAAAGTTGACAAAGGATGATAAAGAAGAGGCACAGGCATAAAGAGAGAATTGCTACTTAGTTGTATTGAAAATTAACTAAGTAGACAAATAATTACAAATGACGCAATTCAAAAATTTTGGCCTATACAAAGAATCAAAGAATTTAATTAAACAATGAAAAATAATGAATTGAAATTATCTTTTGAATTGGATTCAGACAGGTGCACGATTAAAAATTAACATCGGGTTTTCATTAACGCAAATGCATTTTTGCTGAGGAGGGGAAACAATGCATGCATCCCCGCAACACACCCTTTAATTCAATGGATTTCTGGAGGATCGGGCGCACAATATTTCTACCAGCGCAACACTACCTCAACATAATGCATTTTCACTAAGGACGGGCAAAGGACACATACCTGCGCAACACACCTCTCAAAATAATGCAGTTGAGTGTAACAGACGTAAGGTGTCTCTTCTTATCCCACAATGCACCCATCATTGCGTTACATACCAATTTTTATTTATCTCTCTTTTTTTTTAATTCATCAATAACGCAAGTCAAAAAGGCTTTGCGATGTTCAATGTTTCATCCAGTCATTCAAAAAAGTTAAGAACGGCGCTACTAATGCATACAAATTAAAGAAATTAAACATGACATGGAAATACTCAACTGAATTAAATTGAAGGTAAATACAGAAAGCATTAAAAGCTAATTCTAATAAGCAGTAAATAACGCAATTTAGAAAGTAGTAAAGGAAAGCTGTAAAGAAAGCAAGTAAACATAGATAGGGATGCTGATTGAAAAAAGTTCTCAGAATTACCGCAATCACATCCCCTGCAAGCGGTTACTTCTACCTACCCAAGTCAATGGTATCCATGTGTCGATCTATGTCGCCTCCATAGTAAGGCTTAATCCGTTGACCATTGACTTTAAATGTGTTGTTCCCATCTAAAGTCGTTAGTTCCACTGCGCCGTGGGGAAAGGTAGTCTTGATTCGGAACGGCCCAGACCAGTGAGACTTCAACTTCCCTGGGAACAATCATAAACGTGCATTAAATAATAATACCTGTTGACCTACGACGAATGTCCGGTCATTTATGTGGTCGTCATGCCACTTCTTGGTTTTCTCCTTATAGATCTTGGCGTTTTCATAGGCGTCCCTTCACCATTCGACCAGCTGGTTCAGTTGCAGCTTCTGGACTTTCCCCGGACTTGCTAAATCAAACTTCATCCTCTTGCATGCCCACATCGCTTTATGTTCCAACTCGAGCGGCAGATGACAAGCTTTTCCTAAAACCAGGGCATACGGGGACATGCCAATTGGTGTTTTATAGGCAATCCTGTATGCCTACAGTGCCTCATCAAGCTTGGGCAACCAATCCTTCCTAGAGGTATTGACTACCTTTTCCAAGATAGTTTTGATCTCTCGGTTAGAAATCTCTGCCTGCCCATTAGTCTGTGGCTGATAAGCAGTTGCAACTGTATGGCTAACGTTAAATTTAGTCAACATGTTGGTGATTATGTGGTTGATAAAGTGAGAGCCCTCATCGTTAATTAAGGCCCGTGGCATCCGATATCGAGCAAAAATATTCTTCTTTAGAAACTTCGTCACTGTGGCCGCTGGCCTTAACCCATTTTGAGACGTAATCAACTACAACCATGATGTAGTAATGACCTTTGATAACTTGTACAAATACAAGTTATTTTTGCTCTTAAGTTGGAACAACTAAGGTTTTTAATGATAAATTCTCCTCATTTTTAGAAGAAACACATGGATTTATTCAAACATTTAAAAACTCATGCAAAAGAAGTTTTATCACTAAATATCGCGGCACTAACACATTGTATTACAGGATCTTTACAAAAAGCTAATGCATAATCAAGAAGGTGCCGCAAGAAAAGCTCTAATGCTTGGGTCATGCGTCGGAGGGAGTTCAACGTAGAGAAGATTCATTGATCCAGGCTGATTGTGTCACATCACCACTTGCAAGTATAGGCACCTGCAGCAGATGGCATCGGAAAGCTACCAAACAATAGGCGGCGTCTAAAAAATCTCCCGAGAGTCAGGCGGCTGACCAGGGCATGGACTTTAATGCTGGCCAGTATATGGACTTTAATGTTGCCCATTCACAAAGTGGACATGACCAACGCCTATAAATAGATGAAGTCCCTCCAGAGTTCATAGTTAGTCAGATAATTAATCAGTTCAGAAATTATCAAGATCCTTACTCCCTGTAATTAGTGTAGTCGTAGTTTTAGCTATGTTGTGGTGCCAAGATGATCAGAAGGGTTGAGAACCACCACCACCACCGATCAGGGAGCGTAGGAAGCCAAGCTTGAGAAAGACACTTCGTCCTCTTCTTATACAAGTGATTGTACACAACAGAATTGAGCCAAAGAGATACAAGAGATTGTACTCTGCAGCTTGACTCAATTCCTTTCATCTCATTTATCACTTTCGTTTCATTTGATTGAATATTGCTTTTGTAAAGACAATTTGCTTCTTTATAAAATTCATATATTTGATCCATCACATTTTTGTCATTGTTTATTTCTTGTTTATGTTGAATGCATTCATACTTTATGCAAAACTTCATTTCAACCACTTAAGCCGACTTGATCACTTGGTAAAAGCATCTTTAAGTTAGATTATTCGAGAGAATAACTAAGCTGCATCAAGTAAGACGCTTAGTACAACTAGAGATAGACTTACTGGTGTTTATTGCATTCTGTGTTAGACGCATGCATCCTATAGATAGGTTTTGCATGTTATTCGCATTGAGAAGTGTTGAATAAAGTTTAACGCATAAACAAAAGATAAGCAAATCATCCCATCTCATCCACATTACATTCTGGTTTGTGTACATTCATCTTAGACCAACGCATCCACTCACATTACACTCCATTTTCACATGATTCATCACTCACCACTCAACTCTTTTGTATCATCTTGCACAGGCACAGCCCCTAGTGTAAATAACACATTTCTCTTCATATATTTAGGAAAACCCTTACAATAGATACAATGCAAGGTCTGCGTTTGTTTAACTAAATCCCCGAGTTCGACCCTGGACTTTCCAGGAGCCTAAATTAGATTTATACTTGGGTCTGGTTTAGGAAAACTTGAATGTCATTAGAATGAGTGTTGTGCATTCTATTGCATTTCTCTAACGCACCAACGTGTTACAAATACTTAAACGCATCAAAGCATCAACGCATCACTTATCTTAGAACCTATTCTTACAATTTACTTTGTACAATACACTTCTAGAGCGAAACACGATAACAACGAACAACCTTCTGATGGTGGAAATGGGCCCATGAAATTGATTCCCCAAACATCAAATAATTCAACCTCTAAGATTGACATCAAGGGAATTTCATTTCTTTTAGACATATTCCCCGTTCTCTGGCATCTATCGCACTGAACAACGTGGGCATGGGTATCCTTAAATAGTGTTGGCAAGAAATAGCCACTCTGCAAGACCTTTGCGGCAGTCTGCTGCCCCTCAAAATGTCCTCCATAAGGGGACTCATGACACAGCTCCAGAATGTGCTTGACTTCGTGCTCAGGAATGCATCGACGTAATATGTGACCAGGTCCAAGTCGATATAGGAATGGGTCGTCCCAGAAATAGAATTTGACGTCATGTCTTAGTTTCTTCTTCTGCTGGTAAGTATAGTCATCTGGTATTTGACCACAGACGATGAAGTTCACAATGTTCGCATACCAGGGAACATTAATATCTACTGACATCAGCAGCTCATCGGGGAATCTTTCCTCAATATCTTTTTCTTTCCCCTGAACCTCGCCGTTTTCCAATCTTGACAAATGATCAGCGACTTGGTTCTCGGTGCCCTTTCGATCTTTGATTTCTAGGTCAAACTCTTGCAGGAGCAACACCCACAGTATAAGCCTTGGTTTCGCATCCTTCTTTGTCATCAGATATTTAATCGCAGAGTGATCAATATACACCACAACGTTTGTTCCGACTAAGTACTGTCGAAATTTTTCTAGTGAAAATACCACTGCGAGCATTTCCTTCTCCGTGGTTGTATAATTCTCCTGTGCATCATTCAACGTTTTACTCGCATAGTAGATCGAATGCAATACCTTATCCTTGCATTGACTCAACATTGTGCCCACTACATAACCGCTAGCATCACACATCAATGCAAATGGTTGCGTCCAATCTGGCGCAATAAAAATGGGTGTGGTGATGAGCGCATCTTTCAATGTGTTGAATGCTTCAGTGCACGCATCATCAAAATTATATTCACGGTCAGCTTCAAGGACCGCACTTAGGGGCCTTGCGATCTGGGAAAAGTTCCAAATAAATCTTCGATAAAACCCAGCATGTCCCAGAAAGCTCCTAAATGTTTTCACATTCACTGGTGGAGGTAGCTTGGAAATTGCGTTGATTTTCGCCTGATTGACTTCCAATCCTGCCTTCGAGATCTTATGACCCAGAACAATCCCTTCTTCAACCATAAAGTGGCATTTTTTCCAATTCAAAACAAGATTCGTTGCCACACATCTCTTCAAGACCTTCTCGAGATTAGCTAAACAAGAGTTATAATTATTGCCGAAAACTAAAAAATCGTCCATGAATACTTCGACTGACTCCTCCAAGTAATCTGAAAAGATCACCATCATACATCATTGGAAAGTGCCTGGCGCATTGCAGAGTCCAAACGGCACGCGACGGAATGCAAACGTACCAAATGGGCACGTGAAGGTGGTCTTATCTTGATCCTCCGGTGCAATTGCAATTTGGTTGTACCCTAAATAGCCGTCAAGAAAATAGAAGAATTCATTCCCAGAAAGTTTGTCTAACATCTGATCAATGAATGGGAGTGGGAAGTGGTCCTTTTTAGTTGCCAAATTTAACTTATGATAATCTATACAGATTCTCCACCCCGTGGTTGTTCTTGTGGGAATTAATTCATTCTTGTCATTAGTGACGACTGTCATCCCCCCTTTCTTTGGAACACACTGCACTGGGCTCAAGCAGCTGCTATCAGATATCGGGTAGATGACACCTGCGTCTAGCCACTTCACTATTTCCTTCTTCACTACCTCCCTTATAGTAGGGTTCAAGCGACGTTGCCTTTCTATCGATCCTGTCTTTCCTTCTTCCAAACGAATCTTGTGCATGTAATACGAGGGACTGACTCCTCAAATGTCTTCCAAGGTCCATCCTAAAGCCTTTGCGTTGTTTCTCAGAATCTGGATGAGTGCATCTTTCTTCTCCTTACTTAGCGAAGTAGAAATGATAACCAGTAACGTGTTGTTATCTACTAAGTAAGCATACTTGAGGTGTACAGGCAACGGCTTCAACTCTAGCACGGGTGGTTCTTCCAAGGATGGCTTAGTGCGTTGTGAAGTTCATTCAGATAACTTGAGTGGTTCAAAATTTGATTCAACGTGAATTGCGGCGCAATCCTCCTCCCATATTGCGCCGATTCCAAATTCTTCTTCCTAAAATTCTTTCAGGGGTTCATGCCAAGGTTCTTCCCATAATTACTCAATATATTGGCAATTCTCCATATCACTTGGGTACTTCAACGCATTGAAAATGTTGAACTTTACTTCCTGATAATCAACTCTGATGGTGAGTTCTCCTTTTTGCACATCGATCAATGCTCGCCCTGTTGCAAGAAATGCGCGACCCAAGATGATGGGTACTTCTCTGTCAGCTTCGTAATCCAATATGATAAAGTCCGCCAGGAAGATAAACTTGTCCACTTGCATGAGTACATCCTGTATTTTGCCCTCAGGCTTCGTTATCGATCTATCGGCCAACTGTAATATGATCGTGGTTGGTCTTGCGTTGCCGATATCCAGCTTCTTAAAGATTGATAAGGGTATTAGATTTATGCTCGCCCCTAAATCGCACAGTGCATTCCCGACCTTCTTCCCTCCTATTGAGCAGGGCAATGTAAAACTCTCAGGGTCCTTCATTTTGGTGGGGATATTGTTTTGAAACAGTGCACTACATTCATACGTTAATGCAACTGTTTCATTCTCCCGATCTTTCTTTTGTTAGAAAGTATATCCTTGAGAAATTTTACATAGTTCGGCATCTTTTCCAAAGCTTCTATTAAGGGAATATTGATGTGTAATTGTCGGAGAATGTCCAAGAACCTCTAAAATTGCTTACTATCATCTTTCTTCTTCAGCCTGGACGGGAAAGGTGGAGGATCCCGTCGTACTTCTTGTCTAGTTGGCTGTTTGTTGAGGTTCTATTCTTGCTGTGTTTCATTAGCTGGAGGTTGCATTGATTTAAAATTCAAGTCTTGAGGAGCTTCATCTTTTGTAGGTATACTTACTTCTGGACTGGTAATTTTTCCATTACTGATTGATTGGTCATCATCAACAGTTAGATCTACTGGTCTTGTTGTTGGATCTGGTACAAGTGGCATAAGGGCTGTTGTTTTACCACTTCTCAATGTCACTGCATGGCATTTCTCTTTACCTCGTGGCCCCGATGCTCCTGAACTGGTAGGCAGCGTACCAGGCGCTTTATTTTTCAACTCAATTGCAAGTCATTCAATCTGTTCTTCCAAACCTCTAAGGGAGTCAGCTTGCGATTGTCTAATTTCCTCGCTCTTTTCAATATAATGCTTCAATAAAGTCTCCAAAGACGAGGTACTGCAAGAGGTATCATATAAGAACAGTCGGTCATAGGGTGGTATACTTTGAGGGTTACCTGGACTACAGTCCGAATTAATGAAGACCAGAGGGTTGCCTCGATCCCCTTGATAACTATTCTGATGGAAACTATGGCTCCCCTGGTTGTGATTCCCGTCCCAACTTAAAGTTGGGTGATCCTACCAACAAGGGTTATAGATGTTGCCAAATGACTCATTATAGACAGAATATATGGCCTGTTGATTCCACAGGTAGACTTCTGCTGGATGTCCCTCCCCACATTAAACGCAATTCATTGGGGCCACGTGCGTCAACGTATTAACTTGCGTTGAACCTTAAGAGAGATTTCTCTATTGATTAGCCATCGTCTGAAGGAGTGAGGTCATCATGGTCATTGGATCTACCAGTGTGCTCATTGTATTAGTTAACACATTGGCACTTTCTACTCTTTCTTGCTCCAAACCACTTTCCTCAAACCCAATATCAATCCACTCATCAGAATGTCGCAAAATGCGATCTAATATGCTCTTGGCTTCCATATATGATCTATCCATTAATCCTCCTGCTGTGGAGGCATCGGAAACTTCTTGCATTGATTGATTTAAGCCATTGTAAAAGTCTCCATTAGAATGCTATTGGGAATCCCGATATGCGGACAACTCTTCACTGACTGTTTGAAACGCACCCAGGCGGTGCTCAAAGTTTCATAACCCTTTTTCTCAAAATTCAACACATCCCTCCGTCTCCTTGCATTGACGGCTAGAGGGAAGAATCTATTCATGAACCTGTCAACCAACTATTCCCATGCATTAATCTCATCCGGCTCTAATGATTGAGCCCATCTCTTTGCTTCATCCTGTAGTGTATACAAGAAAAGATATAACCTAAGTCCTTTTTAAGTCACACCAGGCATGGGGAATGCATTGCACATGTCTACAGAACTCGTCAAATGCGCATGTGGGTCTTCTCCTTGTAATCCTCCGAATTGACCCACATTCTGAATCATCTGCAGCATAATCGGTCTTATTTCAAAGCTTACACTCTCCTCAATCGTTGGTCTTGAAATTCCTGATGAGAAGTTATATAAATTTGGCACCGATAGTCTCTCATTGGGACGTTGCAGTCAGCAGCAAGAAATATAGAATCTTGCACTGGCCAATTCTCCCTTTGATTCCCTGTTGGTGCCTTGTTATTATTAGTCATGCTTCTTCACCACTTAATTCGGCCCTGATGTGCTTCCGCTCGAATAATACACCTGATCTATGGGTCCACTTAGAATATCTAGATCACTCCAGAGCTCATAAGCTGTCAGACTGCTCTTCGCGATAAACAGCCAGTACAAAGAGATCTGTCTTGCAAATTATCACAAACATATTCAACAATAACCATTAACCAATCCTCGGCAACGGCGCCATAAACTTATAACACATAAAATTAATCTTCTTCTTTATACTTATTCTTATGTCATACAATGCATGGATGACATGCGATGATGCAATGATATGCGATACTACTTCTAGATGTATTCGTTTTTAACGAAATGCTTGTAGTATGCTATACGTTGTCATAAGTTTCCTTGCGTTGAATCCAAGTATAATTCCACCGCAAGTTTCTCGAAGTGATCCGAGGTCGAACACAGGGATTGTTTTAGGTTAATTGTGATACGTTCGAGATATATACAACTGGGGGTTTTTCAATTTAATAAAAGTTGTGTTTATACAGGTATAAAAAATTGCAGTAAAGTAAAATATGCGGTAAAGTAAAATCTGCGGTAAAATAAAGTTGCGGTAATAAAATAAAATGCGATAAAAGTAAGCCTAAGCTATGATGATACAAGATATAGGTTACATGATACATGATACCGAGTTTGAGACTGACTTGCTCAACCGGTAGAGTTGATCTAGGTACAAAGCTTCACGGTGGGGATTTGGAATGATTCACCCTGAGACTCACCTCTCGGCCTTACCTCTTTTCTTCCCAGATCTTCTTCGATCAGCACTCAGATCAGCCTTTCTCTCGATATATAAATATCAAAATAGCCTCGTATCAAGTATATCTTTCAGTGAATTCACTGAAGGTATTTATAGATGAATGCTCTGACTCTCTGCCGTGTGGTCCCCACTTTATTGTTATGGAAATTTCAAAAATGGTGGAATAAATATTCCTTCTGTTATGCAATCAATCCGTTGAAAATGCACAACGGTTAGTTGTACATGTTTCAAAATCCTCCGTGATTGCGTTGCTCATTTGCATCTTTCGGTCGTGTGCCCGCATGCGGTATTGTTTTTTATTACCGCATGCGGTTGAAGTTGCGTTGATCTCAAAGCTCTTGATCGATTGTCGCATGCGCCGTCATTGCATTGATTGTCTATTCATTCTTGAATGATGGACGCACTGCGACGTAGATGCGTTAATCTTTTTCTCTTGAGCCATGAACGCATACGGTGACTTGATATCCTGTAAAACAAACTTGAAGTATTCTTTTCTACTATCGCAATGGTGTCAGTGGGTGTATTGACGACAATTTATAATTCCTGCATTTCTCAGCCAATTTCCATACACTTGACGCAACTTTCCTCACTTTTGGCTGCAATAACTAAATAAAGCAGTATAAATAACTTTTATTTCTACTAGTTACCAACGACAGCGAGATTTTATGGACGATTGGCTTTACTTAGCAGCGACAACGAGAGGTGTTGTTCCTTGACGTGAGCAAGATAAAGAGAAGAAGATTTCTTCAAGAGGTATGTCTCTCGTTCCTTTATTTTTTTTGTTAAAAACATGTTGTAATTTGTTAGTAGATGCATAACTTGTATGTTAGTGAATGCGGTATTTCTATCACAATGAATTTGGAACGATCTTGCTTCTGATCATAAGTACTCTTTGATAAGAGTTCCATCCCCTTCGTTGAAGCAGCTTCTTCGTCTTCATCCATTAAGTAAATGTAATGAGTCGCCGCCTTCTTCTCATTGCCTTGTTTCTTGTTCGCCTTTTTTTGCTCGAATGCAGCGAACATCTTTCCGAGGGGCCCTTCCCTGGTGCTAACAAGGCTTGACGCATTGGATGCTAATGTGATTAATATAAAGTATAATGTATATTGATACATTGTAGTATATAATTAGTTATAAATATGATTTATAATTAAAACTATATAATATATGAGAGATAAATTTTTTAATAAATTTTAAATATTATTTATATTATTTATATGGATAAGACTCATATAAATACTATAGATTATAAGAAAGAGTTGCATTTTAATGTGATTCAGATGCATAGTATATTGTTTATTAATTAGTTAATTAACCATATTATAAAGTGTATATTATTAATATTATATTAATATAATTTTTTCCTTCCTCCTCTAAGTAGTTTGTGTTTTGTGAAAATAGGGATGTGCGGATACACCAAAAACACATAGATATAGAAAACTTTCAAGTAAAACTTTTCTCTCATCTTCTATAAACTAATTCCCTCTCCCAAAAATCCGAGAGAAAACCCACTCATCCCCATTACTTGTTCTTGAGAATAGAAAGTTGATCGTATGATGGTGTCTAAAAGTTTTTGCTGTGATCGGGATCTTACCGGTTCAAGGGAAAACTTTATTGTTTGATTAGAGAAAAGTTCATCATCCGTGGAGAGATTAACGTGAAGACAAATTTCTACAAGGGTAAGTAATTTTTCCCTCTTCCTCTTACACTTTGTAGAAGCATGCTTATAGATTAAACATTTATCCTCCGTTCTATTATTTTTTCTCTGTATTTTAGTATTTTCCAAATTGAATTTCAATTGCACGGTGTTTGAGCACTTCCGTGAGGAATTCATTTGTTCAATTACTAGCTATGGTAGCATATCAGAATTTGAAACTTGAGCAACTATATGTGAAGACAGTTTTCTTACATGGAGAGTTGGAAGAAGAGATTTATATGACCCAGCCAAATGGATTTTCAGTGCCCAGGCGAAAAAGATTATGTTTACAAGTTGAAGAGGTCTTTGTATGGCTAAAGCAATCTCCAAGGCAACGGTACAAACGGTTTGACAGTTATGTGGTCGGACTTGGTTACAACAGAAGTTCATATGATTGTTGCATATATCACAACAAAGCTAATAATGGTTCAATGATTTATTTTCTTTTATATGTAGTTGATATGCTCATAGGTATGAAGTCCAAGTCTAACATTCAGAAGTTGAATAATCTTCTTAGTGTTGAGTTTGATATGAAGGATTTGGGTGTTGCTCAAAAAAATTTAGGCATGAGGTCTTCTTGTAACAAAAAGACTATATTAAAAAAATATTGTCCAGGTTTGGTATGTTATCAGCTAAACTTATAGATACTCTCAATGCTACAAATGCTCGTTTTTCATCTATACTTTCACTACAACCTGAAGTTGAGAAGGAGTATATGTCTCGAGTTTCTTATGCTAGTGTAGTGAGAAGTTTGATGTATGCTATGGTCTGTACTAGGTCTGATCTTTCCCATGTTGTTAATGTTGTTAGCAGGTTCATAAGTCAACCTAAGAAGGAGCATTGGCAAGTTATTAAGAGGATTTTTCATTACCTTAGAGTTACATTTGATGTTGCTCTCATTTATGAGAATGACACAATGTGTTTGGTGATCAGTTATTTCTATTCTAATTATGCTAGAAATATTAACGGTATGAGGTTTATGATCGGTTATATGTTCACTCTGGGTGGTTTTGTTGTTAGTTGGAAGGCAACCTTACTGCCTACAGTTACTTTGTGCACTACTGAAGTAGAGTACATGACCTTGACAGAAGTTGTTAAAGATGGAATTTGGTTGAGAGGGCTTGTTGGTGATCTTGGTTTACATCATGATCAAGTTATTGTGTACTGTGATAGCTTGAGTGCAATATGTATAGCCAAGGATCAAGTTCATCATGAGAAGACCAAGCACATAGACATAAGATACCACTTCCTAAGAAGTGAGCAAAGGGTTAAAGTGATGAAAATTAGTACTGCTGATAATCCTACTAATATGTTCACCAAATCGGATCCACATGGCAAGTTCTAACATTTTTGGACTTGTTGAATGTTTTTGAATGGTTAAATAGTCCCTTATAGGACACTCTAGACATGAGGAAGAATTCTGGGTACGTCTAGCAATGTGTTTTACGTTGCATCCAAGGATTGAAAAATCGCGATAAATCGGTGATATATCATCGATATATCGCCAAAATGGCATGTCCGATAGAGATAGTAGAGGAGAAGATCTTTTTCATGAAAAATCACGAAATATCGCCAATATATCAATTATCATAAAATATTCGTAAAGAAATTAGTATGCATGGATATATCGAGATATTTCGTAGAAACGTCAACAAAATATCGTGGATTTTTCAACCTAATATAGCAGATATTTTGCAGATAATCAGTGGATATATCGCCAGATGTCGATTTTTTTTCCCTTTTTTAAAAACAATGGTAAAGATTAAAATTGTTTATCGGTTTTTTCCAAAAATCAACATATTCCAATTTAAGTTCTCTCAATTTTTAATCCAAGACTTAGACTTACCTTTACAAAGAAATTGAATTTGACTTACCTTTACAAAGAAATTGAATTTGACTTACCTTTACAAAGAAATTGAATTTGAAAAAAAAAAAAACGTATTAATTTTTTACCTCTTTCAAAATCTTTTCATCAAATTTTAACATCACTTCCCCATTTAAATTTTCATTTCTAAGAAAAAAATTTGACAAAAATAACATATATTAAATTTTTTTTTTTACCTCTTTCAAAATCTTTTCATTGAATAACATCATTTCACTACCAAATTTTCATTTCTAAGAAAAACAATTTGAAAAAAATAACATATATTACTACCTCATTCAAAGTATTTTCATTCATTGAGGTGGTGGACTAGAAATTTTGGGGTAATGGGAAAGCCTTTTATTTGTAGAAGATTCACACATGATGATACTCAAATTGATGTAGACTCACTTGTTTCAAGTATGGAGGGGATGAGTTCAGACAGTCAATATAGGACATGGACAATATGTCTCTAACAATAGTAATTATGGTTATTCTCATAGTAGTCGTAGTCATTCAGGTGATTATGGTTCCTATGGTTATAATGATGGGTATAACACATCGATTTTTATACCTGAGGACCACAACTTCCTCGTGAAAGTGATGAAGACTCAAACTCAAAGCCTCTATGCTATCTACATTCTTTAGAATATCCTCATTTGAATGGAACATGGTTTGGTCCAAGTTATCCTCCTAATGGTAGCATCTGGTTGATGTTGAGACTCATGGATGGCATACTTCCAATTATGTTAGAAACTTTGAACATACTATTACTTGAGAACAATATTATCATTACCAAATAAATTATGATAATGTTGGGCTAGTACCTCCTCGATCATCTTTTTACTATTGAATCTTGTATTTGAACTTTATTTTATATGATCTAGATTTTATTAATGAAATATTCAATTCGTAATCATTTTTCAGTCTTTACTATTATCTATTATTCCATTATTGATCATATTTGGCTTCTAATTATTAAGTTATATGCTTAAAGTCATGTTTTATTACTTAAATAAGTTTGTTCTAAAATTACACAAAAAATTTACAATATTTTTATAAATTTCCATGATAACCATGATTTTTCCAGAATATCCATTGATATTTAAATATCCGTCGATATATCCGTGAATTTTAGTTACCGATATTTATACCGATAACAATATTGTAATCCTTGGTTGCATCTAGTACAGCTACTATTTATGAGAGAATTCAATCCAACGTGGAGATTTGTTGGAATGCCTAAATCCTAATCAGAATAGGTTTAAGATGTTAGAATTTATGTCCTACATCTCATAGTTGGTAATTTGTAAACAATTTTTTTGAATAAATAAAATATTATTTATCTTCTGAATAAAGTGTATTTATTTTCATGCATAACTCAAATCCAATAAACTAAGATCCAAGGTTATTTAATATAACTTGAACAACATGTGATTGACATACAAGTGGATCGTGTTCAAGGAATAACCTAAAATATCTATAATATAGGGATAAGGTTAGGTGTCTTATTCTAGTAACACTATGGATACGGCCAACTTTGTAAGTATTACAAACGATTTGATCCAAATCGTTCATGTGGAGATATGTAAGTGAGAGTATCCTATATAGTGAGTCTGTATATAATCGGACCATTGAATATATAATCTCTCTTTATAACGTCATTAACTAAAGAGATTAATATTTTAAAACGACAACCATGTAACTTGATCTAAATCCCAAGTGAGTTATGAACTCCTGCTCATATGGGATATTCTTTGATTTGTATAGGTGAGAGTGGTCTTAGTTGTCTACTCGATATGCCTACTATTTTGGGGACAATACCGAGTGAGGAGCTAGAAACATAGTTTCATAAGATGGAATTCATTCATTCCCGATCTTAGGGAAAGTAGATAGGTTGCTCCCATAATTGTTGACTCTGAAACGTGAACAATGTGGCATCACCCTCTCATTGGCCTGAGAGAGACTTTGTTTATGGTCAGACCATAAATAGATTGTTCATTAGAGGATCAATGTACTTAAGGAGCAAGAGAAAATTACAAGGGTAAAATAGTAATTTATCCAACAGTAATTACAAACAACTTGTGAATGATTGACTTATGTAAATTGGTTACATCAATGGACACAAAAATAGTCTACAATTCATTGCAGTACAACTATGGATCTTTAATGGAGTGCTTCTTAGTTAATGAATATTGATTAATTTAATTAAAGAGTTTAATTAATTAATCTCATACCATTGGAGCTTGTAGGTTCATTATGTCCCTCTGCTAGCTCAGAACGAGTTAAAATAATAATATTTAGCTTTGAAAATTTTGAAATGTTTAATTTGTTTAAGGAAATTTATGTTGATTGTATATGATGCAATTAATATAATGTATATAAATACATTATAACACAATGTTTATATGAATAAGGTTCAAATTTAAATTATACTATATAAGAGTATTAATATTTGAATAAGATTCAAATATTTAATTAATATGAATTGGATTCATATTAAAACTATATATTATGAGAGATTATGTACATTAGAGTATGATCTATATGTACATTAAATTAATAGATTATATTAATTAGATTAGATTAATATTTAATTTAGTTAATGAATTTTGATTTATTAAATTAATTAAATTAAAATAACTCCCCTGCACGGTTAGTGGGGTGAGAGGAGTTCACGTATTAAAATGGTAGGGAAGTCTACATTTCAGGGGTTGAATGTTTTTTTTACAGAAAAGCTCTCTCAATCTCTCTCTTACTCTTTAAAATCAGAAAGAAAAGTTCTCTTCCACATATATTCTTCCATTTACTTCCAAAAAGGATCCCATAATCCTCCTTGGGAAGGATCCCATAATCCTCCTTGTTCCAAGAGAATAGCTGAAAAGACTTTTTGGTCATGTCTTGCTCGTGATACTTGTTCGTGCAGTTATGAGCATTCCTTTTTTTCACGAGACTGGGAGAAGTTGAACAGACAATTCTACAAAGGTAATTACTTATCTTCTCTATCTTGTGGAGAAACATGCTTAACACTATTTTTGTTCTTTGTTCTGTATAATATTCCTGTAACAAAATTAGGGCAAAAGCGATCACACGCTTTCGCACAGGAATTTGATTCATTCAAAGGAGATGATTAATTATTTATTTATTTAAATCTTTTTATTTTCCGCCTTAGATTTAGAAAAGTGCACTATGAACACTCTAACTCTTGAGGCATTATTCATTCTGTATTTTCTGTAATATTCTCTCTAATATAATTGTCCTCCATTTGTCCCGTAGACATAGATAACATTTTGTTAGTGAACTACGGATAATTATGTGTAAATCTTTTCTATTATTTTTACGTTATTTTGTACTCTTTAATTTTGGATTTTGTAACAAGCCCATAACAAGTGAAGAATGAATAAACTTCACTAATGCAAAAGAGTTACAACATCAAATTTAAAAGAACATAAATGAAAGAACACTATAGAATGACAAAGAACAAGTGTTGGAAAAATAGTCATTTAAACTCCTTGGATCAAAATCTCATTCTAAAGAATTCTCTAGGATAGATTCAACCTCTTTCAAGAGGGAATCCTCTCTCTACACATGCTCTCACAGGTAAGAAAGACCTAGAAGCTATAGTTTTTTAGAAGAACTCTCGTTCTTGAAGAATTTTTTTATGTAGCTTGTGAGATCTCTTTTAAGAGGTAAAGTTTATTGTTTCAAGAGGCTTCCAACCCTTTATATAGACCAAGGTGGATGAAGAGTGGCCAAAAATCATGCCTTAAACATCCCCGGTTAGTTTTGGAGCTAAAAAAAGGACAATGGATTGAAGAACTAGCAAGTTTGAATGATTACCCGCAATCCGGTAGAGTTAGGATTTCGATGCGAGTGCATCACGGTTAGTTATTTGCAAAAACATTTGAGACATCTGTAAAAGTTAGTTTTCTACAAAAACATTTGAGACATCTGTAAAAGCTTATAAAAATTGGTTCAAAATAGTAAACATACTCAAGATGGTTTAAAGAAACGTATTTGCTCATTTCTCATATTAGGCTATTTTGGGGTCAAAATATAACAGGAAGCTCTTTTACTGAAGAAAAATAACAAAATATATAGAGAAATCATACAATTTGTGACATTTATCACCTCTCAAAAACGATATTTTACTAAGCTAAGAGAATTTGATGGTGGAAAAGTAATGGTGGGTGCTTCATAACCACTTGTGTAAGATTAAATGATAGGGATCCATGACTTTAAAACTAAGTGATGGCTCCTTTAAAATCCTCGCCTCAGTAAGATTTGTGCCTAGGCTTGAAAGGAATTTGATTTTTGTTATAGAAAGAATCGAAGACAAGAAAAACAAGATTGCAGACAGTTGAATTGTTGTCGACTTCTTTCTGTTATGTGTTATAACCACCAGAACTTCATCGTTGACCATTGCACCTGTGTATATAAAGAAAAATGAATGTGAAAATGAAATAGTAAGAAAACAAGATAGAGCAAGGCATTCGTTCTGTAATAACTTTGAAGAATAAGTAATAAAAGAGACCCTCCCGATTTGCACAGTGGATGTAGTCCTTTGGCCAAACCACTTAAACTCCTGTGTTCTTTCTTTCTAACTCTACGATCGTTTCTCATTTACTAAAGTATCGTTTATATGATCTTGTAGTTCCTATCGCATCGCAATCGTATACTCGATCGTTTAGCTCCATGTCCAATTATCTATACGATCGTCTAGCTCTTCAGTTGTCGTCTATACGATAGTTTAGCTCCAATCAACTGTCGTCTAGCGCTTCATCCTATCGTTTACATAATTGAACTATTGTTTAGTTCTTGGAGTTTCATCTACACGATTGAGCTGCCATCAGCTAAACGATAAAAGAGTCTCAAGCCTCAAGCATTCAGCCTCCCCTAAGTTTTGAATTGTTTTTTACCGTTAATTTTGAGTAATTTGTGATTGTGAATGAAAATATCATACTCATCTGGGACAACAAGTGGTATTAGAGCTCAGTGAACAGTTCAAGACAGATCCAAGATTTGAATTCTTGCATACTTCGAATCAGGCAGTCAATCTTATTGATCAAGAATGGCAACAACGAAATATGAAATTGAGAAGTTCGATGGTAAGACAGACTTAAAACTATGGAAAGCAAAGATTAAAGAATTCTTGGACAGCAGAAGGCTTTACTAGCCATTATGGACCCTACAAAGTACCCTAAAACACTCATTGAGGCAGAGAAAGAGACAATTAAGGTAAACGCATATGGAACCATTGTCTTAAATGTCACAAATAGTGTTTTGAGGAGGATTGTAGACCAACCTACTGTCTATGCCCTCTAGAACAAACTAAATGAGATATATCTCAACAAAGACCTACCTAACAAAGTTTTCTTAAGGGAAATATTCTTCATTTACAAGATGGATGTTGCAAAGTCCCTCACGGATAATCTGAATGAGTTCAAGATAACTTTTGAATTCAGATCAATAAGAGACAATATTGAGGAAGAGAATGAGGCTTTCATATTACTAAATTCTCTACCACAATCATTCAAAGATGTCAAGATAGCCATGAAGTACGGTAGAGAAATAATAACAACAGAAGCAATCATATCAACAGTAAGAGTCAGAGAATTGGATTTACAGATGAGAAAGAAAGATCAACAATGAGGTGAAGGCTTGTTTTCAAAGGGGAAAAACAAGAACAAAGAGAAGGGAGAACAGAATGTTGGTGATAAGTCCAAGATTAAGTGCCATTTTTGTCACAAAATGGGACACATGAAAAAGGACTACTATGCCTTGAAGAGGAAGCTGAATCAATAGAACAAGGGTGGAAAACAGGCTGAGGTTGTTGTAGGGGAGAATTTCGTTGTGTATTCAGATGCATTGGTTGCAACTGAAGAATGTGGAGAGTAGAATACTATAGAGACTCAGGACTGGGTGTTAGATTATGGTTGTTCAATTCATATGACGCCATCTAAGGGATAGTTTTGCTCCTACAAGAAGTAGGATGGTGGGTTGATCTACATGGAAAATAATAACACTTGTAGAGTTATTAGAATATGGTCTGTATCCTTGAAAATGCAAGATGGTTTAGTGAAATTGATTAGGAACGTAAGGCATGTTCCTACATTGAAGAGAAATCTCTTATCTTTGGTGATGTTTGATGCTATTGCCTGTGAGTATAGAGGTGTGGAGGCACCTTTGAAATAATTAAAAACTCTAAGGTAGTATTGGTGGCAACCAAGGTGAATGTATTGTATGCCATCAAAGATGTGCAAATGGCACACTCGGCCTTGATGGTAACTGATGAAGAACCCGTAGAAGATGAGTTATGGCACAAAAGAATTTATCATATCAATGTGGGGGGGCTACAAGTACTCTCAAAACAGGGGATTCTTCCAACTGGTGTTGAAGACAGCTGAAAATTCTATGAACACTACATATTAGGCAAAGCAGCAAGACAAGGTTTCCCCAAAGGACAACACACTTCAAAAGAGATCCTAGAATATGTGCATTCAGACTTGTGGGGGCCAACTCACCCTCCATCTCTAAGTGGAGCAAGGTACTTTCTTTCCTTTGTAGATGACTACTCAAGGAAGAGTTGGGTTTACTTTCTAAAATTCAAAGATGAAGTGTTTAGTAGATTCAAAGAATGGAAAACATTGATTAAAAAGCATACCTCTAAACATATTAAATATTTGAGAACTGATAACGGTTTAGAGTTTTGTGGAGAGGAGTTTAACTTGTTTTGCAGGGAGCATGGCATAGTGAGGCATAGAACAGTGAGGTACATACCTCAACAAAATGGAGTAGCTGAAAGATTGAATAGAACAGTGTTGAAAAGAGTTAAATGTCAACTATCCAATGCTCTATTGCCTGAAAAGTATTGAGTTGAAGTTGTTTCCTACACGATATATACTCTTAATAAGTGCCCACATCAGTCCATAAAGATGAAAACTCTTGAAGAAAGGTGGACAGAGCAGATACCTAAGCTGGAACACTTGAAGGTATTTGGATGTGTAGGCTATGTGCATCAAAGCCAAGGTAAGTTGAAACCTAGGGCTGTAAAATGCATGTTCTTCTAGTTTCTAGCTTATCTCTTCTCTGTTCTCTATTCTTGTTTCTCTTTCTCTCTTATCGATTACCATTTTTTCTCTTCTCCCTTTTTCTTCAATTTGTTGCCTTTGATCTTGAAAAAACCAATGTCGATGGCCTCTTCTTTTTATGGAGATTAGTTGCAAAGCAACAATAGTTGACAAAAAGATGGACCAAGAAGGATGAGAAGCGAATGCAAGAAGGAAGAGAAATTAACACAAGTAGCTACAGATTTAAATTTTAAAAAGGAAAAGAAAGAAAAAAACTGCAAAACGAATAAGGAAGAATAAGCATGCATTTGGGGTTAAAGTGGTAACTTCACGTGGTGTTGACATAAGTAAAAATCCAATTCATTGGTTTTCAAACTTTGGGGTTAATTTTCATTTCAGTCCCTATAAAGGGGCCTTTTGTGCAATTTTCTCTCGAATGTTGCTTATTTTATTTTCATTTATCTTTTAACTTATAATATTCAATTTTCTTCTTAATAAAAATAAAAATAAATAAGTAAAACCTAACTTGTTTAAGAAAAATATAGAAAAAATTTTACAAATAAAAAAAATGTCAAACTATTTACAGAAATAGATAGACATTGAAAGACTTCTATCAGCGTCTATAAACTTCTATCTGCTTCCATCATTAATAGCTTCTATCAGTCTCTATCAAATAATATTAAAATTTTATTATTTTCTATAAATAGTTTTTCTTATTTTTCTAATTTCAAAAATCCCACAAAAAATAATTATAAGTGGAATTTTGGCTAATGTTTAATTAATTTAAGTTTAAATCTTACGGTTAAGGTTTTTTTAATTTTTGAATCCTTCAAAAGTGATATTAAAGGTGCCGAAGGTGCTAATCTTGACATCTGAAGTCTTGATAAATTAATATATAGATATCCAACCATCAATATATATCTCATTTTATTTCATAAGAATAGATAAAAAATAATATGGGGTGAGAGAGGCTCGAACTCTCGATCTCAGGATAATTCTAAGCTATGAGACCTACGCGCTAGCCAACTGCGCCACCACCCCTTGATGATATGCAGCATCCATCAAAGTTTTAAAATATATCTCTAAATTAATTATCTTATTATATTTAAGTTATACAAAATACTCCTAAACTATAAAATAAGTTTCGATTGTGCCCTTAGATTTGCAAAGGTTTTATTTTTACCCTAGATCTTTCAAATTTATTCTAATAAGGTAAGAGAGTTTTCCATCCAAAAAAGATAAAAATTGAATCGTTTATGTGAAATTTGAAAGTGATTGAGACATTAATTTAAATTTGGACAAGTCATTTATAAGATAATTAACAATCTATTTAAATTAAAGACAATTTGTATAAAAATTAATTATGCAAATGATTTCAACCATATCTTTTTATTAAAACAATATGTTGATTGAGAAATCAAATCTCCAACATCGAAGTCGACAATACATGTATTATTCCAATTGAACTATACTTAGTTTGATGATTTCAATTATATCGACAATAGGAACTACCTTAATATAACTTTTTACCAAACACCTCTTCAATTTTCATTCTTTATTTATCTTTCAAACAAACTTCAAAGCTCATTGATACAAATAAAACATTTGAGAGTCTAGATGTATGATTAAAACCTACTCTAAAAATGATGAGAGTATTTTTCGATCAACCATTATATAGCAATTCACTATTGTTACCATACAATGACATCAAAGTGATCCCAAACATACTTCAAAAAAATAAATTTGTTTCGAAGTTGAAACTGATGTGTATACATAACCATTCGTTATTATCGACATAAATTTAAAATGTTTGCACCAAAATCTTGTAACACGAGGTTCTGTTTTCTGGAAAAATTGAGAACGGGGGTATAAACAAACTGAAATGCCCATGTGGCACATCACACTAGACTAGACACAATTGAAAATGTTACACCATCCACTAATATGAATTGTTAAATGGTGCTAATTCTTTCAAAATGAAAAATTGGACCAAATAACCAAAGTGAAAATACGATTTGGGTCAAGCAAGAATAGTTCATCCCAGGCTAGTGGAGACGAAAGAACTCCAGAAGATATAATATCATACCCTAGATTTCGATAATGTTCATCTTTCAAAAGCATACAGTCAATAAATTATAAATTAATGTGGTACACAAAAGCAGTACTGTATTTCTTTGGAGCTCAATTAAATTAATCAAATAAATAGAAATTCCTCTCGCAAAATGTAATTACCAAATAGGGGCACATCCGAAAAACCCCCATTAGGAATAAACAGGAAATATTCGAATGAACTAATTACCAATTATAATCGCCGAGATTGGCCTCATGCGACAGCACTATAATCTCATCTTGTAAAGAGACTCATCTTTCTACAAAATTTCCAGTGCTCCCAATTCAGGCTGTAGCTGGCTTATTAGGAACACTAATAACACACACCTCATTACCTTACCAACTTCTACCTCTTCCACCCGAAAACCTGTTGTTTCTTCTGTCGGAAAATCCTCCACGGCCGCCGCCTCTTCCTCCTGAAAACCTACCACCACCATTTCTGCGATCGCCAAAGCCCCCACGACCACTGCCCCCAAATCTTCCACCTCTTGATTGCTCTCTGTCTTGCAATTTTGGCAGTGATTTCAAGACCTCAATTCTCACATTAGCTGCATTTTCCTGACCTGCAAATAGAGGAATAAAAGAGAAAAAAGTTAGCGTTAAGGATCTGACTTGCCGAAGAATCTAAATTATAATTCAAGGAACAGCTTCTAATGGCTTGCGTGCCAAATGGGGTTCATTAATAAACAGTACCATCCACAACTCTATTAGAAAAGGATAAAAAGGTTAAAATACAATTTTGGTCCCTATACTTCGAAAATAGTGTAGTACAAATTTGAGATTATTGTTGATTTTTTAAAAACTTTTTGCTATTTAATAGCATTTTCACTACAAAATTGAAAACATCTTCAAATATTGTGTTTTCTTGCATGAAAATTATTATTATAAAATAATCAGTTTCAGTAAAATTTAAGTTGCGGGACTAAATTTAAGATCTGTTGACAGGACTGAGACTAAAATTGGACAATTGAAAATATAGAAACTAGAATTGAACAAACTTCAAGGTATGAGAACCAAAATGGTATTTTGACCTAATATATCAATAAAACAAATTATGAAATGAAAGGGAGAAGGGGATAATCCAAAAGGAAAATGAAAATTTCAATTTGGAAAAAAGTTATTCAAAGATTTACCAGTAAGAAATGCATCCAAATCTTCAGTTTGTACATCGAATACAGCACTGTATCCATCAGCCGTCAGTGTCATACCCTTCACTGACTCAACCTTTTCCTCTGGCAAGAACCTCCTCAAGACACTGTAAGCAAATCTGGACAATTTAAGAAGCAAAGTTCATCAGATTTTATGGTATGTCACTCGTCGCAATGTGTGAGAAAGGGAGAGGAGAGGCAGGAATCAAAAGCTATTTCACATGCAAGACAAAAAATATTACATTCAAACAACTGCATCGACCCACATAAAATTTAAATGAACACAACAGAATGCAATAATTTTAAAACCCTATTACATCCACTCAGAAATTTCAACACATCAAATCACTTAAGGTTACATTAACAATAAAAATATTTGTTTTCCTAAAATCAAAACCTACAGGGCAATCAAAAAGAAAAGCAAGCAAGTGACATCATTAAGTGATCAACACAACTTCCAATTTAATAGCAAGTGTAGGACATGTGGGAAAAGCATCAAGCAAATTAATAAAGCAAAGGCTCAAGATTTCTCACGATGGGGAAAAGATGGGCTTTCCGGCATCTAGTATTAAAGTGACATGATTTTCCATTGATGTCAGAAGCGATCTACTCTTTATCTCTGTATAACCCTGCATAAAAACAATCAACCAAAATGAAGTAAGGAAATTGACAGTAAAAAAGAAAAGCCAACGACCAAAAGCTTAAGATTACATAGTTAAGAAAAATAGAAATAAAAAAACAACTCACAGAGAGCTTTGCAAGGGCCTTGGCAAGCAGCTCCACAGCAGACAAACTAGAGCTGTTCACCATCTCCTCCGCAGCAGACTTGAAAGGCGGGATAACACTGTTCCATTGCAAATAAGATTCAAGCATGCCAAGAAGAAAAATAACTACTTAAGTAACACATTAAATGAACATACCTGTCAGAGACTTGAGTTACTGATTCTGCAGCACTTGCTCCAGCAGATCTGGCTATATCAATAGGCTGGGGAGCAGACAAGTGCTCAAACTTCACACCAGACTCTCTTTCAATCCTGCCAATTCTTCCCGACTTTCTTGGATCATATAATGTCACAGCAACTCCAGAATTGCCTAAAAATACAGTAGTCTTTTTAGAAAGTTCAAAGTTTATATGCAAGTACAATGGGGAAGTTGCCAAACTCAGAAATACCAGCTCTTCCTGTTCTTCCAGACCGATGAATATAAGCTTCTATATCCTTCGGAGCTTCACACTGGCAGATTCATAAATATCATAAATATAACATTAAACAAAAAGAAAACACTTCAGAAAACAAAATATAAATGTCACGTTACATATCAGGGTCAATCATAAACCTGTATAATTAACTGAACGTCATTGATATCCAAACCACGTGCTGCCACATTGGTGGCTACTAATATCAGAAACTTGCCTGACCTGAACCCAGAAAGGGTAACCTGCAACAAGTAGGTCACTATAAAGACCGCTAAACAGCTAAGTACATCCAATAGAAAGAAAAAAAAATGTATACATATGCAGGCTCCAATAATCTAGGAAATAAAATGAACTTTCAGATATTACAAGTTACATAGGTAAACTTGCACATGGGTCCTATGGTGAATTTTCTAATAACCACCCCACTCAATGAATGGTTCGTTTATAAATTAGACAGACTAAAGGATCATTCTAGTACAAAAAAAATCAAACAGAAATAAGACAAAGCTAAACAAAAAATAGCTGCGCAATCAATCCTGGAAAAACCAAATCAGAAGATAATTAGAAAATTACCGAACGTTGAGACTGCTGTATATCTCCATGTAATGCTCGTGCACCTGGAAGAAGCCCAGCAAGCTCTGATGCAGATTCCTTAGTCTCCGTAAATATAATAGTTCGGCCCCCACTGATCATTGTACAGCAATAACAAAGAGAGAAATTCAATGACTTAACAATGATGAAGAAATAATAATAATAACAGTAACCAACTTCTTTCCATTCAAACCACAAACCTGCTATAGCATCGAATGATATCTGGAATAAGTCGAGACCTCTCTGAATCAGAGCAGGGAATAACAATATGCCTAACATCCTTACTGGCCTTCATTTTCTCATTACCAACAAGATCTGCAGTTTTCTTGTTTGCTTTAAGGAACCTAGAAGCAATCTAAAAATTGCAAAACAATTTATCAATAACAGTGCAGAAGAAAAAATACATTTTCATTCAATTTATCAGCCAACTTATAATCCACGTTTAAATTTAAGAAGCTTAATAACTGTATATCATGTTTGGAATACTCACATCTTTCACCCAGTCTGGTAAAGTGGCACTGAAAAGAAGTGTTTGAACTTTGTTTACATCAGCCACCTTGCCTAAGAAACCACCAAAAAAAGTTTTGCCAACGTAAGGTAAGAAACGAATGGCACTATATCAAGAAATGAAGGCAAATAGATTCCACTCTCGCAGTGGAACAAATAATTAAGATTCCAAATACTATACCAAGAATAAATTCAACATCATCAACAAAACCCATCCTCAACATTTCATCAGCTTCGTCAAGAACCCTAAACTTTAGAGACCGCAAATCTATATTATTTCTGTTAATGTGATCCTACACGAAATTAAAAAAGGCACCAGTCAGTAAACAAATACTAAAGTGTTTCCATCATGTAACAAAGCTTTCCATTATTTGCTGTAAATTTGCACCTTTACACGTCCAGGTGTTCCAACAACTATGTCAACCCCCCTTTTTAATTTAAGTTCTTGGGGGCCATATTGCAATCCTCCACACAAACAGCAAGACTCCAAGCCTAATGCATGTCCATAAAATTTGAAGTCCTCGTATACCTAATCAAAACAAATTATCAAAATGCTATAATTAGATTAACAAATGTAAATTTAGAAATCTTCAAAACATACCTGGTCAGCCAATTCCCTAGTTGGTAAAAGTACTATAACACTAGGGGACCTTCCATATCCGGTCAATCGTGATGACTTAGAAGGTCCATTTATCAAAGATTCCAAGATGGGCAAGACAAACGCTAGCGTTTTACCCTGCAAAAAAAGACATGAAGATTTTACATAACATAATTTTTTACAAGAAAAAGTTAACCGTGCAAAGTAACATTCATACTATATCTAATCTAACTTACAAAAGTAGAGCCCTTTTGACGCTCGTTGAGAACAATATCCTTGTAAAAAGCTCATATAGACTTTTTAGAATAAACATTCTAATAATGTTGCATGGGCAATAAGTCTATAACATGCAAGATTTACCCTTCAAGTGGAAAAAAGAATTACAAGAGAGAACACGGGAGGAATTTTCTCATAAAAAAGAAAGCTTCAAATCAAGTTTCCCACAGACACCCACATCGTTCGATTCTATAGCTGTTTCAGCGGCTGGTCTGATCCAAAGTAACACATATTGTATGTTTCATATTGAAGAGAAAAGCCTAACATTTAATTAACAATAAAAAATAAACCAGAAAAATTATACCTGTCCAGTTCTGGCTCGACCAACCAAATCAGACCCGTCGTACACGGTGTCAAACGTCATAGCCTGAATCGGAAACAAGGAGCTAATACCCTTCTCCTTCAGCCTAGCCCTCAACGGTTCGGAAATCCGAAACCTAGTAACAGCATTCGGATCTTCTTCAGGCTCCTTCTCCACGTCATCTTCTTCAGACTCAACCACTTTCACTTTCTTCGAGCTCTTCTCCTTCTTTCCGGTTTTCAACCTTGAATTCACAGGCTCGCCCAACTCCGAGCTCGTCTCACTCCTATCCCCGTCGTCAGCCACTTCTACAGCTTTCCGCTTCTTGCTTTCTTTATTAGACTTACTCTTCTTCTTCTTCTTATCCGAAAGATCCAAACCATCAATATTCTGCTCAAAAGCGTCCTCCAAAGCTAGGGCTTCCACAAGAGCTTTGTTCTTCATCTTCTTCTCCTTCTTGTCCATAGAGAGTTGAGAAAAAGGTTGAAGATGGCAAAACTCTGGTGCCCAAACCGATCCGAACTGAGATGCGCCTCCGTTCGGTACGGTTCAGGAATGGTAAATGAAGATCAGAGGAAGAGAATACAGAGGCGGCTAGGTTTAGAATGGCAATAGATGAAAAAAGAGAACGAATGGGAACGAGAAATATGAAGAAAGGGAAGGAGCTAGGTTTTAGAATGAAGAAGAAAACGGATTTTAATTCCTTCTTTCCTTTTATAATTCACGGCCCTTTTCTCGTGTGTTTTTGCATCTGTTTGTTTTTTTTAAAAAAATAAATTTATTATAAATTAGTGTAAGGTAGATGCCTATTCTTATTAGTGTCATTGGTCATGCGTTACTCACTCATTATCCCATGTGTTGTTCGTGTGTCTCAAGATTGTATTATTAGGGGTCATTTGGTTTGAGGTTTTCTCAATATCCAAGAAATAAAGATGTCTAAAAATAAAATTAGGAATCAATGATGACTATGTTTGGTTGTGCATGAGAAAACAATGTCTGAGAATAGTATGTGGGAATTAAAAAAAATTGAGATTGTGAAAACAAGTCCAAACGATCGTTTACAAAAATAGTGTTGGGAATGCGACTAAAGTCCCACATTGGTTAGATAAGAGGAGGATCGTGGGTATATAAGTGAGAATGACTATCTCCATTGATATGAGGTCTTTTGGGGTGAAACAAAAAACAAATCCACACTTCGACTAAATACTTTTTGTTACCCGAACAATTCTTATTAAATAATGAACTTGATCCAACCCAAATAATTCTTATGAAATACTTTGGTTCGGGTTACTTGGGTCATTATTTAAATTTTTGTTTTAAAAATAAGTAACATATTACATGTAAAAAAATTTGTTTAATTATTTTCACACATTGAAATAAGAATAGCAAATCAATTTTAATTATATTATGAAAAAACTTGTTTCCATAGTGTTAAAAAAATATTTTAAATAATTGGTAGGTGATAAATAATCTATAAAGAAATCATGAAATTAAGTAAAATTGAAATAAATCTATGTATATGTAATTGTATTGAAAAGAAAGAAAAAAAAAAACATACTTTTAATATTAATCATTAATTTGGGGTTAGTTCGGTTGGCTCGGGTTGACTCGGGTTATTTTTTGTGAACTCATTAACCAACCCAACCCATAAAGTTTTAATTTATTTGAACCTAAACCAACCAAAATGTATTGATAACCCTACTCAAATCGTACGGAGTAAGTTAAGTTGGTGAATCATTGGGTTTTTTAACACCCCTACTTCAGGAGTGTGTGTCAATTAGGGGGTGTTTTGAGGTGAGTTGAATTGAGTTATTAAACCAACTAAGGTTCCATTTGGGATTGCTGTAGTGTTTAAAATAATTGGTGGTAGCTATGTTTTTAGAAGAATCAGCTATGAAATGAAGTAAAATAGTGTTTGGTAAATTTTAAATTAAATTTAAAAAAAAAAACTAGCTATGATGTTCGGTAAACTAATACTAAATTTATGTAATTTAGTTATATGAATCAAACTAGAGTTATTATTTCAATTATTTTTGTATAGATAATTAATTGATAATTTATTTTAAATTGTCTATGATTTAAATTTCAACTAATTTTATTTAATCTAAATAACCTGATAAAAAATTTAAAAATGTATCTTTTTGGGGAAATGATTAAAAAAACAATTCTTATAAAAATTAATTAATTAACATTTAAAAATATATATAACAAATACATTAATATAAAATGATATTATTATAATATATTTAGTTAAATTATTAAAAAGTTAGCAAATTTTTAGGGAAGCTAAATCTAAAATTAGAAGGTGATTTTGGTACATTAATAAATAATTCATTTTACCAAATAAGATAGGCAGTTAAGATTTTTCTATAATCATTTTTTATGATTGCAAATGCAATCCCAAACGGAACCTAAGTGTTTGGCCCACCAACAATACAAGTTGTTGAATAACTCATACCAATTTCAACAATGTTCTCTATTAGAGTTTGTACTGTTGGCGAAGAACTCCACTTTTCTTCATTCTTTTTCACTTTAATGTTTTCAATCAATCCACCTGTCAGCGATCAACTCTAGCGACAATCATCATTAGCAACATGCTCCAACAATCACTTTTGTGACCAACTTCACGCAACCACCTCTAACGATAAACTCCCACGACCTCTTTTAACGCCTAATTCCAGCAACAACTACCATCAGAGACTCGTGCCACCTCACACCAGCCACATGCTCCAACGGCCACCTTCAACGCCCAAACCACCAACGTTTATCGATGGCAAAGTGTTTTTAAATACAAAATTGAAATTATTAGTTCATAGTGTTTATTAGTTGTCTTAAATAATAATTTAAGATTAATAGAAAAGCTTTAAGCATATAGCTATGATAGTATGATATTCTCCAATGTGGGTATAGACCCTTATGGTTTTACTTTGAGTTTCACCCAAAATACCTCCCACTGGAGATAGTTGCCCTATATTATACACCCATAATTATCCTCTTATGTAGCTAATGTGGGACTTTGATATCATTCCTAAACCTTGTTAAGGTTGGTGCCCTAAGTCTCGCGGGTTTTGTAGTTTGTAAATTCATCATACACAAATTATTTATTTAATAAAATAAGATGTTATTTTATTCGAAATTTAGTTTGCATTAATCCAATCCAATAAACTAAGATCCAAAGTTATTTTATATAACTTGACATGTATTAGTTGACATACAAGTAGATCATGTTTATGAAGGAATCGAATTCCTCGTGGAAGCGTGTGAACGCCATGCAATTGGATTTCAACTTCGAAATCAACAAAATACAGAGAAAAGCATAAACATACAAGATAAAAGAACATCATACATGGTAAACAATTCTATCTAAACATGCTTTTAAGAATGAGAAGTGGTCAGTATAAAACTTACCTTGAAAACTCTCTTTTGGGTATTTCCTCTCGAAGTCAAGAACAGCCTTAAACTTGATCTCCCTCATACAAAACTTTCCACGAACAACACTGATCACGAACAATAAACACCACTAAGAAGACTTCCTTGCTATTCTCTGACAAGGAATAAGGATCGTGGGATCCTCTGTTTTGGGAGAGAGAACGTAAAATGGAAGAATGTTTTTTAGAGAGTTCAATTTTTCAGGGAGATTTTTTACATTCTCATCAATTCTCACTGTCTGTGAAGAAGGTCATTGATATGCATAGGGGGGAGGGGAGTTATCATAACTCCCCACTCATGTGAAAAACAATCCAGGGGAGTTTAAAATAACAATATCATATTATAGATAATATAATATATAACCATAAGATTAATTAACTGATTCTAGTTAATCAATTATATGATATGTATTTTAATCAGATTAAAATGCAAATATCTCTTATAACCTATAGTTTTAATATGAATCTTATTTATATTACTTTTAATCTATAGTATTTATATGAATCACATTCATATAATTAATATTTGAATCTTATTCAAATATATTACTCTCATTTATTATATAGTATTGATTATAAATCATAATTTATAATTAACTATATATTATAATGTATCAATATACATGAATATCATTCAAATATTTATCTCTTTTATTAATTATAAAACATATAATTAACTAAAATGTATCAAAATTCCCTTGTACATAGTATTGGACTTCAACTTCAAAATCAACAAAAGACATAGAAAAATATAAAGGTACAAGATAAACAATTCTATATAAGTATATTTTTAAGAATGAGAAGTGATTAGTATAAAACTTACTCTTGAAGACTCTCTTCTAGGCGTTTCCTTTCCAAGTCACGAACAATCTCGAACTTGATCTCCCTCGTACAAAACTTTCCATGACAGCATTGATCACGAACAATGGACGCCACCAAGAATACTTCCTTTCTATTCTCCGTTAAGGAATAAGGATTGTAGGATCTTTTGTTTTGGAAGAGGGAAAGTAAAATGGCATAATATTTTTTTTTAGAAAGTTCAATTTTTCAGAGAGACTTTTCACATTCTCATCAATCCTCACTGTCTATGAAGAAGCATTATATGCAAAGGGGAGAGGGGAGTTATCAGAACTCATACTCACGTGAAAAATAGTAACTCCTCTGTAATGGGGAGTTTAAAATAACAATATCATATTATAAATAATATAATACATAACCATATGATTAATTAACTGGATCTTAGTTAATCAATCATATGATATGCATCTCATCAGATTAAAATGCAAATCTCTCTTATAACATATAATTTTAATGTGAATCTTATTCATATTAATTTTAACCAATAGTATTTATATGAATCACATTCATATAATTAAAATTCAAATATATTACTCTCATTTAATTTATAGTATTAATTATAAATAATATTTATAATTAACTATATATTATAATGTATCAAAATATATTATATCAATTTGAATATCATTCAAATATTTATCTCTCTTATTAATTATAAAACATATTTATAATAAACTATATATTATAATGTATCAAAATATATTATATCAATTTGAATACCATTCAAATATTTATTTCTCTTATTAATTATAAAACATATAATTAACTATAATGTATCAATATACATTATATTAATTCCCTTGTACATAGTATTAATTATAAATTACACTCATGATTAAATATGTATCATAATGTATCAATATACATTATCTTTATATTAATCACATTAATACAAAATTTTCCTTAAATAATTTCAACAATTCAAATTATTCCAAAAATATTTATTCCTTGTTTTATCTTTAGTGAGCTAGTAAGGGGACCTAATGGACCTACACAATAAAAGCTCAAATAATACGACATTAATTAATTCAATTCTTTAATTAATTAATCAACATTCATTAGCTGACAGTCACTTCATTCACGAATCGCCTGTAACTATAGCGGGGTCAAATTATCATTTTACCCCTATAGTTACATCTAACTTCTTAAGTACCACTAATCCATCTAATGAATAATTAGTTATAGTCCAACTATAAACTAGACTCTTCTCTAACCAGTGAGAAGGTGAGGCGCCTTATTGTTCAAGACCCAAAATCAGTTCTTAAGAGAGCAAATCATCTACTTTCCTTAATACGGAAGTGAGTGAATTTCATCTTGTGTAGTTGTGTTCCCAGCTCCTCACCCAGACAAATCTCCAAAATGATAGACATATTGAGCCGGTGAATCTAGTCACTCTCACCTATACAGATCAAAGGGTTTCCCTCATAGGCAGGAGTTCACAACTCACTCAGGATTGATGTCAAGTTACCTATGATCTTACTAGTGGAATGTAAGTCTTTTCAAATAATGGCAAAGAAATACTAATCATTTCGCGATCCAGTCTTATACAAACTATTTATATAGGATACCCCACTGATATGTCTCCATATAAACTATTAGGATCAAATATTTTGCAATACTTTACAACCATTCTAACAATTACAAAGTGTGTCGCATCCGTAGTGTCACTAGGATAAGGCACCAAACCTTATCCATATACTACAAACCATTTAGGTTTATTACTTAAACATGGTCCACTTGTATGTCAACCATATACATGTTTAAGTTACATTAAATAACCTTAGATTTTGTTTGGATTGAATTATACAATTCTAAATGTCAAATAAAACAACTCCTATTTTATTAAATAAATGAATCTTGTTTATATATTACAAACCATGAGATTTAAGGCACAATTCCAATAGTTTATGTATTAACCTAAATGGTCTGTAGTATATGGATAAGGTTGGATAATGTTGGATACCTTTGTTGGGATTTATGTCCTAAATCTTATAGTCTGTAAATTTTATAAACAAATTTTATCTAAATAAAAGTCTTATTTATTCTTTCATAAATAAGTGTTATTTATTTATGCACATAACTCAAATCCAATAAACTAAGATCCAATGTTATTTTATATAACTTGAACAGTATGTGATTGACATACAAGTAAATCATATTCAAGTAATAACCTAAAAAGATCTAAAGTATATGGATAAGGTTTGGTGCCTTATCTTGGTAACATTATGAATACAACCCACTTTATAATTGTTACAAGAGTTGTAAGTGTTACATATGATTTGATCCAAATCGTTCATGTGCAGATATACAAGTGTGGTATCCTATGTAATGAGATTGTATAAGATCATACCATGAAATATATAATCTCTCTTTGTAAGACCATTAACTGAAGAGAATAATATTTCAAACGATGTCCATGTAACTCCATTCTCAATCCTAAATGAGTTATGAACTCTCGCTTTTGAGAGTCATCCTTTGATTTATATGGGTGAGAGTGACCTTAATCGTCAACTCAATATGCCCACCATTTTGGGGATGATACCAAGTGGGGAGTTGGGAACATAACTACATAAGATGAAATTTACCCATTCTCGCCTTTAGTGTAACTAGATAGGTTGTTCCCTTAGATGCTGACTCCGAGACTTGAACAATGAGGTCTCACCCTCTCACTGGCCTGAGAGGGACTTTGTTTATGGTTGGACCATAAATAGATTATTCATTGGAGGATCAATGATACTTAAGGAGTAAGAAGTAATTACAGAGGTAAAAGGGTAATTTGATCCAACTATAATTACAAACAACTATGAAGGATTGAGTTACATGTATTGGTTAAATCAATGGACACATAAATATATTACAGTCTATAAGAATGCAATTATGAGTCTTTAGTGGTATGCCCCATTGTTAATGAATGTTGATTAATTTCATTAAAGAGTTTAATTAATTAATCTTGGATCATTGGAGCTTATAACTGTAGGTTCATTAGGTCCCTCTGCTAGCTTACAACGGGTTAAACAAAAATATTTAGTATTGAAAGAATTTAAAATGTTCAAATTAATTAAGAAAAATAATATAATGTATAAGATACATTATAATATAAAGTCAATTTTTCCTTGAATTAGGTTCAAAAATTAAACTTTATAATATGAGAGCATTAATACTTGAATATGATTCAAATATTAAATTAATATGAATTGGATTCATATTAAATCTATAGGTCATGAGAAAATATGTATATTAGAATATGCTTTATATATATATTAAATTAAATATATGGTATTTAATTAATTAATTGATTAAATTAGATTTATTAATTAATATTTAACTAGTAAATAAACAAATTAAATTCGATTTAATTAATATATATTTACTATTTATTTATTAATTAAAATAACTCCCATGCAATGTAGGTGAGTGGTGAAGAGGGAGGGGAGTTACAACTCCCCTCACGTAGTATATTATAGGATGAGATCCCAAATGTTTAGGTTATGTATTTTTTTTTACATAAAGAAAGAAACCTCTCACCAATTTCTTTCAAAACACTCACCATCTTTACAGAAGAAAACTATCTATGTTTTCCCCCTTCTCTTCAAGAGTTCCCACAAATTCTTCTTTGTCCAAGAGAATGGCAGAGAAGTCTTCTTGGTGGTATCTTGGCTGTGAAAAGAGTTCGTAAGTTCATACTGTGTTTTACTGTTGATCAAGAGAAAAAAATGTGAAGTGTTCATCAAAGATATTTTGTTTTTCTCCCTTAAGAAAATTGTATAATCATGCTTAACTCTTTATTATATATTTGTTATGTATGAAATTCTTGTAACATAATTGGTGCAAAAGCGATCAATCACTTTCACTTTAAGAATTTCATTTCTTCAATTGGTATCAGAGCCTAATTATTTTTGCTTTCAATTTTTTGCTCTGAAATTTTTACTGAATAAAATGGTGGGTTTTCAATTTTTTTTATTGTAATATTATTATTATTTTTTATTCTAGGAATGCCAAAATCCAATATATTATTGCTATTTAATTTAATAATGCATTGGATGTATGTTTTAAATTATTTTAATTTGTATGTTCCATATAGTATGCCATATAGATTAAAATCTCATCATAGATTAAGCATATCATGCATCATATTTAAATATAATTGTTATATTTAAAGTTTAGTTTTTTCCCTAAAGTATGTACATGCATGGTGTATATTATATAGTATGCATGATTATAATATAAGTGTTATGTTATATAGTTTAATGTATGATTAAAATATGTATACTATATAGTTTTATTTTCATTAATATTTATAATATTATGGTGGTTAATGAAAATAAATGATGTGATAACAGTGGTATTGTGGCAAATTCAAGAGAACCTCGAAGCCATAAGCGTGGCAAGCACATTGAACAAAAGTATCACATAATACGAGAGATTGTGCATCGAAGAGACATGATTATCACGAAGATAGCTTCAGAGCATAACATTGTTTATCCATTAACAAAGGCTCTCACAGCTAAAGTGTTCGAGGGTCATTTAGAGAGTCTAGGTCTATGGGATATGTATTACATTGTCTAGATCAATTGGGAGATGTATAGAGGTATAATGTATGCCTTAGTTTATTGTATTTACTTTTATGTATTGTATGTCCCACTAGCTTTAGGACAAATGGGAGATTGTTTGGATTTATATCCTAAATCTCGTTCTCTAAATTTTGTAAACAATTTTATCTAAATAAAAGTATTATTTATTCTTTCATAAATAAGTGTTATTTATTTTTGCGCATAACTCAAATCCAATAATCTAATATCCAAGAGTATTTTATGTAACTTGAATAGTATGTGATTGACATACATGTGGATCATGTTCAAGTTGTTGGGATTTGTATCCTAATTCTCCAGGAGTCTCGTTGTTTATAATTATACACATTGTGTGTGAATAAAATAATTGTTATTTCATTCTGGCATTTACTCATATCTAATAAACAAAGCTCCATGATTATCTTATTTAAACTTAAGCATGTATATGAGATATACAAGTGGATCATGCCTTAAGTGATAACCTAAATAGGTATGTAGTATAAGGATTAAGGTGGGATACCTGATCCTGATGACACTACGGAAACGACCCGCTTTATAGAGGTTTGCAAGTGTTGTAAACTACTACAGATGGTAGATCCTGATCATTCATGTGGAGACATGCGAGTGGGGGTTCACGCAACGGAAGACATCATGATACATAAGCATTCTAATTCATTAATTTTGGCTGAAAAGAAACATGTTAAAATAGAGTTTAATGGGTTTCAAGACATACCTTGGCCGAACCATTGAAATCTCTATTTTCAGCTACTAAATCCTCCAAATCCTTGTGTAGACCATCACAAGATTTTCCCTACTATTCTCTTGGTGCTCTAGATTGAGTTGTGGGACTCAAAATAAGCTGGAATCAAAGGGAATATAGAGAAGCTCACTGAATGGACCCATTGAAGAACACCTTCTTCATCTGAATTTTTCAACAAAAATTCAATCGGTTCATCACCTTTAACTTTACTCCAACCTCTTCAATATATTGCAGACTATCATGCTAAGTGATGTGTTGCATGAGATGCAGCTCATGCTTGGAGTTTAATGAAGGAAGAGGTGATGGGTTCCTAGTGAGCAACTATTGAAGATGAACATGGAAAAACACTTTTTTTCCTTTTTATGTAAATTTTCTATTTCCAAAATCCAATTTTGATTTAAAAATCATATTTTATTTCTAAAATCAAAATTTATGCATTTTACAAATTAATTTCACAAATTAATTTTCTAATAAAATTAATAAATAATTATTTAAATAATTTAAATAATTCTAATTAATTATAATTAATTTAATATCCAATATTAAATTAATTTTGTACAAAATTCATCTTCATATATTTAAATCATTTTTAAATATTTTTTCTCCAATTCTGTTTGATTCTAATTTGAACGTTTCAAATTAACTAATCACGTTACTCTAGAGCTAATCCATTTTCGAACTAGTAGGGGGACCTCATGGACCTACAAATCATGGCTCCAACGATCCGAGATTAATCGGCTAAACTCATTAGACCGATCTAACCCCCATTCATTAACTAACGGATCACTCCACTAAAGCCCATAGTTGAACTCCCCTCACTGTAGATATATTATGTTCACTCGATATAACCATGATTAGTAAGTTAAGCCTTCACAGGTTGTTCGTAATAACGGTTGGGTCAAATTTTTGTTTTAAACCCGAAATTACCTCTTATTCCTTATGTCCCCACTGACCATCTAATGAACAATTGTTTTATGATCCAATCAACAAAACCGAGTCCCTCATATGCCAAATGAAAGGGAGGGATCCCAAGTTCAAGCCCTAAAATCATCACTTAGGGGAACAACCTCTCTACTATCCCTAAAGCGAGTAGGAGTGAATTCCCTCTTGTACCCTATGTCCCCAGCTATCTATCTAGTCTTACCCTTAAAATGGAAATCTTATTGATCTGGCACTGTTGAGCCAACTCTCACCTATACAAATCTAATGGTAATTTCAGGTAAACAAGAGTTCATAGTTAGCTCAAGATTAAGGTCAAGTTACCTAGGTCATCGCTTTGAAATAATTAGTCTTAAACAGTAAACAACGTTATAAAGTAAGAGTGACTCATTTCGTGGTCCGATCTTGTACAAACTCTTTTGCACAAGAACACCCCCACTTCTCATGTCCAACATGAATGAATTAGGATCACTTTGTTTGTAGCACTTTACAACTCCTTGTAACAACTACAGAGTAGGCCGCATCCAATAGTGTTACCAGAATAAGGTACTCAACCTTATCCATATACTATAGATCATTTTGACTATTTACTTGAATTTGGTCCACCTTTATGTCTCCACATAAAGTTCAAGTACTCATCCAATAGTCAAGGGACTTTTAGGTTTATTGGATTTCTATTCAAGCAATAGATCTATTCAATAACACCTTTATTGAATTTTCAGTTGAAGTTCCATTGTTTACATACCACGAGTTTTAGGATATAAAACCCAACAAACTCCCACTTGGACTAAAACTCCAGTGATAACTTATATATTCGATATATAAAACTGAGTTTCTGAGTTTTATAGAGAAATACAATAAACTAGGGAATTCGATACCCATCTTTTATCATTTGGTATCTCTATACCCGATATTTCTCCCACTTGCCCTAGGTTATCTGGTATTCCTAGTCCTACTAGGTAATTCTCAAACACTTTAGCCGAGAGAATCATTGTAAACTTGGTTTAGTATACAATAAGTTTTTGATAAAACTATATGGGGATAGCATCTTATTCTCAATAATGGCTAGGAAGCACACTTTTCTCCCACTACATTAAGGTACTCTCAACTCTTTGAGTAAGATGCATATGACCTGTCTCAACAACTCTTTGTTAACAGTCAGATCTAAAAATATTTAAACTTTCTATACTTTGATCTAGCCATTTAAATATCTGAATATTTGCAAATGGCTTTTAACAATTTTATACTTAACAGAGGTTGCTAGAACAAATATAATTTTTGAAAATGAGCATTTCATTTATTACAAAAATATATACAATTTGTTCTTCACAAGATTAAAACAAGTAAAATCAAGTAGCAACTTCTCCCATTGAATGAGCTGAGCAAATGGTACTAGGGTCAAGTTAACCTGATTACCTTTCTCTGCTCTCTTCTTGACAAGATACTGAGGGCAGTGTCTCCTCCAGTGCTCTTTATCGTTGCTGTGGAAACATTTCCCTTTAACTGCAGCGTTATCCTTGCCTTTTTTTTTCCAATAGGATTCTTCTTCCCTTCCCCTTTGCCTTTCTTCACAAGAATACTCTTACTCTTTGAAGAGGAGGCAATTTCAGGCTTGAAGGACATTCCTCTCTTCTCGGCAGCAGTAACATTTACTTTTGGCACCAGACCCGTTGTTCCCAACAATGTCTGGTAAGCCTGTAGCTCATTCAGTGGAGTAGTCAAGTTGTTTTCAATTTTATTCATTAATGCATTCAGAATAGCAGAAAACTCTTCGGAAGAGATTCTAGAATAAAACCAACTTGACTTCTCTCGTCTATGACAACACCGTTTACTTCTGCCATATTAAAGTGGACCATCATATCCAGGACATGTTCATGAATGTTGGTCCCAACTTTCATGCGGCCGTTGTAAACGTATTTGATGGCATCATGCCTCAGGGTGGAGGATAGTTGTCCAAACATCCCTCGTAGAGATTCCATAATCTCTTTGGTAGTACTTATATCCTCATGCTTCTTTTGTCAACACATCAGATAAGCTGGCGAGGATATAAACACGAGCTATATCATTAGCACTGACCCATCTGTCATATACATCCTGAACATTTCAGTTTGTGTTAGAGCTAGGAATGGGAGGACAATCCTCAGTTAAGACAAATCACTAATCATCTATCACAAGTATCGTGTTCAAATTTGATTTCTAATTCACATAATAATCCTTAATGAGTTTATTTGACGCCAACACTTGTATTATTGAACTCGTCATTATGAAATTTGAAATCCAATCAAGTCTTAGCAATTTTAGTAATATACCCAAGATTATTCTTTTGCAACGATACTAGATCAACACATTCTTGACTAAATACTACCTCCAGAATAACTCATATTCCGATAGTATTTAGGTACCGCTTTTGTCAGACATTATTAATGTTAGGATTAGTGTCTTAATTCTCCCAGAGTCTCGTTGTTTTGTAAAAATACACATTATTTAATGAATAAAATAAGTGTTATTTAATTCTGGCATTTACTCATATCCAATAAACAAAGCTCCTTGGTTATTTTATGTGAACTTAAGCATGTATATGTGATATATAAGTGGATCATGCCTTAAGTGATAACCTAAAGAGGTTTGTAGTATAAGGATTAAGGTGGGATACTTGATCCTGGTGACACTATAGATATGACCCGCTTTGTAGAGGTTTGCAAGTGTTGTAAACTACTACAGATGGTAGATCTTGACCATTCATATGGAGACGTGCGAGTAGGGGTGTCCTATACAAAGAGTTTGTATAAGACTTGGACCACAAGATGACTAAACTCTATATATAACGCCGTTGATACTAGAGACTTGCATCTCACCTGAATGACCATAGGTGACACGACCTCAATCCTGAGTGTTTTGGGAACTCTTACCTTTGAGGGCAGCCCTTTGATTAGTATGGGTGAGAGTGGCCAAATTTCCAACTCAACATGCCTACCTTTTTGGGGACTTGTCTGATCTAGAAGCTGGGAACTCAATCCACAAGATGGAATTCACTTCTTTCCCGAAGTAGGGATAAGTAGAGAGATTGCTCCCTTAAGGGCTGATTCTGGGGCTTGAACATAGTGGCCACAACTTCTCTTTAGAAGAGAGGACTCAGTCATAGTAGGAATATGACTTATGTTCATTAGAGGAATTAGTGGTACTTAAGAAGTTAGATATAACTACAGGGGCATAACGGTTATTGGTCGAGCTGTACTTACAATCGATCTGTGAAGGGTTGTCGCACTTCTTATTGGTTAAGATGGATGTTGGTTTTTATGTCCTAAAACTTATAGTTTGTAAATTAATAAATATATTCTATTTTGTTTTTCGATAAAATTGTTATTGAAATTGTAATCTTGAATCCAATAAACTAAGGTTCTGAGGCTATTTAATGTAGTTTGAACTTTATGTAGTGACATAAAGGTGGATCAAGTTCAAATATATAGCCAAAATGGTCTATAGTATATGAATAAGGTTGGGTGCCTTATTCTGGGGATACTATGGATGCGGCCCATTTTGTAGTTAGTACAAATGATGTGATCCTAAATCGTTCATGTGGAGACATGAAAGTGGGGGCATCCTATGTAAAGAGTTTACATAAGACTGAACCATGAAATAGTCACTTTTTACGTTCTAAACGCCGTTTTATGTATAAAACTGACTATTTCGTTAATTGATGACCTAGGTAACTTAATCTTAATCCTGAACTAACTATGAACTCCTGTTCACTTGGAATTATCCTTAGATCTGCATAGGTGAGGGCAACTTATTATCGCTGGCCTACTAAGCCTCCCATTTCAGGGGTAAGATCAGGTGGATAGCTGGGAACATAGGGTGTAAGACAAAATTCACTCCTACTCGTTATAGGAATAGTAGATAGGTTGTTCCCTTTAGTACTGAATCCAAGTCTTGAACAAGGGGCTTCACCCTCTCTTTGGCCCGAGAGGGGTTCGGTTTATAGGTTGGACCTTAAACTAATTGTTCATTAGAGGATCAGTGGAACTTAAGGAACAAGATGTAGTCTTAGGGGTAAAACGATTTTTATGACCTAGCCGAGATTACGAACAACCTGTGAAGGATTAGTTTACTAATCATGGTTATATCAAATGGACACAAATATATATATAGTGAGGGGAGTGCAACTACGGGACTATAGTGGAATGACCCGTTAGTTAATGAATGTTGATTAGCTTCGTCTAAAAGAGTTTTAGCCAGCTAATCTTGGATCGTTGGAGCCCATGATCTATAGGTCCATTAGGTTTCCCTACTAGCTCATATGGAATAAACTTAGAATAGTATGATAAAATAATTCGAATTGTTCGAATTAGGTGAAGAGAGAGAAACCAACAAGTATATGTGATATAGTGATCGATTTTTCAGTTTAGAGATACAACTTTAATATTTAAATGTGATTTAAATATCAAGAATATGAATACGTTCATATTCAGAAGCTCAAAAATAATGGAAATGGTCAAAGATGTAAAAAGTCAAAGAGTTGACTTTTGACTTTGAAAAGTCAAACTTTGACCGACCTTATATTCAAATGTGATTTGAATTTCGAGAAAATGAATGCAGATTCATGCTTGGGAGGTCAAAATTAGTCAACACGGAAAAAATCATAAAAAGTCAAAATGTTGACTTCTCGGTCAAAGTTTGACTTTGACCAAATGACTATTTTGCCTTTTGACTAAAGTTAGTGGGAAAATCCAAACTTTTGTTGGATAATTCTACTAACAAAATAGTGGGCTAGGTGTTGGCTTATAGTGGAGACATTAAGCCCACTTAGATAGTGGATTCTAGGTATTGGGTTTTTATGAATTGATTTCATGCAATTTTTGCATGGCTTTTTTCTATAAATATGAGCTTTGAATTTGGATTAAAAATTTTTGGCATTTTTCTAAAATTGTTTTCTAAGTTTGGGCTGGAAAAATCACTACTTTGGAGCAAAAAATCGAAAACCTAACCCAAAATTCCATCTCTTTCTCTCTCTCGGTTTCTTCATCCACTGGGTCCCAAAATCCAGTTCTAAGTCCCGAGGATAGTAGGTTAGCTCTAGTGGTGGCCCGAAAGAGTTTCGGGTCGAGATTCAACGAGGAAAAGCGATTTTCGGGAGCTTCAAAGGTAATTTTAATTTACTGTTTTTTCCTTTAAATAAAAGCAATTAGAGTGTAATTAGATCCTTATTCTGCTGGATGTCTCGTGTTCCATCAATCGACATATAATATATCTGTGGTAAGAAGAGTTTAGTTGTCAATCTTTAGTGGAGTGCCTGGTAGTTAATGGATGGTGGATTCCTTGACTAAAGAGTTTAGTTAGTTATTCACGTACCGTTGTAGCTTCGAGCTATAGGTCCATAAGGCCCCCTTAGTAGCTCAATGGATTCAGTTGAGGATCAGTTCTTGGTGTTGATTTGAAATGTTCAAATTGACAAGAGGTATTTTGATTATATATGGTATACTCGATATGATGTATGAGATACATCTAATGGAGGATTGATGTAAATGAGATTTACATTAAGTACCATGGAATAGAAAAAGAACTATGATTGATATGTTTCATGAGATGAAATATTAGAACTATAGGTTATAAATATAGTATGGTAAGTTGGTTATCATTTATATTTATAATAATATTAATTATTAGATAATTAAATCTTTTTCTCTAATAACCAATTGAGTGGGAGGTTACTGGTGGTTCATGGTAACCGTGAGATAAAAGGAAAATTGTTTTCCTAACTTTAGTAAGTATTGAAAAGTTTGGTTGAAAAATTGTTTTTGAGTTTTCTCTCTCGCAAAAAGAAACTCATGGAGCTTGTCAAGTAAATACCGATTTACTAAGTGATAACTTGAGCGAAGTAAACAATCATGTAGTGTATTGTAGGCGACAGACACCGAGCTAAACAACGAGCTAAACGATCGCTTAGCTTTTGCTCGATGATCGCTTAGCTTTAGCTAAACGATCGGGCATCAACCTACGAGATAGGTTTCTGTCTTCTCCTACTTACCCAATCGTGTACACGATTGTTCATTCCGCCTTCGTCTGCCTCATTCCAAGTCCACACAGAGTCCACCCTTTGGATTCTCACACCGAGAATACCAAGGTAACCTTCTTGGTGGTGTCATACTTAACTCGACACTGTCGAGGTTCTGTGGAGATCGTTCGTGTTGCTGAGGAGTTCGTGACCGAGGCGATCACTGAGGACGAGCACGAATTGTTCGTTCAGTATTGCGGTCATGTTCTTGGAGCATTCGAGGTTGTTGTTTTTTAGTGTTCGTGAGCAAGGAGCGTGGAGACGAGAAGACAAACGTTCGTAGCAATCTTCTTGTTTATTTGATTATTCATGCTGTAATTTTTGTATTGATTGCATAACTGTATGTTTTGTTGACGACTGTAATTTGTAATGTTCATACATGATTGTAATTTGGAATGATCTATTCCGCTGCTCATGGAAATCCTCTGATTCAATTCCTTCAATTGGTATCAGAGCTAGGTTGTTCTGATATTCCAAATTACAACTCTATTTTGAACTTCATTTGATAGTCGCGGTGGGTTTCTGCATTTGTGGTTAATCGTTTTCTACATTTGTGGTTAAGTTGATGAATGTTTCGGGTTTAATTACCTTTTAGTTAAAGCTTTCTGTAATTACAAAGTGTAATTATAAGGGCCCCTATGTCTTTGGGCATAATTAACTTTGTAATTGAGTTTTTAATTCAAAGAGTTTGAGTTAGTCGAGTCGTTCATGATGAAGCTTCGAAGCATGAAGATGCGGTTCTTAACGAAGAAGAAGACCAAACATTGGTCGTATCATGTAGCGTCAAGTAAACGATCGTTGGAATTTAACTAAGCGATCGTTTAGATTTTTCTAGACGACCGTGTAGTATTTTCTAAACGATCGTTTAGTAAAAGGCGCGCGCTAGACGATCGTGTAGTAAGCAAGCCTTATCGCTTAGTTACTACCTCGACCTTGTCTCTTCTCTTCCCGGATCTTCTTCGATCAACACTCAGATCAGGTCTCTCTCAATAGCCTCGTATCAATTACCCTGTATCAAGTATATCTTCTTTGAATTCTATGGGGGTATTTATAGGTGAAAAGCTTTGACTCTTGGCTTGTGGACCCCACTGTGTTGTTATGGAAATTCCGAGAATGGTGAAATAATTATTCCTTCTGTTATGCAATCAGACCATCAAATATGCACAACGGTTAGTTGTACACGTGTTGCAATCCTCCACGTTTGTGTTGCTCATTTGCATCTTTCGATCGTGTGTTTGCATACGGTGTTGTTTTTATTACCACATGCGGTTGAAGTTCAGCTCTGGATCGACTGTTGTGTTGTGCCATCATTGCGTTGATCGTCTCTTCAGTATTGATTTGACGGGCACAATGTGACAGAGATGCGTTGTTCAGTTTCTCTCTGAGCCTTGATCGCAAGCGGTCACTTGGTTTCCTACAAAATAGAATAGAAATATCCTCTTCTACCAAAGATGTTAATGGGTGTCTTTGCGATAATTTATAATTATTGTATTTATTAGCTAATTTTCATACAATCAACGCATATTTTCTCTCTTTTGGCCGCAATATTTGAATAAGGTAGTATAAATAACTTGTATTTCTACAAGTTATCAAATGGCCCTGACCATTTGGGATACTAAGGAGACTAGCCCAACAGACTCTAATGAGGGACGCATCAGGGCTGTTTTGGAGGTTGTGGAGGGAAGAAGCAGACGGGGAAGTCTGAAGAGGAGAAAGAGAAGAGAAAAGATGAAGTCGCCTGGCTGGAGAAGGAGAAGAAAGAAAATAGGAGAAATGAAAGAAAACAGTGCAGGCGAGAAGAGAAGCGCCTGAAGAAAGAGGAGGAAAGCAGGAAATGGGCGGAAAGTTTAGATGTCGACGGAGAATCAACCATCGCAAAGGTGGAAGAGGGGGAGTCAGTGCAAGCTAAATCATTAGCACAACTACCAGCTTCATCACCGCATACCAAATTAGCTGCGTCGGATGAAAAAGAAGATCTCGACATCTCCCCTTTAATGCGGCATCGTAAGGAGAATTCGCTGCAAGGGTCCATAAGTGACCTAACATTTTTTCAACGCATAGTAGAGGAGAAGGAGGAAAGAAAAAGAAAATTAGAGGCGCGAGCTTGCGTCCGCTCAAGAAAAGGGCAAAGCAAAAGTGGAGAGCAGCGAGCTTACGTCGGCCAGGAGACGCCCAACAATCAAGAAAGAAAATGACGACTTATGGATGGAAATGGGCTTCTTTCCTGCATCGGTGCCACTACCGGATCTCATCACCAGCATTGTGGTGGAACATGGGTGGGAAACATTCTACCAATGTCCATCCATCGTAATTCCATCGGTAGTAAGGGCCTTCTACCACGATCAGCTCCACGACACTGAAGATGCAGTGATCGTCGAAGGGAGGGTAATGCCGTTCAACGCAAAGGACATCAATCAACTCTATCAGTTGAAGAATTTCTTAGAAGCATCAGGTAACAAACTGACTGATGATCCTGAAGAAGAGCATATGGAGGATGCGCTGAGAGTATTAACGCAACCGGGCACCAAGTGGACGGTGTCCCTAATAGGCATAAGAACCCTCACCTTCAACCGACTGCTACCAAAAGCGCGTCTTTGGGTATATTTGGTGAAAAGGCGACTCATCCTAACAACGCATGACAAGACCATTTCAAGGGATTGAGTTATGGTCGAATATTACATAGCACACGACATTCCGATTAATGTGGGCCAGCTTCTTGCGAAGCAAATCCGAGGTTTTGTTGGCTGTGTGAAAGGTCAATACTTCTTCCCATGGACAATTTCGAGCCTATGCCTGTCTGTGGGTGAGGGCATTGACGAAGAGCCCATGCCAGAAGTGCACGACATCATCAACACGAAGATCCTGAGAATGCTTCTCAAGGATTCATCGCATTGCCTCGAGCTTCCACCAAAACGGTCCCTCATTGATTTAAATGCGCTGCATTCGTGAAGACCCAAGAAGTAGTGCCGCAATGACAAAGCAAAAGAAATCATCCAAGGAAGTTCACCGCAGAAGCAAACCAGTTTACCCTTGGACCCTTTGCCTTTAGTCATTCGCCCACCAAGCCCACCAAATGAACCCCTTTCCCCTCTTCCCGAACAATTCACCAATCTTCTCCTTGCCCCCGACTCCAACCCCGCATCTCCAGAGCGTCCACTCGCCATCCATCTCCACCCCACTTTTCACCGCCAACATCGCCGCATGTTGATGACCCACACAGTTTGGGAGTAGGCACTTTTGCTCAACCCCAAACCGATGCTGGTGAAACATCGACGACGCAACCCTCCACCGCATCCCTTGCTGCTGCCTTAGAAGATATGTGGGTCTTCTTATCTCAAGAACTATCCCTCTTCCACCATTCATTAATGGAGTTACGAGAGAGCAACGCAGAGCTGCGACAGGCGATGGTCAATATTCAATGCAACATTTTTACCATTCGCCAGAATCAAAGACAGATGGCTGAACGCAACCATGAGTACTTCAATTTCTTAACTACCTATTTACATGGTCCCATGGTGCCTCAACACCTGCAGCAGCCTCTGCACTTTCAAGAAGCGCCTCAAAGAGCTCCTCCACAACACCCTCCTCACCAAAAGCCCCCGCCGCAACTCTAAATTTGGGGGTGTACCACCTTCTCCATAATTTTGCATTCTTTTTTGCGGTCATTTAATTTTTTCTTATATAGATAGCTATACGTTGTATTCTTCTGTACATACTTACAATTTTGTGTTATGATCATTATAATTCTTTGTGTACTTAGACAAATTTTATACAACTGAGTAATCATTCTTTCCTTATGCATTGGCCTCTTTATTTTTATCATCCTTTGTCAATTTATTGCGGTAATTATTTTATTTTCTTTTGCGTTGTTTATTTGCGCTGCCATGATGAGTATAAGGCGTAACCTTAGCAAAATTTCTTTATACATTGCATTTTCTGCCTAACACTTAGACAATTCATCGCAATAGCTCTACTTTACCTTCTCTATTACAAGACTCTGCTCAAACCTTCTTTTCAAAATTTTGACTAAGTGTTTTGTCTTTTCTGTCCAAAATAATGCAATGAGGACCTTGCGCATCTCTAAATTTGGAGGTGGGGAAGGTCTGAGCAGATGCGATCAAGCGAATGCGGTCATATCAGGCAAATGCGTTCATCATCATAAAAAAAAAAAAAAAAAAAACTCCGCTGTCAGCGCAAAGGAAAATCCCAACCTGATAAGAGTTGAGTCGTGAAAGGAACCTGCTCGTAGTTAGATGTTCGCATGACACCCGTGGGAGCAAGCCAAAACGAAGGTAGGTTACCAAGATCGACACAATACAAAAAAAAGAGAGAAAATAGGAATAAAAGAGAAAACTCTACTGACCAACAAAAGTAAAACTTGGCTAAGGATCAAGAGTTGAAGTTAAGATTGGTACATAACCGAAGTTGGATGCTCACATGACACTCATGGGAGCAAGCCAAAATGAAGGGTGTAACCATGATTAATGTTCTCTATAAGACGACACAAACCAGGCCACCGCATAAAAGGCGCACTTCGTTGTTTTCACAAGGATAGGTAAAACATTCTTTTCAAAACAAAAAGAGAACTTTGAGTAGAGGCTTGCCTTAGGTAAGAATAAAGTAGAGCATGTTGAAGAAATGTCAAAGGATAGAATGAACTTGTAGGTTTGAGAAATTATGTAGAGGTGGAGCATTCGTAGTAGCCGATCAACACAAAGTTAGGATATAATTTGAGCTGAATTGCCTTAGTCGAGGATATGCTTGAGGACAAGCATATATCTAAATTTGAGGGTGTGATAACTTGTAGAAATACAAGTTATTTATACCGTTTTATTTAGGTTATGCGGCGAAAAGAAGAAAAAGTTGCGTCGACCGTACAGAAATTGGCTTAGAAACGCGAAAATTGTAAAGTGTCGTAAGCACACCCGCTAACCTCATTGCGATGGCAAAATGGAATGTCCAAGTCTTTGTTTTGTAGGAAATAGGTCACCGCATGCGACAATCGTTCGAGGACAAAAAGAACAACACATTCACACTGCATGCCACAGGCTATCGAGAATGAAAAAGAACAACGCAATTACAGTGCATGTGACGACCGATCATGATGCAAACGATCAACGCATTTGCACCACATGCGGCAAGCGATAAAAGGATCAAAGCAATTAGACCGCATGCGAAAATCGATCGTAGATGAAAAGAGCGACGCATTCGCAAGGACTTCTGACATTGTACAACTTTTCTGTTGTATGATTTTGACAAATTAAATGTGGAGTAGAGCGGACGTTTCCATCAAGCCATGGCAAGAAAAATCAGCTTTTCAGAGCAGGACCACTGATGTAGAAGGTGCCAAGGTCTATAAATAGCTACATCAAATTCAAAGAAAGGAGGCTATTCTGAAGAGACAACTTAGAGAAAATCCAGGGAGAAAGACAAGACAAGACCGAGAGGTAAGTCTCTAGAGCAAGCAATTCATACCCATTCCCGAAGAAGAAGCTCTGTGCAAAAGATCACTTCTACCTGGAAAACAAGCTTGAGGAGGAAGTTCTCCACGCCATCCCTACCACACGCCGACAAGCAAATCGTCTCCGATCAGGATCTGAGTTAAGACATTGACACTTTTTCCATATTTGTTATCATTTTCTATTCATCTACTGTGTTTATCTCTAATCTTTCATTCACTATCTGTAACAAATGCTTATCTCTAGATTTAAATATCATTATCATATTCATCGTCATCTCTCTATTCTTCCCCATATATTCATCATCCATTTTCTTCATCATGTGTAACTAATCCCCAGGGTAAGGGGAAGGATTAAGCGAGTAAGTTAATCATTGATGAATAAACCAGCTAAGTTTAGCTAACGCACGCTCGACGACATCTTCACTTGTGAGAGTAGAAGTGAAGATGTTATTCCGCCTCTTGAAAGAAGGTTGGAAGAATGCGTTAACTAAAGCGAGAAGTATTTCCAGAGATGGAAACAACCTTGCGTTCACCACGTTCATCCCTGTTTCACCATAGACATATGGGAATGCGGCCGATCACTGAAAGGTGTAAGCCAAGGGAAAGCGGAACCTTGGTTGCGTCCTCAACAAGATTGACAAACTTGCGATGTCCTTTCCTTCAACCCATTCTCTTTCTGACACATTTCACAAGACTTGCCCTCGCATTCATCAGATACTTTTGCACATCTTCACAGCCAGTCCTCAACTTGTATATTTAATTGTTTATTCATTTATTTGTTACTGCACTCTATTTTATTACCGCATTCTATTTTATCACTACAATTTACTTATCATTTCATTTTATTATCGCACTTTATTTATCACCGCACTTTACTTTATTATCGCATTTTACTTTTACCGCACTTTACTTTTCTCAAACCAATTCATTATTCTTTTTGTTTACCGGTCGCATATACCACATCAGTATCACACTAATCACCGTAATCCCCGTGTTCGACCTCAGATCACTCTCAGAAAATTGCGTTGGAATTATACTTGGTTCTAGCGTAAGAAAACTTGTGACACATGCACTACACGAACGCATACTACAAAAGCATCTAAGCATCACCGCATACATCATTTAGAACGTAGTATCGCATTATCATTATCGCAAAGCACATACACATACGTCGTCAGCAACCTAACAAGTTGTTGACACGACCATCAAAGAAATAATTTTCTATTACAAGTTGTTGGAAATACACGATTAAGAATTTCCATTATAGTGGCAACTGTACTCTCACGGTCCCCTATCCTTTTGGCTCTGAGGTGGACGTAATCTCTGGCTTTATCACTTCTTTTTCTCATTCTTTTTCTTGAGTCACCGCAATCTCTGGTTCCAGCGCAATTGGAGCAGTCCGACTAGGCTCCTTCTTCTCCCTTACCACAGTCTTTCCACTCCGTAATGTCACCACTTGACACTGCTCTTTACCCGTACCCTCGAGGTTGCATGGAAGTTCCATTGAACTCGGCAGGGCCCCTTGTGGTCTGTTCTTGAGTTCGCTCGCAATCTGGCCTATCTGTAGTTCCAGGTTGCGGATAGATGTTGCCTAGTTTTGAAGCACCGTTTCGTTCTTCTCGATATAATGCTTCAACAAACTTTCCAAAGAGGAAGATTGGGCGCCTGTGAACCTTGATTACTCGTCTGATCGTAATTTCGCGGGAAAAATCTAGGTGGCCCTTCTTTTTGCGCCACTGATTGGAAATTTTGCTACTGGTTTTTCCATGCAAAGTTGGGGTGGTTTATCCACCTAGGGTTGTACGTGTTAGAGAATAGATTATTCTTCACAAAATAAATAGACTATGGGTTTTGCGGGCATTCCTCCATTACATGTCCTTCACCGCAAGTAGCACACCTTGCGGCAGTCTGGTTGATTGTGTTCACTTGCCCACTATGCGTTGTTGGGCTGTTGATTACAATTCCCTGTATCAAGTTCATCATCGCAGTCATCTGACTCTAAAGTGATGCGATAGCACCATTATTTGCATCACTATCCTTTATTTTCAATCTCTAATCGCTCTCTCTCCAGCCCTCGTGATTTTTAGAGATTCGATCAAAGATGTTCTTGGCCTCATCATATGTTTTATCTAGTAGACCTCCAGCGGCTGCCGCATTGGCAGTGGTCTGCAAAGCAGGGTTTAATATGTGATAAAAGATCTCCATTTGCAAGCAGTCTGGTAATCGATTGTGTGGACAGTCCCTTACCAGCCTCTTAAACCTCGCCCAAGCATCGCTGAGCGATTCGTCCATGTCCTGTTCAAAATTGGTTATTAATTTCCTTCTCTTGGCATTCTCAGTTGGTGGGAAATATTTCTTCATAAACTTCTTTACCATTTGTTCCTAATAAGTAATCTCCCCCGGTTCAAGAGAGTATGCCCATTTTCATACCTGATCACACAAAGAAAATGGAAACAAAGTTAGTTAAACTTCTTCGGTAGAGATATTTGGGAACACAAAAGTGTTGCAGACTTCTATGAAGCTCTGGAGGTAGGCGTACGGGTCCTCTCCACGCCTTCCTCCAAAATTTCCAGTAGTCTGGATCACCTGCAACATCACCGGTTTCATTTCGAATCGAGATCCATCAAGAGCAGACCTCATGATTCCTGGGGAGAAATCGTAGAGGTTGGGCAATGCATAGTCCTGAATGGGCCTATTGCGATCATTTTCCAGTAGGATTGGATTCGCCATGACATTTTTTTCATTTGGTGCTCCATTTCCAGGTTGCTCTGCCATGTTATCTTTCTCAGGTGGTTGCTGTTGGCGGCTATCTCTCAGTCTTCGTCGGAACGTCCTCTCAATCTCTGGGTTGTAATTTCCCAGAGATTAAGAGCTGCAAAGAAATCACAAAAATTACCGTTAGCACACTGAATTGCAGAAGTCCCCGGCAACGGCGCCAAAAACTTGATGCATTATTTTATGCGATGAAATTATGAAAGGAATTGTGGTGAATATTTGTCACCGAAAAGTCGAGAGTACTTGCTACAGTAGTTTGTTAGTGGCTCGTCAACTTAATTCGGAATCGATCGTCATCAGTTTTCTGTCCCATCGTGATTTATTATGCTTTTCACGCTTTTCACCCAGATGCACCCACCAAGTTGCGCCGGCTCTATGCGGCAACCTCCTTGGGCAAAAATTTGCGAGAGCAAATCACCGCAAAGCCTTGCGGTAACGTTGCGCTCGACCGTTGATTTCTTATGATTGTATTTTTCGCCTTGCGTCAACGCATATTCTGCACAAAAATACACAAGTTAACTATTTTAATGTGATAGACGCATGCGACCGCAATGTTGTGAACTTAATGCTTTTTGGACGCAATCTAGTACATTTTTATCAACCTAAACCTGCATACTTTAATAACTTAGCACTGTAATAACGTGCATTTCTGCCCGTTATCAATATCATCTGATCAGGGAGATTGTGCATCGTGGTGATGTGATAGTCACGAAGATCGCATCGGAGCACAACGTTGCTGATTCCTTTACAAAGGCCCTCATGGCTAAAGTGTTCGAGGGTCACCTGGAGAGTCTGGGTTTGTGGGACTGATGCATTGTGAATATGATGAAATTATAGTGTTTGATGCGATGGTGGTGTGTGCGTTGTGAATAGTATGGGTGAGTTTTGCCAACTCAATATGCCTACCTTTTTGGGGACTTGTCTGATCTGGGAGCTAGTGATAATGGGTAGAAATGCACGTTATCATAGTGCTAAGTTCTTAAACAATGTTGAATTGCGTTGATAAAATATGTTAAATTGCGTCCATTAAGCATAAAATCTATAATATTGCGGTCGCATGTGTCCAACGCTTTAGAACAGTTGATCTTTATATTTTTGTGCAGAATATGCGTTAACGCAATGCAAAGATTGCGATCATAGGAATTCTTTGGTCATGAAGTACATTTAGCTTTATCGGTGACAATTATCCGGCGCATCAGTCAGGAATTAAAGCTGTCCCATCTGTACAACCAGGAGAGAGAAGCCGCATTTCACGATGGAAGCTCTATAAATACCAAGTGCATTCTTCAGAGAAGGGGTTAAGCAGTAGATTAATTCACCACTTTATAAGTTCACGCCTCTGTCCATAGTTTCTTTCATTTTAAGGCGAACGCGAGGAAGAAAGTGTGCTGGTAGATCGTTCCGGTAAGCTTGGGAAAGCATCGGAAGCTCCAAGATAGAGAGAGGGCCAACGCCTGCGAAAGAGGGAACATCTTTAGTTAAGAATAGAGATTTAGTGTAAAAAGCCTCGGTCAGCAAGGAATTTCTACTAGGCTCTCTACCTTTACTTTCCACTGTCATTTTGTACTCAATTTATTTATAAGAATGGAATTTCTTTCTCTATATTTGTTCACTCTCTGTTGTTCACGCATGAGTAGCTAAGTTAGTTGAATGGGTTGAGAAGCAATTAGCTAGCATAACTAGGGAATCTTCATTCTTGCGATTGTATTCTTTATGAATACTTCATTCGTCTATTAGAGATACTCAGGAGGGTAGTCTAAGGACAAGATCTAGACTTGGGAAGGTCAGGTCAGAATCTAGGTTTGGAAGAACCAGATTAGAACACATAAACGAGAGATAGGCGCTTAGGAATGAGCACTATTTATTATTAACGCATCGCATGCATCTTAGCAATAAGATATGATTGTATACGATCACCTTGCTTTCATGCATTTGCATCAACGCATAGGACAAGAGTAAAGACTTAGGGATAAGCTCTATGGACATTTTGCATTCAACACATGCGTCCTAGACGTAGGAGCATCGTATTTACATTGGAAAATGACTTTCTGTGCATGGTTGTAACATGATCACATAGTCTGACGCACTCCCGAGTAACGCTAGCTAAAGATCTTCTCAACCCGTTCATCACATACTCATTGCATCTATCAATGCAACTATCTTTCTCAAATTTTCCGCCTTTATTTACTCCTTTTTCATAAACGCAACAACACACCCAACACTTTATTTATTTACTTGTTCACCGCAAGGTTTTCATCAAAATTACCAACGCACTCTATTTTCACAAGTCTCTGTGTTCGACCCTGGACTTACCAGGAAACTCAGGGGAATTTACACTTGAATCCGCTGGGGAAACTTGAGTGCACAACGCAATCCATCATCGCATATCCTCCATATTTCCATTCAATAAAATAACGCATCAGCTAGGAACCAACGCTCATCGCTTAACAAATATTTCCTTCTATTGTATAGTCACATTGTCTAGTGGCGAAGGACACTACACGATCATTTAGTGTCAAACACTATTGCATAGCTCCATCATTTAGCACGAACAATTTACTACACGATCGTTTAGCTCCCATCATTTAGCGCCACATCTTGATCGTTTAGCGCGAGCCCGAGGTAAGCGATCGCCTAGTGCTATCACATAGCTCTCGACACATCACCCAGCTGCCATTCAAAGGTAAACGATCGCTTAATGCTATCGCTTAGCATTTCAACGCATTGCTTAGCTGCCGCGCATAAGTAAACGATCTCTTAATGCTATCGCTTAGCACTTCAATGCATTGGTTAGCTCCCCACCAGAGGTGAACGGTCGTGGTAAGTGATCGCTCAGTGCCATCGTATAGCTCTTCGCCACATCGCTTAGCTCCCACCCGAAGCTACACGATCATGTAGTGCCATCATATAGCAATACAACGCATCGCTTAGCTCCTGAGGTAGACGATCGTCTAGTGCATAACACCTAAATGATCAATGCCCGAAGCTACACGATTGTTTAGCTTTTTCTTCACATCGTCTAACGCATGAAGCTAAACAATCGCTTAGCTACTGGAGCTCAATGATGATATGAACAGAGGCTGATCGTTTGGAATCTGCAACTCGGCCCCTTTGCTTGTTTCTTCGAATTATAGCGTAATTTCAACTCTAATGACTCCAAATAAATTACAGACTCTTGGGAAGACATTAAAGCTCATCAAACAAGAGTCAATTACAAATTTAAACGAGAAATTAAAGGCCAAAACTCAAAAAACCATATCAGTATAATAGTTTCATATTTTCATATAAAACACCCACCAAACCAGAATTAATCCGAATTGAATGCTTATATGATGCTCTGATACCAATTGTTGGATAAAAAACAGTATGCAGTAGAAGACATCAAGATCCATAAGCATTCTAATTCAATAATTTTGGCTGAAAAGAAACATGCTAAAATAGAGTTTATTGGGTTTCAAGAACATACCTTGGCTGAACCATTTAAATCTCTATTTCCAGCTGCTAAATCCTTCAAATCCTTGTGTAGACCACCACAAGATCTTCCCTACGATTCTCTTGGTACTCTAGATTGAGTTGTGTGACTCAAAATAAGCTAGAATAAAAGGGAATATGGAGAAAGCTCACTGAATGAACCCATTGAAGAGCACCTTCTTCATCCGAATTTTTCAACAAAAATTCAATCGGTTCATCACCTTTAACTTTACTCCAACCTCTTCAATATATTTCAGACTATCATGCTAAGTGATGTGCTGCATAAGATGCAACTCATGCTTGGAATTTAATGAAGGAAGAGGTGATTGGTTCCTAGTGAGCAACTATTGAAGATGGACATGGAAAAACACTTTTTTCCTTTTTGTGTAAATTTTCTGTTTCCAAAATCCAATTTTGATTTTACAGTCATATTTTATTTCTAAAATCAAAATTTATTAATTTTACAAATTAATTTCACAAATTAATTTTCTAATAAAATTAATAAATAATTATTTAAACAATTTAAATAATTCTAATTAATTTAATATCCAATATTAAATTGATTTTTTACAAAATTCATCTTCATATATTTAAATCATTTTTAAATATTTTTTCTCCAATTTCGTTTGATCCTAATTTGAACGTTTCAAATTAACTTATCACGCTACTCTAGAGTTAATCCATTTTCGAGCTAGTAGCAGGACCTCATGGACCTACAGATCATGGGCTCCAACGATCTGAGATTAATCCCTTAAACTCATTAGACTGATCTAACCTCCATTCATTAACTAACGGGTCACTCCACTAAAACCCATAGTTGATCTCCCCTCACTATAAATATATTATGTCCACTCGATATAACCATGATTAGTAAGTTAACCCTTCATAGGTTGTTCGTAATAACGGTTGGGTCAAATCTCTGTTTTACCCCCGAAATTACTTCTTGTTCCTTAAGTCTCCACTGATCCCCTAATGAACAATTGTTTTGTGATCCAATCAACAAAACCGAGTCCCTCTCATGCCAAATGAGAGGGCGGGATCCCAAGTTCAAGCCCTAGAATCAACATTTAAGGGAACAACCTCTCTACTATCCCTAAAGCAGGTAGGAGTGAATTCCCTCTTGCACCCTATGTCCCCAGCTATCTATCCGATCTTACCCCTGAATTGGGAGCCTTATTGAGCTGGCGCTGTTGAGTCAACCCTCACCTATGCAAATCTAAGGGTAATTCTAGATAAACAAGAGTTCATAGTTAGCTCAGGATTAAGGTCAAGTTACCTAAGTCATCGCTTTGAAATAGTCAGTCTTAAACAGTAAACAACATTATAAAGTAAGAGTGACTCATTTCGTGGTCTGATCTTGTACAAACTCTTTTGCACAAGGACACCCCCACTTCTCATGTCCAACATGAAAAAATTAGGATCACTTCGTTTGTAGCACTTTACAACTCCTTGTAACAACTACAGAGCATGTCGTATCTAATAGTATTACCAGAATAAAGTACCCAACTTTATCCATGTACTATAGATCATTTTGACTGTTTACTCGAACCTGATCCACCTTTATGTCTCCACATAAAGTTCAAGTACTCATCCAATAGTCAAGGGACTTTTAGGTTTATTAAATTTCTATTCAAGCAATAGATCTATTCAATAACACCTTTATTGAATTTTCAGAATAAGTTTCATTGTTTACATACCACGAGTTTTAGGACATAAAACCCAACAGAAGTGTCCTATACAAAGAGTTTGTATAAGACCGGACCACGAGATGATTCATCTCTGTATATAACGCCATTGATACTGAAGACTTACATCTTACATAAACGACCATAGGTGACACGATCTCAATCCTGAGTGTTTTGGGAACTCCTACCTTTGAGGGAGGTTCTTTGATTAGTATGGGGGAGAGTGGGCGGATTGCCAACTCAACATGCCTACCTTTTTGGGGACTTGTCTGATTTGGGAGCTGGTAACTCAATACACAAGATGGAATTCACTCATTCCTTGAAGCAGGGTAAGTAGATAGATTGCTCTCTTAACGGTTGATTCCGGGGCTTGAACATAGTGGCCACAGTTTCTCTTTGGAAAAAAGGACTCAGTCATAGTAGGACCATGACTTATGTTCATTAGAGGGATCAGTGATACTGAAGGAGTTAGATGTAACTACAGGGGCATAACGGTTATTGGCCGAGCTGTATTTACGAGCGATCTGTGAAGGGTTGTCGCACTATTGATTGGTTAAGATGTAGTAAGGAGAGTTGAGTTGTGGCACTGTTGATTGGTCCCCTTGGTAGCTCAATGGATTCATGTTGAGGATAAGTTCTTGGTGTTGATTTGAATTGTTCAAATTGATAAGAGGTAATTTGATTACATATATGATATGATCAATATGATGTATGAGATACATCTAGTGGAGGGTTAATATAAATGAGATTTACATTAAGTGCCATGGAATAGAAAAAGAGTTATACTTTATATGTTTCATGAGATGAAATATGAAAACTATAGGTTATAAATATATTATGGTAAGTTAGTTATCATTTATATTTATAATAATAGTAATTATTGGATAGTTATCTCTTTTTCTCTAATAACCAATTGAGTAGAAGGTTATTGGTGGTTTCATGGTAACCGTGAGATAAAAGGAAAAATGTTTTCCTAATTTTAGTAAGATTTTGCAAAAATTGTGAATTTGAGATTTCTAATCTCGGAAAATACTCACGGATAGTTGTAAGTAAATCAGATTTACTAAACGACAGCTTGGAGTTAGCTAAATGATCATGGAGTGTTCTTACACGATAGACACTCAGCTAGACGATGAGCTAAACGATCGCATAGCTTTTACTAAACAGTTGGGCATCGACCTATGCGATAGGTTGTCTCATTTCTCACTTGCTCAATCGTTTACACGATTGTTCTTCCTCTGGTTTCCATGAGTAGTGGAATAGATCATTCCAAAATTACAATCATGTATGAACAATTACAAATTACAGTCGAAATAGAAACAAAATGGTTATGCATTCATTACAAAAATTACAGCATAAAACTACAAATGAACAAGGAGGAATCTCTACAAACATTTGTAGACTCGTCTCCACGCTCCTTGCTCACGAATGCTTGAACACAATAACCTCGAACGCTCGAATACAGCAACCTCGAATGCTCGAACAACACGACCGCTCCACAACACAAACATTGCGCACTGGCACTTCGCGATTGCCTCAGTCATGAACACTCCAACAAGAACACGAATGGCTTCCACAGAACCTCGACGGTGTTGAGTTGAGTATGACACTACCACGAAGGTTACCTTGGTATTCTCGGTGTGAGAATCCAGAGAGTAGGGTCTGTGTGGACTTGGTATGAGGCAGACGAAGGAGGATTCAACAATCGTGTAAACGATCGGGCAAGTAGGAGAAGACTGGGCCTATCGTATAGGTCGATGCCGTCAGCAAAAGCTAAGCGATCATCTAGCTCATTACTTAGTACCGTGTCTGTCACCTACAAACATGACATGATCGTTTATCTTTTGTCAATTTGTCATTTAGTAAATCCGTATTTTCTTGACAAGCTTCATGAGATTCTTTTTCCGAGAGAAAATCTCAAAAACAATTTTTGTCAAAACTTACTAAAATTAGGAAAACAATTTTCCTTTTATCTCACGGTTACCATGAACCACCAATAACCTCCCACTCAATTGGTTATTAGAGAAAAATATTTAATTATCCAATAATTAATATTATTATAAATATAAATGATAACCAACTTATTATATTATATTTATACTTATAGTTTTAATATTTCATCTCATGAAACATATAAACCATAGCACTTTTTCTATTCCATGGTACTTAATGTAAACCATAGCTCTTTTTCTATTCCATGGTACTTAATATAAATCTCATTTACATTAATCCTCCACTAGATGTATCTCATACATCATACCGATCATATCATATATAATCGAATTACCTCATGTCAATTTGAACATTTCAAATCAACACCAAGAACTGATCCTCAATTGAATCCATTGAGCTACCAAGGGGAACTTATTGACCTGTAGCTCGAAGCTCCAACAGTACATGAATAACTGACTAAGCTCTTTAGTCACAAGATCCACCATCCGTTAACTGCCAGACAGTCCACTAAAGACCGACAGCTCAACTCTTCTTACTACAAATATATTATGTGTCCATCTTAACCAATCAGAAGTGTGACAACCCTTCACAGATCGCTCGTAAGTACAACTAGGCCAATAACCGTTATGCCCCTATAGTTACATCTAACTTCTTAAGTACTACTGATTCCTCTAATGAACATAAGTCATAGTCCTACCATGACTGAGTCCTCTCTTCCAAAGAAAAGTTGTAGCCACTATGTTCAAGCCCCAGAATCAGCACTTAAAGGAGCAATCTCTCTACTTATCCCTGCTTTGGGAAAGGAGTGAATTCTATCTTGTGGATTGAGTTCCCAGCTACCAAATCAGACAGGTCCCCAAAAAGATAGGCATGTTGAGTTGGAAATCTGGCCACTCTCACTCATACTAATCAAAGGACCGCCCTCAAAGGCAGGAGTTCCCAAAACACTCAGGATTGAAGTCGTGTCACCTATGGTCGTTTAGGTGAGATGTAAGTCTCTAGTATCAACGGCTTTATATACAGGCTCTAGTCATCTTGTGGTCCATGTCTTATACAAACTCTTTGTATAGGACACCCCCGCTCGTACGTCTCCACATGAATGGTCAAGATCTACCATCTGTAGTAGTTTACAACACTTACAAACCTCTACAAAGCGGGTCGTATCCATAGTGTCACTAGGATCAGGTATTGCACCTTAATCCTTATACTACAGACCTATTTAGGTTATCACTTAAGACATGATTCATTTGTATATCACATATACATGCTTAAGTTCACATAAGATAACCAAGGAGCTTTGTTTATTGGATATGAGTAAATGCCAAAATTAAATAACAATTATTTTATTCATTAAAAAATGTGTATCTTTAAAAAACAACGAGACTCCAGGAGAATTAGGACACCAATCCCCACAAACTCAACACAGTCGAGGTTCTGTAGAGGCCGTTCGCGGTTTTCGTGGTGTTTGTGACCGTGGTGATCGATTAGTTCGAGTTCATTGTGATCGTGCAGTGTAGCGATTGTGTTGGACGAACGTTCGTGTGTTGCTGTGATCGAGAATTCATGATCAAGGAATTTGAAGATGAGTCTACAAAGGTTTGATGATTCTTGTCCTTGATCGTAGTTGAGCATGTTATAATTTTTGTTTTATGCATAATCGTATGTTTCCATTTTTTATTGTAATTGTAATGTTCATATACGATTGTAATTTGGAAAGATCCTTCCATTGCTCATGGAAATCCTCTTATCCAATTTCCTTCACAAGTAATAACCTAAAAAGGTCTACAGTCTAGGGATAAGGTTGGGTGTCTTATCCTGGTAACACTATGGTTACAACCCTCTTTGTAATTGTTACAAGATTTTTAAGTGGTACAAACAATTTAATCTAAATCATTAATGTGTAGACATTCAAATGAGGGTATCCTATATAGTGAAATTGTTTAAGATCAAACCACGAAATATATAATATCTCTCCGTAACATCGTTAACTGAAGAGATTAATATTTCAAACGATGACCATGTAACTCAATCTCAATCCTGAGTGAGTTATGAACTCCTGCTCATAAGGATCGTCCTTTGATTTGTATGGATGAGAGTGACCCTAGTCACCGATTCAATATGCCTACCATTTTGGGGACGATACCAAGTAGGGAGCTGGGAACATAACTGCACAAGATGAAATTCGCTTATTCCTGTCTTTAGGGTAAGTAGATAGGTTTTTCCCTTAAGTACTGACTCCGAGACTTGAACAATGATGCTTCACCTTCTTACTGGCCCGAGAAGAACTTTGTTTATGGTTGGACCATAAACAGATTGTTCACTAGAGGATCAGTGATACTTAAGGAGTAAGAGGTAATTACAGGGGGAAAATGGTAATTTGACCCAGTTGTAATTACGAACAACTTATGAAGGATGACTCACATGTATTGGTTAGATCAATGGACATAGAAATATTCTACAGTTCATCAGAATGCAACTATGGGTGTTTAGTAGTATGTACAATAGTTAATGAATGTTGATTAATTTAATTAAAGAGTTCAATTAATTAATCTTGGATCATTGGAGCTTGTAATTGTAGGTCCTTAGGTCCCTCTGCTAGCTCATAACGGATTAAACAAAGATATTTAGTGTTGAAAGAATTTGAAATTTTAAAATTAATTAAGGTAATTAATATAATGTAGAAGATACATTATAATATAAAGTTAATTTTTTCTTGAATTAGGTTAAAAAAAATGAAACTGTATAATATGAAAGCATTAATACTTGAATATGATTCAAATACTAAAATAATGTGAATTAGATTCATATTAAATCTATTGGTTATGGGAGAATATGTATATTAGAATATGATTCATATATACATTAAAATAAATATATGATATTTAATAAATTAATTAATTAGATTTAATAAATAAATTAATTAATTAAATTAGATTTATTTAATTAATATTTAATTAATTAATTAAGTAATTAGATTTAATAAATAAATAAATAAATAAAATTAGATTTATTTAATTAATATTTAATAAATAAATAAAATTTGGTTTAATTAATATATATTTATTATTTTATTTATTAATTAAAATAACTCTGCTATAATGCAAGGGAATGGTGAATGGGAGTGGAGTTACAAACTCCCCTTATGTAGTATATTATGGGATGAGATGCCAAATATTTAGGCTCAATATTTCTTTTTACAAAAAGAAAGAAACCTCTCATCAATTTCTCTCAAAATACTCTCCATCTTTACAGAAGAGAACTCTCTCTATTTCCCTTCTCTTTCAAGAGTTCCCACAAACTCTTATTTTTCTAAGATAATAGCAGAGAAGTCCTTTTGGTGGTTACTTGGTTGTGAAAAGAGTTCATGATTCTATTAAGAGTTCATACTGTGTTTTACTGTTGATGGGGAGAAGAAATTGTGAAGTGTTCATCAAAGTTATTTTGTTTTTCTCCTTTAAAAATCTTGTATAAGCATGTTTGCTCTTTGTTATATCTCTGTTCTGTATGAACTTCCTATAACAAAAATGGGGCAAACACGATCAATCGATTCCACTTTAGGAATTTCATTCTTTCAATCTTATCCTGGTGACAATATGGATACGACTCACTTTGTAATTGTTACAATACTTGTAACGTGTTACAAATAAAGTGATCCTAATCCTTCATGTGGAGACATATGAGTGGAGGTATCCTATATAAAGAGTTTGTATAAGATCGGATCAAGAAATGATTAATCTCTCTTTATAACATCATTATCTGAAGAGATTAACATTCCACTAGGATGACCATAAGTGACTCGACCTTAATCTTGAGTAAGTTGTGAACTCCTGCCTATGAGGGAAATCTCTTTGATCTGTATTGGGTGAGAGTGCCCAAATTCTCCAACTCAATAAGCCTACCATTCTAGGGAGTTGTTCAAGTGGGAGTTGGGAACACAACTACACAAGATGGAATTAACTCCTTCTAGTCTTGAGGGTAAGTAGATGAATTGCTCCCTAGTTGATTCCAAGTCTTGAACAATGAGACCTCATCCTCTTACTAGTTTGAAGGGGATTAGTTTATAGTTGGACTATAAACAGTTTGTTCATTAGAGGTATTAGTGGTACTTAACGAGTTTATGTAACTATAGGGGTAAAATGGTAATTTGACCCAACTATAGTTACGAGCAATTCGTAAAGGGTCTTATTGATTGGTTATATCCATAGAAATAGAAATATATCTACAATTCGAAGAGTGCAGCTGCGAGTCTTTAGTGGAGTGACCTACAAGCTGCAGTTAATGAATGTTGATTAATTTAATTAAAAAGATTGATTAATTAATCTTCTATCATTTGAGCTTCTAGTCTGTAAGTTCATAAGATCCCATTGTTAGCTCACTAAGGATAAAATAAGGAATAATTATTTTTCAAATTATTTGAATTGTTCAAATTATTTAAGAGAATTAAAGGTATTGATTATATTAATGTGATTAATTTACAATATAATGCATACTGATCATTATAGTATATAGTTAATTATAAATACGATTTATAATTAAAACTATATAATATGCGAGAGATAAATTTTTTTTAATAAGATTCAAATATTCAATTATATGAATGAGATTCATATAAAAACCATAAGTTATAAGAGAGAGTTGCATTTTAATATGATTAAGATGACTAATGTGTAGTTCCTTAATTAATGGTTAGTTAATTAATCATATATTATGTTGGGGATTATGCCCTAAATCTCGTGGTTTGTAATGTATAAACGAAATTCATTTATTTAATAAAATAGGGAGTTATTTTATTCGACATTTAGAATTGTATAACTCAATCCAATAAACAAGATCTAAGATTATTTAATGTAACTTAAACATATGTGTGGTCACATAAGTGGATCGTGTTTAAATAGTAACCTAAATGGTCTGTGGTATATTGATAAGGTTGGGTGCCTTAGCCCGGTGACACCACAGATGCGGCCCACTTTGTAATTGTTACAATTTTTGTAAAATGTTACAAACGATTCGATCATAATCGTTCATGTGAAAACAGGTGAGTGGGGGTATCTTATACAAAAAGTTTGTATAAGACCAAACTGCGAAATGATTAGTCTTTCTTTATAACGCCATTACTTGAGAAGACTTACATTTCATTAGGATGACCATTAGTAACTTGACCTTAATCCTGAGTGAGTTGTTAACTCCTGCCTATAAGGGAAATCCTTTAATCTGTATGGTCTAGGTGAGAGTGGTCAAATTCACCGACTCATATGCCTACCATTTTGGGGGATTTGTTTGAGTGGATACACAAACAGAGTTTTATCCACTCCTCCTCTAATATAGTCATTCTCAACAAGAAACTGGTTCAATCATTCATACCAGGCCATGGGTGCCTGGTTGAGAACATATAGAGCCTTTTTGAGCTTGTACACATAATCGGGATGTGAAGGGTCAACAAACTCTTTAGGATAATCAACATAAACTTCCTCATTTAAGTACCTATCTAAGAAATACCCAAGAGTAATCTGATAGCTTTAAACCGAGCCACAAGGACAAATGTTTCATCAAAATCTACTCCTTCAATCTGAGTATACCCTTGTGCAACTAAGCTAGCTTTATTCCTAGTTACATTTCAATTTTCATCAGATTTGTTCTTAAAAATCTACTTTTTCTCTATAACATTCACATTTTATAAACTAGGAACAAGAGTCCAGACATCATTCCTCACAAATTGACTGAACTCCTCTTGAATTGCATTTACCCAACACTCATCAGTAATTAATAGCTTCCTTGATATTCTTTGACTCAATAGAGTAAGTAAAACATACGTTACTTATCATCTCAAGATAGTTGACTTTATCTTTTCTTCTAATGGAGATCCATTCTTCTAAACTTTCGATTATGTTAGAGGTAAGACGATTTTTACGAACCTTGCTCAAGTGTTGATTCTTATTAACTTCATGTTCTTCAGTCACATCCTCGATATTCTCATTATGGCTTTCAGTGCACCTGTCAAATAACTTATCCTGGACATTTGAACTGACAACAGGTAACAAGCTATTTCCTTCTTCCTCAGGAACAATATCAAAACCATTCACTATATCATCAATAGCAACATTTATAGATTTCATAACACATTGTGTGTGTTTGTTGTACATACGACAGGCTCTACTATTTGTGGAGTAGTCCAAAAATATGCCTTCATTGAATTTGGAGTCCCATTTTTCCCTAGTGTCCCGGTCCACCAAGATATAACACTTGCTAACGATATATGAAAATATTTGTCATTAGGTTTCCTCCCCCTCCATATTTTATAATCCGTGGTAGAGGAACTGGGACGTAGAGCAACTCAATTATGAATGTGGCACACAATATTCATTGCTTCAGCCCATAAGTAAAAGGGAAAACTTTTGGCATGGAGCATGGCTTAAGCTATCTCTTGGAGGCAATTCTTCCATTCTACAACCCCGTCTTTCTGAGGAGTAATAGGGGCAGAGAACTCGTGTTGAATACCAGTAGAGGAACAAAATTCATTGAACTAAGACATAATTCGAACTACAGAAATTGGGTAGGAGTGAATTCTATCTTGCATGGCTATGTCCCTAACTATCAATCCGGTTTTATCCCCAAAATGGGAGGCTTATTGAGCAGTGTTGTTGAATGACTCTCACTTATGCAGATTAAAGGATAATCTAGAATAAACAGGAGTTCATAGTTAGCTCGGGATTAAGATCGAGTTATCCTAAGTCATCGAATTAAAATAGTTAGTTTAATAGTAAATGATCGTTATAAAGAAAAGTGACTATTTTGTGGTCTGGTCTTATGCAAACGTCTTTTGCATAGGATTCCCCCAGCATGTCTCCACATGAACAATTTCGGGATCACATCCATTGTATCAGTATAGAAATTGGGTCGCATCCATAGTGTCCCTAGGATGAGGTACCCAATCTCATCCATATACTTATAGACCTTTTAGGCTATATACTATAACTTGATCATCTTTTATGTCTCTACATAAAGCTAAAGTATTCATACTATAGTCATGAGTTCGTTAATAATACTTTTAAGGACATTCCGAACACTTTGATTCTCCGTACCTGTTTCATTCGAGGATTATGAGGAATTTTATTTTTGGAAGAAGAAGACATGTGGGACAGGTTTAATGATCTATATGGAGTTCCATACAGTTGAAAACAAAAAAGTCTTCTTAACCTCTTTTTCCACAGTGATGACATATCCATGTTTGCTTAAAATGGCGATTATGTCTTCTGTTAATACTAATAGAAGAAACTTTTGATAAGCCATAAGATTCAGGATGTTGTGCTTTTCCCTTAAGATTGGATGGTTGATTATCCCTGATTCCCCTTTTCAAGAATCCTAGCCCTGCATTATCATTGGCAACTTTTCCTTTTGATAAAATTCTATCTAGAATTTAATGCATGAGTTAAACATTCTAACTGACTTGCACATGGAGTATTTCCCTGTTTTAACTAGATTTAGTTCACGTTTTAAATCTACAATTGTAGACATAAGTCTATGATTGTCAGCCATTAGAGACCCAATTCTCTCCTTTTGTACATCAAGAACATTCAAGTCATCTTGCCACTTGTCAAATAGTGTTTAATAGGAAGGATCAGATAACACAAAATTATTCTCGCTATCTTCACTTCTCATGAACACATCAAGCTCAGGATTTTCATAAGACAAAGTGTTAGATGAGATGTTACTAACAAGCACCTTAACATCAGTTTCAGAGTCGCTACTACTATCAGAGTCATCATAAGAGCAAGTCAAGACATAACTTCTATTTTGCCTTTTTAGAAAATTCAGACATTTAGCTTGAAAGTCATTGAAGGCTTCACATTCTCTGCGCTTGAAGAACTTCTCATTGTTTTGGTAGCTAGTAGAACTTGCCTTGTTAGGTCCTCTTCGAATATTTTAGGTTTTAAAGTGTTTGGGAAGAAGATTTCCTCTTGATTTGGAACTCCGAGCGCTTAGATTTCCTGTCTTCTTCTCAAATCATTTGAGAACACGATTGAATTGTTTGGACAAGAAGGATATAGAATTCAACAATAGACTCATCAGTCACCCTATTCAGACCATCAAGCTCCTCTTCAACTGAGGACTGCAAAGCTACTCCTTTATTTTGTTTTTCTAGTTTTCCTTACTATTGATTGGTTATATTCGATGGACACAGAAATATATATGTAGTGTGAACAAGGTAACTGTCGATTTTTAGTAGAGTGCTCGGGAGTTAACGGATGGTGGATATCGTGATTAAAGAGTTTAGTCAGTTATTCACGTACCGTTGGAGATTCAAGCTACAGATCCATCAGGTCCCTTTGGTAGCTCAATGGATTCATGTTAAGAATAAGTTTTTGGGTTAGTTTGAGGTGTTCAAATTAACAAGAGGGAATTTGACTATATATGATATAATTAAATTGATTCAATTATATGTGATATAATTTATTTAATGTATTTGATGCATTATTATTTGATTGGAGGAATTAATATAAATATGATTTATATTAAATGCCATAAAGAAAAAAAAGAACTATGATTTATATGTTGCATATGATGTGATACTAAAACTATAGGTTATAAATATAATATGATAAATTAGTTTTTATTTATAATAAATTAATTATGAGATATTGATTTCGGTTTTCTCCAATAACCGACTTAGTGGTTGGTTATGCACGGTTTATGGCAACTGATGGATAAAGTGAAAAATAGTTTTTCATTTTTCATTCGAAGTACTACACTACTCAAGTTATCAGATAGCTTGTTGAGAGAGTAAACGATCGATCGAGTTTTCTATACTATAATTACTAGCTTGATAAACGATCGAGTACTCAAGTCTATATGATAGTCTTATCCCTTCTGTCGACTACTCGATCGTCTAGTTCTTCCATCCCTCTACCCAAATCCATACAGAGGCCACACCTCTTGGATTCTCACACCAAGAATACCAAGGTAGCCTCGTGGTAGTGTCAAGTTCCATTCAAGGGTCGAGGATCGAGTTATACTCAGTGGTGATCGAGGATTTGCCAGAGGCTTGCTGCGTTCGTGTTGTTTGACGCCTTTGAGTTTGATCGAGTAAAAACTAGAAGAAAGGGTTCTTCAGAGGTATGTTTACTTGATCTCTTGTTTGTTCTTTAAGAAGCATGCTGTTATTTAAACTTGATGCATAACTATTATGTTTGATTGTAAATGTTCATGTTCTTTGACAATGGGATTTGGAACGATCTGCTTCCGCTCATTGGTTTTCTAGATTTAGAATTCCTTCACTTACATCATGGAGATGCCATGAGCTTCCTTAATGGCTGTTACTGATAACGGGCAGAATTGCACGTTATTACAGTGCTAAGTTACAAAACAATGCAGGATTGCGATGATAAAAATATACAATATTGCGTCCAAAAGCATTAAGTTCACAATATTTCAATCGCATGCGTCCATTGCATTAAAATAGTTAACTTATGTATTTTTGTGCAGAATATGCGTTGACATAAAGTGGAAAATGGTATCAAGGAAATCAATGGCCGAGTGCATTAAGAGATTGCGTTGACGCAAGGCTAGGCGATCATTTATGCTCGCGAATATTTGCTCAAAAAGGTTGCTGCATAGAGCTAACACATCATGGTGGGTGTATCTGGGGGAAAAGCGTAATAAATCACGATGGAACAGAAAGCTGATGATTGTCGATTTCGAATTAAGTTGACAAGCCGTTAACAACCTACTGTAGCAAGTACACTCGACTTTTTGGTGACAAATATTCGGTGCATCAGATAGAGAATTAATGCCATCCTATCAATCATAAGAGAGAATAAGCCTTTCACCCCGAAGGTCTATAAATATCGAAGGTCGCCTTCAGTGAAGGAGTTCGTTCAGTTAGATAATTTTCTACATAGATAGAAGTAGCCTTGTTCATAGTTTTCTTTATTTAGAAGGCAGAAGCGAGTAGAGGGAGATTATACCAAGAGATCGTTCCGGTGAACTTTGAAGAGTGCCGGAAGCGTCGAATTCCGAGAGAGGGCCAACTCTTACGGAAGCAAGAACATCGTTTGAGCAAAATAGAGATAACAGTGTAAAAGGCTTGGGGAAGCAAGGAATTGCTACCAGGCTCTCTACCTTTACTTTCCATTGTCATTTTGTACTCTAAACTTATTTATAGAAATGGAAATTGCATCTTCATATATGTTCACTCTCTGTACATTGCGCATTAGTAGCTAAATCTGTCGAATGGGTTGGGAAGGACTTAGCTAGCATAACTGGGGATCTTCATTCTATGCTATTATCTTGTATTATGTATGCATCATTCGTCCATTAGAGATACTCGGGAGGGTATTCTAAGGATAGAATCTAGGCTTGGAAAAGTCATATTAGAATCTAAGCTCGGGAGAGTCAGATTAGAAACGCATAATCAAGAGATAGAAACTTAGGAATAAGCTCTATTTGCTATTAAAGCATCGCATGAATCCTAGAGATAGGTTATGATTGTATGCGGTCACCTTGTCCTTGTGTGCATCTGGCATCATCGCATAGGCAAGAAGTAGAGACTTAGGAATAAGCTCTATAGACACTATCGCATTCATCGCTGCGTCCTAAAATTAGGAGCCACCTCATTTGCATTGGAAAATGATTTGTTGTCGCATGAGTGTAGCATGATCGCATAGTTTGAATGCATTCTCGAGAAACGTTAGCTAAAGACTTTCTCAACCCGTTCCTCCGCGTACTCAGTGTATCTGTCACATAATCAATCTTTTCTCAAATCTTCCGCATACTTTTTATACTTCAAACACCAAACCATTAATTTATTTGTTACCGCAAAGTGATCTCAAAATTACCACCGCATATATTTTCCTTAGTCCCTGAGTTCGACCCTGGTCATACCAGGAAACTCAGTAAGATTTATACTTGGGTCCTGCTGAGAAAACTTATTTGCACAATGCATTTTCCACCAATGCAATCCTTACCATTATTTCATCGCATAAAATAATGCATCAGTTCCTATCATATCAAATTTCTTAGGAAAAGGCCTAAGTACTTTCCTAACTAGCTTTTCTCTCACCTAGGGCAAATGACTCATTAGTAATGTCTAATAACCAAATATTAAATTTGACAATCGATTCATCATCCTGTATTTTGAGATTTTTAAATTTTGATGTCAATAGTTGCAGTATCGAAGGCTTTACTTTTGAAGTTCCCTCATGGGAAATCGATAAGATATCCCAACCTTATTTAGTCGAAGTGTAAGTGTTAAATAAACGAAATATTTTGCAATCCACACCAATAAATATGGCATTTAAAGCTCGCCAGTTCCCCAAAGAAGCTTCATCTTCAGCTTCAAACCATTGAATTTCTGGTTTGTCATAAGAATTCTTCATAGTTGGATGAGACCACCCTGAGACTACTGCCTTCCAGGTTTTATTGTCAATTGATTTCAAGAAGGCAGTCATCTGGCTTTCTAGTAAGAGTATTTTGTGCCATCAAGAACAGGAGGGCGCGTAGTGGAACCACATTCCAGTAAGAGTAGTTCAGTAACATGTAAGATGTTCCGTTAGTTGCCTCTAATTTGACCAATTACATACATTGGAAAGAGTATGTTAAAACATATTTCGTGGTAAACGACCTCGAGTTTGTCATGGCTGAGGAGTGTCCTCAAGTCCCGACCCTTGATGCACTACGAAATGTTCGTAATGCATATGAGGTGTGGATGCAGACTAACTCGTTGGTTCGAACTTACATTTTGGCTAGCATACTAGATGCATTGGCCAAGAGGGTTGAGAAAATGGTCATTGGACATGAGATCATGGACTCGTTACAAGAATTGTTTGAATGTCAATTATCATTTTTTGAGCACAAAGGGATGGATGACAAAGAAACCAGTAGTGTTAGTTCCAAAGATAACCTCTAATTAAAGAAAGCAAGTGTTGCTGACTCTGGTGAAGTTCATCGACGAGAAGTGTTCTCTGAAATGGAACTTGGAGTTTATTTAGGTTCTGATACTGATCTCACTACTCTCCAAAAGAGGAAGAAGTGTAAAGATAGTAAATGTGATTTGTTGGTCTTGGAGACGTGTTTGGTAGAGAATGATGATTTTGCCTGGATACTTGATTCAGGTTCTACTAACCACGTTATTTCTTCTTACCAAGGATTTAGTTCTTGACAAACGTTGCCAGAGGGAGAGTTGGCTCTTCGAATTGGTACTGGTGAGGTTGTTTCAGCTGTTGCTGTAGGCAGGCTGAAGTTATTTTTGGACAAGAAACATTATCTATTACTGGATAATATTTTTATAGTTCCTTATATCAAGAGGAACTTAATCTCGATTTCTTGTCTCATTGAACAAGGTTATACCGCATCTTTTTCTTAGAGTAGAGTGTTTATTTTCAAGATTGGTATGGAGATTGGTTTTGGTTCAATGGAAAATAACTTATATGTACTAAGGTCATTAGTCATAAAAGCCTTGTTTAATATAGAAATGTTCAGTACGGAAACAACTGCAAAAAGACCAAAGGTTCCTCCTAAGGAAAACGCTCATCTTTGGCATCTAAGGTTAGGTCACATCAACCTTAATAGGATTGAGAAGTTAGTGATGAAGGAAATCAGACATGAGGATTTCCATGAGCAGTAGAAGGATCATTCCAAATTCTATTCGAAATTGAACACAAACAATTACAGTCACAATACGAAAACCGTTTGGCGTTACCACCGTCTCTCTCCGTGGTCCATAATGTTTTTCATGTCTCCATATTGAGGAAGTATTTAACGGACCCGTCTCATGTGGTAGACTTTGAGCCTTTGCAGTTGAATGAAAACTTAAGTTACGAAAAGAAGCTTAAGAAAATTGTGGCCAGGGAGGTGAAAGTTTTGCGCAATAGGGAGGTGCCACTAGTGAAGGTGTTGTGACAGAACTATCAGTTTGAGGAAGCAACTTGGAAGCGAGAGGACGAGATGAGATCACTGCATCCAGAGCTCTTCCAGGACTAGAACTTTTGAGGACGAAAGCTTGTTAAAGAGGGAACGTTGTAACGTCTCGAAATCTAGGTAAGATTTAAATTAATTCGTGGAATTAATCGTTTCTTTTAGTTCAAGGCAAAAGTTTAGGAACTAAATATTTTATTAGTGGTTTGAGTTTTTGGGAAAAAAGGAAATTGTGGGTGTTATGTTTATTTATTTATATTTTATTTGTACTTCTCTTTGTTTTGTTTGACCTTTTCCTAAAAGAATTAGGGTTAAGGGTAGGTTATTTTTTTTTAAAGGAGGACCTCGAGAAACATGCAATAGAGAAAAAGAGGGGAAAAAAAAGAAAAAGGAAACCCTTCTCCTTCTTCTTATTCTCCCAGCCGCACCACTGTCGTTTCTGTCATCGACCGATTCCGCATTCGCCAGCCGCCGTCCTTCCCTGTCCGCTTTTGTTCATTCCGTGGTGAAGCTCGGCCGCACAAGGAGCCCGAAGCCGTTGTCGATCGTGATGGAAGCTGTGTCGACTTGTCCGTCGACCCAAAGCAGTGATCGACGAATCGAAGCTGCGTCCAGACCTGTTCGTCGACCTGAATCCGCATCTTTCTCCCCGGGCCACACCGTCCTTCCCGTTCGCCAGCCACCGGTCTAAACCCAAGCGTCATCCGTCAATCTTGGCGCGGCCGATTTTGGTTGTTGTTGGATCGCGATTGGTTCACCCGATCTTTCTGTTTGGGGGTAAGTTTCGGTTCCTTTTGGCAGACCATCGTCGTTAGGTATTCTTGGGCCAAAGCTAATTTACCCATGGAATTTTGTGGTTGGATTCAGGAACTTGTGGTGGTGAAGGAAGTTTTCAAGCGGAGTGAAGGTTTGTTTTGGGACAGTTCGATATCCCTAGGTAAGTGGTTGTAGTGTCAATGCTTTTGTAGGTGGGTTATGCTACTGTGTTTTGTGTCAAACTGTTGTTATAATTGTGTGGCCAGGTTGGACGGTTCATTTGGAGTGTTGGGAGATCGTTCGAGCATGTGGGTTTCATTGCTTTCATGCTTGCATTGAATTTGCTCGTTGGGTCAAACATAGGTAAGGAGCTTACTAACGGTTTGCCCTCGAACTTAAGCATGCTTACCACTGGTTATGTTTGGAATGAAATATCATGATATGTCTGTATATGGATGGATGAATTGTGAACGGCTATGTAGTCTTCGCATGCTTTATGATGTTGGATGAATACTTACGTCTGTGTTATGTCTATATGAGATTACAGTGACTGTTAGTGTTGCCATTGGGCTATGCACATCGCATGTCGTGAGTCTTCGGGCCCACACCCTATGCTTATGTATGGTGTCTTTTTAGGACCACCACTTATTTTTATGTTTGTGACCTCTAGGGTCAACACTTATGAAAGCGTGCCTTCGAGTTCGCCCTTTATGCCTATGCCTATGCCTACACCTATAATGCCCTTGTGCACTTCTGTCCTAATGGAAAGACTAACAGATCACTGAGTGGGCCCAGTAGTGGATCGCTTAATGAGTATACTTTTATACTCATCCTTTTTTTTTCATGTTTTTCAGGTAAGGGTAGAAATAGACGAGCGCATGATGAGAGAGATCCGTGACCATGGCCATTTGGACAAATTACTGCTTCCACACTTAGGTTTCATGTACTAGAGTCTGGTTTAGGAGTCAGGTATTTTAAAAATCTTATAAAATATTCCTTGATTTTATTATTGATTTATTTAATTGTTATTTGTTTTAAAGTTGGGTTAAAGGTACCCTGAATGGTATTTTTTTTAGGTTTTCTCTTCATTGCTTATTTGAGCATTATTTAATTAAATAAAAATCTTATCTATTTTATTTAATTATTCTTTGAGAAAATGTATTGCCAAGCCTATGCATGCATAAAGTAGTGTCCTAGAAACATACTAGAAATATGGGTCGTTACAGGCAAGGAGTTTTCTTCTAAACTCTTTAGAAGTCCACATTTCACCAACTGCTCAATCCTATTGAGGTTGATGTGACCTAATCTTAGATGCCAAAGATGGACATTTTCCTTACGAGAAACCTTTGGTCTATTAGCTATTGTCGTCGTACTGAACATTTAAGTTACTTTACATTTAACCAAAACCAATCTCCATCCCATTCTTGAAAATAAAAACTTTACTCTCAGAAAAGGAGACGGTATAACCTTGTTCAGTGAGACAACAAATCGAGATTAAGTTCCTCTTGATATGAGGAACTACGAAAACATTATCTAGTAATAGATAACATTCTTGTCCAAAAATAACTTTAGCCTGCCTGCAACAACAACCAAAACAACCCCACCAGTACTGATTCGAAGAGTTAACTCTCTCTATGGCAACGTTTGCCGGGAATTGAATCCTTGGTAAGAGGAATTGACGTGATTCGTAGCATTTGAATCAAGGATCCAGACAGAATCATCATTCTCTACCAAACACGTCTCCAAGATCAATAAATTCGATTTACTGTCTTTAGACATCCTCCTCTTTTGGAGAGTAGTGGGATCAGTATCAAGACCTAAATAAGCTCCAAGTTCCATGTCAGAGAACACTTCTGGTCGATGAACTTCAACAGAGTCAGCAACACTTGCTTTCTCTTCCTGGAGTTTAACTTGGGAACTAACACTACTGGTATCCTTGTCATCCATCCCTCTGTGCTCGAAAAGTAAGAACTGATGTTCAAACAATTCTTGCACCGAGTCCATGATCTCACGTGCAATGACCATGTTCTTAACCCTTTTGGCCAAAGCATCAGGTATGCTAGCCAATATGTGAAGTCGGGCTAATGAATTAGCCTTCATCCACATCTCATATGCATTATGAACACTTCGGGGTGCATCAAGGGTCGGGACTTGAGGACATTCCTCAACCATGACAAACTTGAGGTCGTTAACCACGAAATACGTCTTACAAGACTCTTTCCACTGTATAAAATTGGTCAAACTAGAGGCATTTAACGGAAATACAAACATGTTGCTGAAAACAAAAACACATTGACCTACATTAGATTTTAAGCACATACCCGTTGAAAAAACAAACAACATCCAATACAATTTAGCAAAACTAACACGAATCCCGTGTGACATATAGTTTTGCAATAACGCTTCAAAGGTTTAGGACAAAAGTCGTCGAAGGGTGGTCAATTTATCTTTCCTCTAAATTGAGACATTCTCAACCAGCCATTAATACTAGAAAAACTCTTGCTTCTATAATGACTAACCATCATTGATTTGGTCAAGATATCATTAACTTACTTAACAATTTCCCATAAGTGTGACCCGCCATTTTAGGCCCTAGAGTTCCCGCCCTAAAACGTAAAGAGTTTAGAAGAAAACTCCTTGCTGGTATATGAATCATGCCTTGAAGGCAAGATGACCAAACGACCTTTTACTAGAAAAGGTTAGAGAGCCAAGGAAACCTTAGAACTTATACATTCAGACCTTTGTGGTCCGATGAGTGTTAGAGCTTGAGGTGGGTATGAATACAAAGATATATGGTTATTGTATGTAAACTTAAGCATGTATATGAGATATACAAGTGGATCATGCCTTAAGTAATAACCTAAAAGGTCTATAGTATAACGATATAGAAGGGATACCTTATCCTTGTGACACTACGGATATGGCTCGCTTTCTAGAGGTTTACAAGTGTTGTGAACTACTATAGATGGTCTGATCCTGACCATTCATGTGGAGACATGCGAGCTGGGGTGTCCTATACAAAGAGTTTGTATAAGACCGGACCACGAGATGATTAGTCTCTTTATATAATGTCGTTGATAATTGAGACTTACATCTCACAAAAACGACCATAGGTGACATGACCTTAATCCTGAGTGTTTTGGAACTCCTTCCTTTAAGGGCGGGCCTTTGATTGGTATGGGTAAGAGTGGCCAGATTGCCAACTTAACAAGCCTACTTTTTTGGGAATTTGTCTGATTGGGGAGCTAGAAACTCAGTTACACAAGATGGAATTCACTCATTCCCTAAAGCAGGAGTAAGTAGATAGATTGTTCCCTTAAAGGCTGATTACAGGTCTTGAACATAGTGTGGCCACATCCTCTCTTTGGAAGAGAGGACTCAGTTATAGTAGGACTATGACTTATTGTTCATTAGAGGAATTAGTGGTACTTAAGGAGTTAGATGTAACTATAGGGGCAAAACGGTAAATGGCCAGCTGTACTTACGAGCGATCTATGAAGGGTTATCATAGTGTTGATTGGTTAATATGGACACAAAAATATATCTGTAGTGAGAATAATGCAACTGTTGGTCTTTAGTGGAGTACCCAGCAGTTAACGGATGGTAGATCCCGTGACTAAAGAGTTTAGTCAGTTATTCATGTATTGTTGGAGCTTCAAGCTACAAATCCATAAGGTCCCCTTGGTAGATCAATGGATTCAAGTTGAGAATCAAATTTTCGGGTTGATTTGAAATGTTCAAATTAACAAGAGGAAATTCAATCATATATGATATAATTGGTGTGATGTATGAGATACATCAAGTAGAGGAATTAATGTAAATATGATTTACATTAAGTACCATAAAATAGAAAAGGAACTATGGTTTGTATGTTTCATGAGATGAAATATTAAAACTATAGGTTATAAATATAATATGGTAAGTTGGTTATCATATTTATTTATAATATATTAATTATTTGATAACTAATTTCTTTTTCTCTAATAACCGATTGAGTGAGAGGTTATTAGAAGTTTATGGTAACCGTGAGATAAAAGAAAAATGATTTTCCTAAATTTAGAAGTTGCTTCATTCGGAAAGTTCTCATGGAGACAAGCTATATGATAATCTATCGTTTACTAAACGATCGAGCACATCGTCTATACGATAGACCAGCTTCTTATCTTCCACTTGCTCGATCGTAGACCTCCAGTCTTTTCCTCAAGCCAAGATCATATAGAGCTCACAACTCTTGGATTCTCACACCGAGAATACCAAGGTAACCATTATGGTGGTATCCTCACTCAGTTCGTGGATCGAGTTAGACTCGATTGGTTTCGAGGAACTGTTGGTCGATCGTTGTGTTCATGCTGTGTTTTGTTTGTTACGTTCAAGTTGTGTGTTGGATGCATTGTAATTGATCGAGGGACACTTGAAGAATGGTTCTTCAAAGGTATGCATCCTCTATCCCTTGTATCATCGTTTAGAATGCTGTAATTTCATTTTGTGCATGACCTGTTAGTTTCTGTTTAGATTGTAATTGTTTATGTTCATTCAAATGGAATTTGGAATGATCTATTCAGCTGCTCATGGAAATCCTCGTGCTTGATTTCCTTCACGTGAATGCAATAAGAACAGATGAAGAATATGCTGCCACAAATAATTAAAAAAACTTCTTCTTGAAAACAAAACTTCTTCTCGAAAGCAATGTATTAATTATAAGAATTCTGTAAAGATTCACACAACGATCTTACAAACAATAGATGCGGAAACCCTAGCATAAGGACTTCTTGTGCTTAAATAGCACAACAAAATGTTGGAAAATATTTCTACATAAAATCGCCAGCTTAGCAAAAAGAAAAACATTCCAAATAAAATAACCTGGAAGTTATATAAGGAAAGAAATATTTTACAAATTTGACAACTAGAAGAATAACTTCTGGGACAAAGTCCACCAGAGACAAAAACAGTGACAACTCTTGAAAGCCTAAGAAATTAATGCTAGGAACTTAAATATATTTAGCCAATATCATAGTTATAACAATGTAAATTAAGTGTTAAAATTTTGAAAAGAAAATATGTATGTGTTTTAAAGTTAAGAAAATAAAAATAACCACTAGAAAATCATACTTTTTTATATTATAAAAAATTGCACCAGATATCCCTAACTTAATAACTCAACTCTACACCCAAAATATAGACCTTCTAATTCCAAACTAAACAACTCTACACTGCAAATATAAACATTCTATGTCCACAAACATATTAACTCCAAACTTCAGAACTCAATGCTCCAAACAATCACTTACAGTTGAAATAACTCACTTTGACCAAAACGAAGTAGAATTGTTAATTATATTATTGCACTATTTTAATTTTAATTTAGGACCCATTTGATCATCATTTTTTTTTAGTTTATTTTTTTTAAAAAAAATCAAACTTTTGAGCTTCTTTCTTTTACTTTTCTAAAATGTTTTCAATATCTAAGTCAAGTATATCGACAACTAAAAAAATAGTTATTTATACAGATGACCAAATTTTGGTTGCACTAATGTCAAATGACCAAAATTTTGAAAACAATTAAAAAACATACTATTACTTTAGTCACAAACCACTATCTACTTACCCCTGTCTTGGGGAAGGAGTGAATTCCATCTTGTATAGTTGAGTTCCCAGCGCCCAATCAGACGAATCCCCAAAATGGTAGGTTTGAATCGGCGACCTAGCCACTCGCACCCATACAAATCAAAGCACTGCCCTCAATGGCAGGAGTTCCCAACTCACTCAGGATTGAGGTCATGTTACCTATGGTCATCCTAGTGAAGTGAAGTCTCTGTCATGAATGGTGTTATATAATGAGACGTTAACACTTCGTGGTAAGGTCTTGTACAAACTCTTTGTATAGGACGCTCCCGCTCGCATGTCCCCAACACGAAAGGTCAGAATCAGACCATCGTGATAAATCACAACACTTGTGACCATTTCACAAAGTGGGCCACGTCCGTAGCATTACCAGGATAAGATTTCCCTCCTATATCCATATACTACAAACCATTTTGGTTATCACTCAAGACATGATCCACTTTTCTATCACCACATACATGCTTGAGTCACATACAGATAACTAGGGATTTTATGTTGATTGGTTTATGGTAAAGCAAATAAAACAAGTAACTGAGTAAAAATACAAGATGTGAAGTAAATATCATAGTTAACAACACAAGCGTTTGTGCAAAATGTTTAAAAACTACAGACACGAGACTTTAGGGCATCAACCCCAACACATAAGGCTATCCACAGCCGATGCATAGGGAATCCGTCTCATTTCCTCAACTGCTTGAGGAGTCTTAGGACATTGTTCCTTAGAAAATATAATTCCATTCTTGAAAGATAATCAACCCCTCTTGAAATTGTGCATAGATATCTGACAAGCATCTTATTAATATACGATGCCTGAGACAAGACCAGTATTTTATTTTTATGATCCTTGATAATCTGGATCCCTAGAAAAAAACTGCGTCTCACCTAAATCTTTCATTTAGAATTAGGCAGCAAGTCATTTCTTTACATCTGTCAATAGACCTATATCATTCCCGATGAGTAAGATATCATCCATATACAACACTAAGAAAGCTATTGAACTATTGATGATCTTCTTTTGTATACACAAGTGTTGGGGTTGATGCCCTAAATTCTCGTGTCTTGTAGTTTGCAAACATTTTGCACGAACGCTTGTGTTGTTAACATATGATATTTACTTCACATCTTGTATTTTTGATCAGTTACTTGTTTTATTTGCTTTACCATAAACCAATCAACATAAACTCCCTAGTTATCTGTTTGTGACTCAAGCATGTATGTGGTGACAGACAAGTGGATCATGTCTTGAGTAATAACCAAAATGGTCTGTAGTATATGGATATAGGAGGGAAATCTTATCCTGGTAATGCTCCGGACGTGGCCCACTTTGTGAAATGGTCACAAGTGTTGTGATTTATCACAGATGGTCTGATTCTGACCTTTCGTGTTGGGGACATGCGAGCGGGAGCGTCCTATACAAAGAGTTTGTACAAGACCTGACCACGAAGTGTTAACGTCTCATTATATAACACCATTCATGATAGAGACTTCACTTCACTAGGATGACCATAGGTAACATGACCTCAATCCTGAGTGAGTTGGGAACTCCTGCCATTGAGGGCAGTGCTTTGATTTGTATGGGTGCGAGTGGCTAGGTCGCCGATTCAAACCTACCATTTTTTAGATTCGTCTGATTGGGCGTTGGGAACACAACTATACAAGATGGAATCCCCAAGACAGGGGTAAGTAGATAGATAACTCCCTTAAGGGCTGATTCCGAGGCTTGAACGATATGGCGCCACACATCTTCTCTTGGCCTGAGAGGTGTTCACACATAGTTGGACTATGTTGTATTCTTCATTAGAGGAATCAGTGGTACTTAAGGAGTGAGATGTAACTATAGAGGCATGACAGTAATTTGGCCCAACTGTACTTATGAGCATCTGTGAAGGGTCATCGTACTCATAATTGGTTATATCCGATGGACACAGAAATATATTTGTGGTAAGAAGAGTTCAACTGTTGGTCTTTAGTGGAATGACTGACAGTTAACAGATGGTGGATCTCATGGCTATAGAGTTTAGTCAGCCATTCACGGACCATTGGAGCTTCAAACTATGGGTCCATTAGGTGCCTTGGGTAGCTTGAATAAAGTCGAGAACTAGTATTTGGGTTAATTTGAAATGTTCAAATTGAAAGGATGAAGTTCGATTATATATGATATAATTGGACTAGTTAATTATATGTGATATAATTGGCTAAATGTATGAGATAAATTATTTTGGAGGAAATTAGGTATAAATATGATTTGTATCAAGTAAAGGAGAAAATACTATAGTAGATATGTGATATCAAACTATAGGATAAAAATATAATATGATTATATTTATTAATTAATTTGTTGATTAATTATATGATAATTAATCCAAAATTCACGTTCGGACGTGGGTTAGTGGGATCTGTCGATTATTGTAACGAATTAAAATGAAAAATGTTTTCATTTTGAATCGCCTGGAGTTCAATCGTTCAAAAGAATTTCGTGAGCGCCCGTTGGTGAAAACAAAAACGATCGCTTAAGTTTTTTCGAGAGCCTATACAATAGCACTCTCCGCCTAAACGATTGTCTACCTCATGCCTAAACGATCGCACACTGTCGCCTACACATCGCATAGCTTCTCTAAATGATCGTATAGTGTCCCAATTTAGCTAAACGATCGTATACCTTTTCCTAAACAATCGTTCAGGAAATCCTACACGATCGTGTAACTTCTCCTAAATGATAAGCAGCGTGCTATGCCATAGTGCCTTTTTCCCTCCCACTTGCTTATCGCCTACATGATTCATGTTTCCTCCTTCCTCTACCAAATTCACGAAAGATCACCCTCTGGGTTTTCACTCCGAGAATACCCGGGGCTCTTTTCTAGTGGTGTCGTCCCCATTGCGGTCGTGAGTTTGCGGTTGTCCATGTTGTTGTTGTTGATGCTGCTACTGGGCGTCGGTAGATCGCTTGGAGGGTTTCGCTGCATTGAGTTCCGAAGATTGAAGAACATCTTCAACTAGTATGGCACTCTTTCACTTGTTATTTTGTTGTTCATAGCATGCAGATAATTAGTGTTTGTTTGCATAAATGTTCGTATGAATTTATATATTTGTATTTCGGTCACTGTGAGATCGGAGTGATCGGAACGTGCTCATGGAACTCCTCAGTAAGAGATCCTTCAACAAGGTTCATAAACATTTTGGTCAAAGTCAAAAGACTTGATCACAATATAAAATCTTATATTCCAAAATCGGGATGCCTATTTCAATCCATAAATGGAATGATTAAACTTGTAAACCATTCGCTCTTGATCTTATTTAATGAACCCTCTGGTTACTGCACGTAAATGGCCTCCTCAAGATTATCATTCAAAATGATAGTCTTGACGTCCATTTGTCATATCTCATAGTTGTAATATGTGGCAATGGATAAGAGAATCTGGATAGATTAAGCATGACAACAAATGAGAAAGTTTCTTCATAGTCCATTCCTCAACTTAGGTATAACTCTTTGCCACCAGTCGAGCCTTAAAGGTTTTCATCTTACCATCTGCACCTCTTTTCCTCTTGTAGATATATTTGTAACCTATGAGTTTTATCCCATCAGGTTGATCCACAAGATTCTAAATAGAATTGAAGTATAAAGACTCCATTTCCAGTTATATGGATTTAACTTATTCATCTTTGTCCATATCATTAATTGCTTGATTATATACCAATGGATCCTCAACGTCACCATCAGATATGATGGCTAGGATCTCTATTAAACCCATATAGCGATTAGGCTGGTCTAGAACCCTCCCATTATGACGAGGCATCCTTAACTCTTAAGGTGAATGTGCTTGACTAGATGAACCAATATCAACTACTCTTCTTGATGTACTGGCCTTTTTAACAAATTTTGTCGAAGTTTCAGTAGTTTCATTGGAAAGCACATCTATCACGATTTTACTGCGTGATTTATGCTCCCTAATGTGGTTCTCTTCCAAAAATGTAGCATTTGTTGATATAAATACTTTATTTTCTTTAGGATCAAAGAAGGAATCAGCTTTCGTTTGCTTGGGATAGCCTACAAATAGGCATAATTTTTAACGCGGTTCAAATTTCTTTGGATTTGCCTCAAGCACACGTGCTAGACAACCTTATATCTTGAAATTTTGTAAACTACTTTTACGATCTTTCCATAATTCCAAAGGAGTTTCAAAAACACTTTTGGATGGAACACAATTCAAAATATAAACTGCAGTCATTGCTACATAACCCCAAAAAAAATCAGGTAATTAAGCATAATTCATCATAGACCGAACCATGCCCAATGAGATTCTATTTCTCCTTTCTCACACACCATCTTGCTGAGGTATACCAGGTGTTGCGAGTTGGGATGCAATTTCATGTTCTATCAAATATTTATGGAATCTTAAATCCATATACTCTCCACTCTGATTTGATTGAAGTGTCTTAATGGTTTTACCTAATTAATTATCAACCTCAGCCTTATACTCTTTAAACTTTTTAAGAGCTTTAGACTTGTGTTGCATTAAGTAAAATACTCATATCATGAATTATAATCTATAAAAGAGATGAAATATTCATACTCTCCTCTTGCTTTAATATTCACCGAACCATAAAGGTCTAAATCTACAAGTTCTAAGGGCTATATGGCTCTATGACCTTTTCTAGTAAAAGGTCTTTTTGCCATTTTGCCTTCAAGGCATGATCACATGCAAGTAAAGAAATATCTTCTAACTCACTTAGAAGCCCACTCTTAATCAACTTCTCAATCTTATTGAGATTTATGTGATCCAATCTTAGATGCTTATGAGCATTTTTTAGGACAAATTTTTTTTCTTTTTATGTTGAATTGTTGTTGTTCTAAACATTTCAGTATTTAGAAACGCTTTAGATGCTAACAGGCTTAGCACATATAAATTACTCTCTAAGTTTGTAGAAAAAAATTAAATACCATTTTTTAAATAAATAGACAATTTATTTACATCAAAAGTGGTGGAATAATTTTGTTCTAATAAACATTTTGCAGAAATCAGTTTCCTTTTTAAATAGAAACCACATAAACATTCTTTAACAAATGGTCATCTAGCCAGTCCTAAGCTAATACCATGAACTAATTCTCTGAAAAGAAGAACAAGTGTGATTAGTGGCCCCTAAATCAATTATCCAGGCTGAATCATCATTCTCTACTAAACAAGGTTCCAAAACCAGTAAATCATATTTACATTGTTTTACCTTCTTTTTCTCTGCCAAATACTTAGGATAGTTCTGTTTCTAATGCCCCTCTTGGTTGCAATAGAAAAGTTTCCTTTGGCAACCTTAGCATTCTTGCCCTTCTGGGCTGCAGTAGGGTTAGCTTTATTTCCCATATCTCCCTTCTTTTTCTTCCATTTCTTGGTGCTAGAGAAAGAAGACACATAATTTGTTCCAATGGTCGAACTTATGTGGAACTTTTTAGAAGAACATTTGCCTCTCCTTTCTATCCCTTGACTTTAATCAGGGACTCAAAAGCTGTAGCTCGTTCATAAGGGTGGTAAGGGTATAGTCTAGCTCGTTCATAACAACATTACTAGAAACTGTAGAAAATCAGAGAGATTCCAGAATAAAGCTAATTTGACTAGCCTCATCAATGACATCCCTGTTCATTTCTGTCACGTTGAAGTGGACCATCATATTGAGAATATGTTATCACATTAAGGTCCCCTTATTCATATAGGCATTGAAAATGAACTTTTGAGCATTGTGCTTGATCTGTGAGGACGATTATCCAAACATCTCTCTTAGTGAATCCATAATCTCGCGTGCAGTGACTATAAATTCACGTTTCTTTGTCAAGACTTCAATTAAGCTGGCAAGAATTTATGCTCTGGCCTTCTCATTTTCTTTTACCCACCTCTCATATGCATCCCAAACGTTTTGAGGTGCATTAGTAGGGGGCCTGGTAACACTCCTTCAGTAAGACAAATCTAAGGTCGTCAATAATGAGTACAATACTAATCGTGTTTTTCCAGTTAGTATAGTTATCACTAGTTAATTTACCAGCACTTAAAAGATTAATAGTAGAGCTAGTAATGATGAAGTTTGCTGAAACCAAACAATTTATTTATACTAGATACATGCATAACCTGTTAAATCCAATTAACTTTAGTAAAAGTTTAATGTACCCTATGTCACATCTAATTTTGCAATGATGATTCATTAGATAGGATAAAAGCCACTGTAGGTGGTCAGTCACTTCTTCACTAAATTGAGACACTCTCAACTAACTATTACAACATAATAACTCTTATTCCTATAATAATTAGTTACCATTGATTCAACCAAGAAATTATTAACTTGCTTAAAAATTTCTCTAAGTGTGATTCTTCATTTTAAATCCTAGAGTTCCGCCCTAATGAGTCAGCCGTAAGGAAAAGTCGATTGGGGCAAAAACTAAAGGGACCTATCCATTAATGGAGTTTGAGTTTAATTTCATGCAAACACCTTCCATAAGGGGACACAAGAAAATGATGCCCCGAGGCCGAGCATGAAATCTCACTATCAAACTAATGAAGGAGACTGTGGGATGTGTTGACACACGTCCCTCTCCAACTTACTATAAACACTTTCTCCATTCACATTGATATTGACCTATGCAAGCACCTTCCATAGGGGGACACGGGGCCGAGCATAGATCTAACGATGTGAACTTTTAGGAAGAACGTGAAAAGAAATCAACATATCATATATGTCTTTTTTTCTCCCACTAAGTGTTTTAAACCTAGGGTTTATTACTTAGGTAAATCCGACTAGTAATTTATCTAAATCCATTGTTAAATTGGCCCAATATAACTCTTATATTGGACGGTTTAAAAATAAATGATTACAATTTTTAAACATTTTAATAAACTTAATCATGTATTGCATGCTTATAAACTATTTGTTTGATTTACTTTCCAGGATGGTTCCCAGGTAGGTGTTCCATTTGCATCAGCTTAAACACCCCAACCCTAGACAAAACATTCCTTAAACAAAGATCCTTTATAAGCAAATATTTTATAAATTTAATCTTTTATTGTGTTCAATTCTATTTACTAAATAATGTCATGCTCAATGCATTATAATTTTCATCATATAATATAACATTTATATTAGTCACCAGTGAAAATAATACATACCCATCGTACAATATAACACTTATATTAAAGTATGATGCATGGATATGCTTAATGTAACACGTAATTGGTGACTTAAAAATGAGTTAATGTGTTGTGCGTGCATGATGATGTGCTACAAGCTCATGTTGCCATAAACTTGTAACGCTAAAGGTAATCTTATGCTATGTTAATGCTCATGCACATTTTTATGCGATACTCCTTCTAGATATATGCGTTGTTAATTATATGCTTGTAGTATGCTATGGAGTAATGCATTGTCACAAGTTTCCTTGCGTTGAAACCAAGTATAATTCCAACGCAAGTTTCTTAGAGTAATCCAAGGTTGAACATAGGGATTGTTTTCGTTAATGTGCTACTTTTGTGATATATGCGACGGGTTTTACAATTAATAAAAGATTTGGTGTATACATGAATTTAAATTGCGATGAACATAAATTGCGTTGATAAAATAAAAGTGCGATAAAAGTAAAGTTGCGTTAATAAAATAAATTGCGATGAAGATAAATCTAAGCTAATGTGATACAAGATACAAAATACATGGTATATATGATGCTGAGTTTGACAGTGAAGTTTATACAAAGGATCGTGATATGCAATGGCAAGTCTTTATGGATGAATCAGAAGGAGAAAGAATAATTAGTACAAACATCGCAGATTTGTTAATTGCGTTAAAGATGCAACTAAGGTTCTGCTATCCCTTGGCATACACCTCTTGATGATCAGTCGCGTTCCCATATCTCTATGGTGAAATAAGAATGAACGTGGTGAATGCAAGGTTACTTCCATCTATAGAAGTACTTTTCGCTTTAGTTAACGCATTCTTCCAACCCTCTCTCAATAGGCGAAATAGCATCTTCACTTCTGCTCTCACAGGTGAAGATGTCGTCTAGCATGCCTTGACTAAACTTAATTATGTCCTTAACCCAATTAATTTACTTGCTTAATTCTTGCTAGTTACCCATGGGATTAAGAAAACATCATAGAGAAAATGAATTATGGATGAATGGAAATAGACAGAGAAATGATAATAGAAATGATCAAAACATTCAATACTAAGATTAAGCGTCTGATACATGGTGTGAATGATAGACTAAGGAGATGAATACAAATGATGATAAAGAGATAGAAACAAATACAGAAGAGTGTCAACGTCTTGACATAGATCTGGACGGTGGTTTTGCTGGCCGGCGTATGGAATGGATGAACAGAAGAGCTTCCCTCTCAGGCTTGCTCATCTGGTAGAGGTGACCTTCATACAGAGCTTCGATGGTGGGGATCAGAAGGATTCTTTGCCTGGAGACTTACCTCTCGGCCTTATCTCTTAATTCTTACCGGATCTACTCTGATTAATCGTTCAACCAGTCTCTCTCTCAGATCAGTATATACACTTTTTCTCTCGTATCCAGTATATCTTTCAATGGAATTGCAGAAGCTATTTATAGGCGAAGCTTTGACACTTTGCATTGTGGTCCCCACTTTATTGTTAAGGCAGTTCCTGAAATGGTGAAGTGAATATTCCTTCTGTTACATAATCAATCCCATCAAAAATGCACAATTGACAGCTGTACACGCGTCTGAATCCTCCGCTATTGCATTGCTCTTTATATCTTCGATCGTTTGCCCGCATGCGGTGTTGTTTTTTATTACCGCATGTGGTTGAAGTTGCGTTGATCGCAAAGCTCTTGATCGATTGTCGTATGCATCATCATTGCATTGATCGTCTCTTCATTATTGAGTTGATGGGCGCAATGCGATGTAGATGCATTGTTCCGTTTATCTTTGAGCCATGAACGCATGTGGTGACTTGATTTCCTACAAAACAAAACTGAAACATTATTTTCTACCATCGTAATGGTGTCAGTTGGTGTATTGACGACAATTTATAATTCTCGCATTTCTTAGCCAATTTCCATACTATCGACGCAACTTTTCTTTCTTTTGGCTATAATATCTAAATAAAGCCGTATAAATAACTTGTATTTCTACAAGTTATCACACCCCCAAATTTAGATATATACTTATCCTCAAGCATATCTTCTACTAAGGTAATATTGCTTAATTCTTATCCTAAATTTTGCGTCGATTGATTGCTCCAAATGCTCCACCTAGGCAACATTACTTAACATCGCAATTTCCTTCTATCCTTGATAATTCATAACAAACCCCTACTTTATTCTTCTATACAACAAATTTCTACTCAAAAATGCCTTTCTAGTTTAAAAAAGAATGTTTACCTCTTCTTGCAAAAACAACTTGATGTGTCTGGATGTGGTGGTCAAATTTGCGTCATTCATTTAGAGACTGTTGATCATGGTTTCACTCTTCGTTTTGGCTTGTTCCCACGGGTGTCATGCAAACATCCAACTACGGTTGTGTGCCAATCTCACTTTAACTCTTGAATTTCAGCTAAGTATAACTTTTGTTGAACAGAGGAGTTGTCTCTTATATTCTTTTATAATTTTTTTTTCATTTTTTTTCTCTTTTCATATTGCGTCGTTCTTGAAAACCCACCTTTGTTTTGGCTTGCTCCCACGGGTGTCATGCCAATATCCAACTACGAGCTGGTTCCTTTAACGACTTAACTCGTATCAGATTGGGATTGTTTTGGGATTTCCCTTGCACTGATAGTGGAGTTTTGTATGAATTTTTTTTTTTTTTTTTTTTTTTTGATAATGGTGATGAACGTATTTTTCTTAATGAGCGCATCTGCTTGATCGCATCTACTAAGACCTTCCCCACCCCCAAATTTAGAGATGCCTAAGGTTCTCATTGCGTTGTTTGGACAGAATAGACAAACACTTAGACAAAATTTTGAAAAGAAGGTTTGAGCAGAATTTTGAAGGATAAAAGGTAAAATAGTGCTACAGCCACGAATTAACTAAGTGTTAGTCAGAAAATACAAATTGTGGGAAATGCTACTAAGTGTATGCATATTAATCATCATGGCAGCGCAATAAATAACGCAAAATAAAATATCAAGAATATCGCAAACAATGACAAAGGATGATAAAGAAGAGGCTAAGGCATAGGGAAAGAATTGCTACTCAGTTGTATTAAAAATTAACTAAGTATACAAGGAAATACAAATAACGATATACAAAATCTTTTTATCATGTACAAAGAATCAAAGAATTAGCATCTATACAAAGAAAAATAATGAATGAAGTAAAAATAAAAGAATGACCGCAATAAAAAAAAAAAAATTGTAAAGTTATTGAGGAGGAGGAGATTCCGGTGGAGGATTCTGATGAGGTACGCGAGGAGTTTCTTCGAAATTCAGACGCTGCTACAAATGTGGAGGCACCATGGGACAATGAAGATAGGTTGTCAATAAGTTGAAATATTCATGGTTGCGCTCCGCTACTTGCCTTTGGCTCAGGTGGATCATATAGATGTTGCATTGAATATTGATTATCACCTGCCTTGTCATAGTAGCGTTGCGTTGCAAGTTTTCGACTCACTCGTTTACCTCATTTGTTCTCTGGTAGAAAAAATCTTGTTGTTGGGAGAGAAGGGACCGCATATTTGCTAGTTCAGCAGCTAAGGAGGCGATGGTGGGTTATGCTTGCGATGTTTCACCATCATCGTTTTGGGGTTGGGCAGAAGGGCCTTCACCCAAATCGTGTGGTTCATCAACATGCGGCGGTGGAAGGGAAAGTTGTGGTGATGATGAAGGTGAGGATGGAGCTACTGGATATGCGGTTGGAGAATCAGCAAGGAGAAAGTTAGTGAAATGTTCAGGAAATGAGGGAGAAGGTTCTACAAGAGGGCTTGGAGGGCGAATGATCAAAAGCAAAGGGTCCAAGGTTTCTTGATCTTGCATTGATGCCTTTTGGACTTTTTCCTTTCCTTTGTCATCCTTGCGCTATTTCTTTGGCTTTGGCTGCTGCGGCACATTTAAGTCGATCATGGGCCTTTTTGGTGGAAGTTCGGGACAATGGGGGAATCTTTGAGAAGCATTCTCAAAATTTTGACGTTGATGAGACCATGCACTTTCGGCATTGGTTCCTCTTCAATACCCACACCTAATGAGAGGCATAGGCTTGAGACTGTCCAAGGAAAGAAATATTGGCCTCTTATGTGCCCCACAAAACCTCAAATTTGTCTTACGATCAACTGGCCCACGTTTATTAGAATGCCGCGTGCAATGCAGTATGCAGCCATGACTCTATCCCTCGAAATTATTTTTTCATGGGAGGTCAGGATGAGTCGCCGTTTCACCAAATATACCCAAAGTCGCGCCTCTGGAAGCAATGTCTTGGACGCTAGGGTTCTGATGCCTTTTAAGGAAACTGACCACTGGATGCCCGATTGCATTAATACCCTCAACGCATCTTCCATCTGCTCTTTTGTGGGATCATCAATGATTTTATTACCCCGAGATGTCCTTCATTTGATATAATTCATTGATGGCCTTTGCGCTAAAAGGTACCACTACCCCTTTCATGGCCACTGCATCTTTGGTGCTATGGAGCCATCCATTGTAGAAGTCACGCACTACCTTTGGAATGACGATGGATGGGCACTGGCAAAATGTTCCCCATCCATGCTCCAATACAATGCTTTTGATCAAGTCTGGTAGTGGTGTTGGCGCAGGAAAGAAAACCATCTCCATCATCATATCGTCATTTTCTTTCTTCCTTGATGGCCGTCTCTTAGCCAACGCAGACTCACTGCTTTCTACAACTGGTTTACCCTTCTCTTTGGTCAACGCAAGGCCGGATTTTTGCTTTTGTTTCCTTTCCCTTGCCTTGCGTTGTTCTTCCTTCTCCCACTTTGCAATCTCTTTTCCCTTCTTCTCTCTTATGCGCTGAATGTTTGCTCGATGCTTCTTCTCCTTCTCTTCCTTTTTCTTCCTCTTTTCTTTTTCCTCTTCTCTCTTTTTTTTTCTCAAATTCTAAGATTAAGCGTCTGAGACATTGTGTGAATGATAGACTAAGGAGATGAATACAATGATGATAAAGAGATAGAAACAAATACAGAATAGTGTCAACGTCTTGACACAGATCTGGACGATGGTTTTGCTTGCCGGCATATGGAATGGATGAATAGAATAGCTTCCCTCTCAGGCTTGCTCATCTGGTAAAGGTGACCTTCGTTCAGAGCTTCGACGACGGGGATCGAAAGGATTATTTGCCTAGAGACTCACCTTTCGGCCTTGTCTCTTAATTCTTACTGGATCTACTCTGATTAGTCGCTCAACCAGCCTCTTTCTCAAATCAATATATACACTTTTTCTCTCGTATTTAGTATATCTTTCAATGGAATTGCAGAAGCTATTTATAGACGAAGCTTTGACTCTTCGCATTGTGATCCCCACTTTATTGTTAAGGCAGTTCCTGAAATGGTGGAGTGAATATTTCTTCTTTTACGCAATCAATCCCATCAGAAATGCACAACTGACAGCTGTACACGCGTCTGAATCCTCCGCAATTGCATTGCTCTTTACATCTTTGATTGTTTGCCCGCATGCAGTGTTGTTTTTTATTACCGCATGCGGTTGAAGTTGCGTTGATCACAAAGCTCTTGATTGATTGCCGCATGCATCGTCATTGCGTTGATTGTCTCTTCATTATTGAGTTGACGGGCGCAATGCGACATAGATGCGTTGTTCCGTTTATCTTTGAGCCATGAACGCATGCAATGACTTGATTTCCTGCAAAACAGAACTGAAACATTCTTTTCTACCATCGTAATGGTGTCAGTTGGTGTATTGACGACAATTTATAATTCTCGCATTTCTTAGCCAATTTCCATACTATCGACGCAACTTTTCTTTCTTTTGGCTATAATATCTAAATAAAGCCGTATAAATAACTTGTATTTCTACAAGTTATCAGTAATCATATAATATAACATTTATATTAAATATGATACGCATGGATGATTATAAGATCATACAACTGTTGGGTTTTATGTTCTAAAACTCGTGGTTTGTAAATAATAAACTTATTCTGTTATCAATAAAGCTATTATAAAGGTTTATTTCATAAAGTTGTTATTGAATATATGAATTGCTCATTTCGTTATAGAAAGAACCTAAATACAATAAACTAAGATCCATGGCTATTACATGAGTACTTAACTTTATGTGGAGATATAAGAGTGGATCAAGTTCGAGTAGATAGCCAAAATGGTCTATAGTATATGGATAAGGCTCGGTACCTTATCCTAGGGACACTATAGGATGCTACTCACTTTGTAGTTGTTACAATTGTTGTAAAGTGCTACAAACAATGTGATCCTAAATCATCCATGTGGAGACATGCGGTGGGGTGTCCTGTGCAAAGAGTTTGTATAAGACCGAACCAAGAAATAAGTCACTCTAACTTTATAACGTTGTTTACTGTTTAAGACTGCCTATTTTGAAGTGATGACCTAGGTAATTTGACCTTAATCTTGAGCTAACTATGAATTCCTGTTTATTAGGATTATCCTTAGATTTGCATGGGTGAGGGTTGATTCATCAACGTCGACTCAATAAGCCCTTCATTTCAAGGGTAAGACTGGGTAGATAGTTGGGACATAGGGTGCAAGAAGAAATTCTCTCATACCTGCTTTTAGTGATAGTAGAGTGGTTGTTCCCTTAAATGCTGACTCTAGGTCTTGAACAAGGGATCTCACCCTCTCATTGGTCCTAGAGAAACTCGGTTTGGTGGTTGGATCACAAATCACTTGACTTACTGATTATATTTATATCGAGTGGACAAAAATATATATACAGTGAGGGAAGTGCAACTATTGGGCTTTAGTGAAGTAACCCAATAGTAAACGAATGTTGGTTAATTGAGTTAAAGAGTTTAGTTGGTTAATCTCGAATTGTTGGAGCCCTTGATCTATAGGTCCATGAGGTCCCCCTACTAACTCATATCAGACTAAACCTTAAAATAGTGTGACAAATGAGTATGAAGTGTTTGAATTCGATTTTTAGAGTAAAGTGTTAAATATATCCAATATATTTAACCTAATGTTTAATTGTGAATCAAACATTATGAGAGAGAGAAAGTTATTTAAATAAGATTTGAATATCATAATTTTTTAAATAGGGATTAAAAAATGATCAATCAGGATTGATAGAGATTAGTGTGGTTTTAATTAATTAATTGTTTAAATTAATTTTAAATTAAAGAGATCAAAATTGGGTTGAAAGTCAAAATTGCAACAAATGACAAAATTGTTGACTATGTCAAAATTGAGATAAAGACAAAATGTTGACTTTAGACTTTGAGAGTCAAAAAGTCAAATTGTTGATTATGAATTTTGAGAGTCAAAGTTTGACTTTTGACCAAGTTAGTGGAAAGATTCAAGATTCATTTTAGTGGGAAAATACAATATTTGTTATTGCTAGGGGTTGATTCCACTTGAAGACACTAATCCCATTGATTCCCACTCAAGAGTTAATGAAATTTTGAGTGTCAATTTTTCATTAACTCAAAAATTGCATGATTTGCTTGTTCTTGCCTATAAATTGAAGAGTTCTATGAATTTTCATTCTCTTGGAAAGGTGGAATTTCTTGAATTTTTTTTTGAAAGTTCTAACCCTAATTCTCTCTCAAACCCTTAACTATTTTCTTTCCAAATTGGTCACCCATCAGATTTCATCATCCCGTTCTAAGGCCGGAGAATAGTCGGAAAGACTCTCGTAGTGGTCTATGAACCATTCGTGAAAAGAATTGTTCATGACCAAAGAAGAATTTGGGCTACAAAGGTTGTATACCCTTATCCCTTTAATTTATATATATTGCATATTTATTCTTATGAAATTACCCTAATTAGAGTACTTAAGATTTTTATTGCTTCTACTCGTTACTCCATCAACAACCATATAATACACCACTTATATTAAATATGATGCATGGATAATGTTTATCCTAAGATGGGATTTTAAAACTATATAACATACATTGTGCAACATGTAATATTTAACCATACATCACATGCATAAATTAAATATTCAGCAAAATAGACCGAATTTTGGCACTCCTAAAATTAATTAGCCAATATAATCAAATTATATCAATTTAATTAATTCAAATAAAAAAACATAAAAAACAAATAAAACAAATAACTACAACAAATTGCTCCCGCCAGGAATCGAACCCATGAACTAGCCTGCCTACATACGAGTCTCTAGACATGAACGTAACGGCACTCTACCAAAAGCATAGCTACGCTAGCTTTTCTTGCCGCAGTGTGTATATGTTTATTTAGAAAGTGCCGAGAAAAAAATATCCAATTTCAATCTATAAAAAAAATAGACCAAATTTTAATTTAAAAGTAGCAAAAAAGAACCAATTCAAAACAAAATTGGAAATAAAAATTAAAACTCTAAAGAAAAAAGAAAATGTCAAAAATCGAGAACCAAACCGATAATAAACTGAACTAAATAAAAAAACAATCCATTGGTTTTGATCTGTGGTGGACACCGATTTGGGTCTCTTCTTTATGAAACTAATTAGTTTGGTTTGGTTATTGATTGACCCTAAAATCGACAAACCAAATAGACTATCATCCTTAATATCGATCAAGTATTAATATTAATCCAACAACGGTCCACAATTTGAGCGAGGAGGACAAACAACTCATATAAGTTTCGAAAGCAAGAAATGAAGAAAGGAGATGCTAACCTTCCAACAGAAATGTGTTCACTCCAACAAATTTGTTATGTCATGGGGTTTCGTCAATTAAGTACCATATGTTATAAAATTGAGAAGCATGGTGGAGCACAACGGATATGGATAAAATATAATATAATATATATAATTATAATAATAAATAAATGAATATAATATAATAATAATAAAATAAGTAAAATATAACTCAATTAAAAATAACTAAAATTATAATTTTATGGAAATAGGAATAATAGAAATAGAAAATATGATTTTATGGAAATAGAAAGTATATGAAATTTTCTTTTTATTCTCACCGATGTGCATAATTTTGAGATCCATCAAATGTCACTATTTATTGGCAAAGTGATAAATAGAATATGGACTTATATGGACACTAGGCATGAATTATTACAAGGCACATGGACAATATGAAAAATGACACATGGTTTTTAGGACACTAAGCATTGAGCATCTATTTTTATGATATTATAATATATATATATATGAAATATGTCTCGTTAAAACCTTACTAGAAAAAATCCAATGAAAAAAAAAAACCTAGTGAAGGAAAAAAAGTATATATTGTATATAATACATACTCTAAAAGAATACAATATATTTTCTCCCCCCTCACAAAAACATTACTTAAGATCTCTGAGTTGCCGCATTCTAATGTTGTGCACCAATTTTTTCAAAAGATGTGGTTGGTAATGCTTTGTAAATAAGTCTGTCAGGTTATCCTTTGAACAAATTTGGTATACAGTGATGTCGTCATTTTCTTCAAGATCATGAGTGTAGAAAAGCTTCTGTGAAATATGCTTTATTTTATCTCCTTTAATATATCCTCTTTTGACTTGAGCTATGCAAGCTGTGTTGTCTTCGTATAATATTGTTGGAAGATTTTTATTAGAAGAAAGCCACACATTTCACGAATGTGTTGAGTCAATGACCTTAGCCATACACATTCTCAGCTAGCTTCATGAATTACAAGAATTTTAGCATGATTTAAGGAAGTGGCAATTATGGTCTATTTCACCGATCGCTATGATATAACAGTTTCTTCGCATGTGAACAGATAACTTGTTTGAGATCTAGCTTTGTATGGATCAGATAAATATCCAAAATCTGTATAACCAACTTGATCAAAATTTTATTTATTTGAATAAAACAAACCCATGTCGATCGTTCCTCGGAGATAACGGAGTATATGTTTAATTTCATTCCAATGTCTTTATGTAGGAGAAGAACTATATCTAGCTAATAAATTTACTGAAAATGCAATATTTAGTCTTGTATTCTTAGCAAGATACATAAGTGCAATTGCACTAGGATATGGTACTTCATAACTAAGAAGTTCTTCATTATCTTCTCGAGGTCGAAATATATCTTTCCTTATATCCAATGAACAGATTTCCATTGGAATATTTAATGGATGTGCTTTGTCCATATAAAATCTTTTCAAAATTTTTCCTATATAAGTTGGCGGATGAATAAATATCTTATTTGCTAAATGCTCAATTTGTAAACCAAGAAAAAATTTTATTTTTCCGATATCTTTCATCTCAAATTCTTGCTTAAGATATTCTACTTCTTTTGAAAGCTCTTCAGGAGTTCCAATTATATTCAAGTCATCAACATATACAGTTATAATAGCAATCTTGATTGTGATTTCTTTATAAAAACACACGGACATATTACATTATTTTGATATCCTTCTTTCAATAGATATCCACTCATGAGATTGTACCACATTCGTCCTTATTGTTTCAATTCATATAGTGATCTCTATAACTTTATTGAATACCATTCCCGGGAATTTGATGTATATGTTTTAGGTACTTTAAATCTTTCTAGGATTCTCATATAAATATCATTATCAAGAGATCCATATAAATATGTTGTGACTACATCCATAAGATGCATATCCATACTTTCATACACAGTCAAGTCAATTAAATAACTTAGTTTAATTGCATCCACCATTGAAGAATATGTCTCCTCATAATCAATATCAGGTCTTTGTGAAAAACCTCGTGCAACTAGTCTTGCTTTGTATCTTGTGACCTCATTATTTTATTTTTTTTCCCACATATACCCATTTGTATCCCAGAGATTTGACACTTTCTGGTGTTCGTACTACTAGTCCAAAAACCTGTCATTTTGAAAGTGAGTTTAAATCTGCCTCGATTACTTCTTTCCATTGAAGCCAATCTTTTCTATGTCGACATTCTTCAATAGATTTTGGTTCAGGATCCTCATTTTCAGTAATAATATCAAGAGCAACATTATACACAAAAATATTGTCAACAATTACATTATTTTGATTCCATCTTTTTCCTGTCATAACATAATTTATTGAAACCTCATTATTATTTTTAGGTATTCCACCTTCCTCACTAGTCATGTCGAAGATTTCTTCATAGGTATTTACATCCTCAACCAAGTCTTTTTCACTATTAATTATTTTTCGTTTTCAAGGATTTTTATCTTTGGAACCCATTGGTCTACATACTTCTGCATGTTCCAGATTCGTTAGTGACAACTTGTTGTGTTGGGATATCAATTTTGGATGGAACATTTGCAGCCGGAATATGTGACTTAGTTACTTTCTTTGCATCTATAAATGTATCTGGTAATTGGTATGTTATATTTTGCAAATAAATTTTTTTATGAACTTTAAGTTCACATTGACCTGTACAGGAAACTAAATGAGACAATAACGATGCGTTCCATGTAATTTCTTTTTCCAATTTCTTAATTGTTCCCCTTAATGTTGAAAATTTCATCTCATTAAAATGACAATCAGCAAATCATGTAATAAATACATCACCCATCAAGAGTTTAAGATATTTAATAATTGATGGGGAATCATATCCAACATATATTTATAATCTTCTTTGAGGACCCATCTTAGTGTGTTTTGGTGGAGCAATTAGAACATATACTGCACACCCAAAAATTCTCAGATGGAAAATATTTGACTCATGACCATAAGCTAATTGTAATGGCGAGTACTTATGATATGATACTAGCCTAATGTGTACAAGTGACGTTGCATGCAGAATAGCTTGTCCCCATACAGATGAAGGAAGCTTAGCTCTCATAAGTAATGGTCTTGCAATTAATTACAAACGTTTTATAAATGATTGCGCTAAACCATTTTGTGTATGAACATAAGCTATAGGATGTTCAACATTTATTCCAATTTACATACAATAATTATCAAAAGCTTGTGATGTAAATTCACCAGCATTATCAAGACGAATTGTCTTAATTGTATAATCAGAAATTTGTGCTCTTAACTTAATTATTTGAGCAAGTAATCTTGCAAATGTAAGATTTCGACTTGATAATAAGCACATATGTGACCATCTACTGAATACATCTATTAATATTATCTAAATAGTTACTTGGTGGGTTAATAGGTCCACATATATCACCATGAATTCATACTAAAAATGGAGGTGATTCAGTCCCTACTTTAGCTATTGATGGTCTAATAATTATTTTGCCTTGAGAGCAAGCATCACATGATAATTCATTAGATTGAAGAATCTTCTGGTTCTTCAATGGGTGTCCATTTGAATTCTCAATAATTCTCCTCATCAATATAGATCCTGGATGACCCAACCGGTCATGCCAAATTGTAAATATGTGGATTCACGCATTTCAGGTTCATTGTTGCATATGTTTCAATTACTCGTATATAAGTATAATATAATCCAGAAGATAAAGTAGGCAATTTTTCCAATATAAGTTTTTCATTTGAGATAGTAGAGATAATATGTAGATATTCCACATTATTCTTACTATCGATCTCAATATGATAGCAATTGCAACATATATCTTTAAAACTTAGAAGATTTCTCTTTGATTGACTAGAGAACAATGCATTGTCAATTGTAAATTTTGTTCCTCTAGGCAGAATAATATTTGCTTTTCCAAAACCTTCATCAAGTTTGCAGAATCTAATATTGTATTTACTTTTGCTTTCAACATTGTCAATTTGGAATAATATTTTTTATTTGTAAGTATTATGGTAGTTGCACTGTCTGCCAGACATAGATCTTCTTTGCTCATTTTTCAAGCACTCAACATATGAAAATGATCCATGTTTCTTCATTAAAAGAAAATAATTACAATAAGAAAAACAACACTAAAAAAAATATGAAGATAGATAAAAGAAAACAACAACATTAAGTTTAGATATTCTCAAAATCAAAAGAAACACTTGATGTTTCATTAACTGTGTCATTCTTCTCTTCATGAGATTCAAAAAAGTTCGCCACATTCAAATTTGTCATTGGTCAAATATATCATTATCCTAGTATGCAAAATTTGCTTCCACATTTATCTTTTTTTTCCCTTCAGGGAAGCTTGATAGAGGTCAACTAAGTGTTTTGACGTATAATAGGTACGTGACCAATGCCCCAGCCATTCCGCATCATAAGCATTTATTTTCAACACTTTTTGAACTCTTATCTTGTAGAATTTTCCTTTGTGATCATCATTTTGTGTAGTTCTTTTGAAATTTAAATGATTAAAATAACCACCATGAAAATAATAATATTTCTTCCGCTGCCAAGGTCATGACCTCGACCTCGGCCACGATTATTATTAAAATTCATAGCATTCACTCCAGGGAATGGTGTCGTTCCAATTGGTCGAGATTCATGATTTTTCATCAATAACTCGTTATTTTGTTCAGCCACGAGAAGACATGAAATTAATTCAAAATATTGTTTAAAACCTTTCTCTCGATATTGCTGTTGCATGAGCATATTCGAGACATGAAATATAGAAAATGTCTTCTCTAACATATCAACATCAGTAATTTTTTCTCCGCATAACAACAGTTTTGAGTTGATTTTAAATTATGCGGAAATTTAATCACTTACTGATTTAAAATCTTGTAGCCTCAAATGGATCCACTCATAACATGGTTTAGGAAAAATAACTGTCTTTTGGTGATCATATATTTCTTTCAAATTTTTCTACAAGATACGAAATTTTTTTATTATAAGGTATTCAATTTTTAATCCCTCATGGAAAAAATGACGAATGAAAATCGTAGCTTTTGCTTTGTCCTGAATGTTGTACTTACTTCTTTAATTATTTCTCCCAATTTCATAGAATTTGATATGTATTGTCACAGAATATTGTATTTATATTAGAAATTTAATATGTACTAAATATACAAAATAACATTTAATTTATTAATTATAATACAGAGGAAAAAACCGACCCACCCTCAGCGATGGAAGCAATAGGAGTTCGTGTTAATAACGCATTATGAAATTGAGGAGCACAATGGAGCACAACGAATGTGGAGAAAATATAATATATATAATAAAACAATAAAATATAACTAAACTTATAAATAGCTAAATTAAAAATAATTAAAATTATAATTTTATCGAGATAGGAATAATAGAAATAGAAAATATGATTTTATGGAGATATGAAATATATGAAATTTTTTTGTGTGCATAATTTTGAGATCCACCAAATCCCACTAAAGTAGCAAATAGGATGTTCCCTTACATGGACACCAAACAATATGAGATGACACACGACTTTTAGAACACTAAATATTAAGCATCTATTTTTATGATATTTATAATATAAATATATTTTACAATTCATTGAACATTTAAAAGAATATTTTTTATACTTTTTAAAAATATTTTGAACAAAAATTTATATATTTGAGATACTGTTTAAATTTTAAAATACAACCTACTAAAAAAGGGAGAAATAGATAGAAAAAATCTAGTTTTCATCTTTCCAAACCAACACTTTTTTTTTTTAATTTGTTGCAATAGTTTTCTTGGTCCATCTCCGACCACCAAATTTTCATAAAAATTTAACTTTTTTCTAAAACCCCAGTTAACACCAAGATTCTATCAAGTTTTCTAAATATTAAGTACTTTCTAAATTTTATATCAAATATTATCAAAATTTTAAAATATTTTAGTTCATTTTTAAATTTGAAAATTCGTATAACTGCGAAAGCAATTTAGAATTCAAAAATTAAGATAAAGATTTGCAAATAATCAAATTTGAAGAAAATTTGAAAATATATAAAATTTGGTATAAGATTTGGAAAGATTATAATATATGATAAAATTAGTAGAATCACACGTTAATATTATCGAAGATTTCACCACTCGCCCAAAATGGACCGAGAAAAACTAGTTTAACGCTAATTTTGAAAAGTAAAAACTTGATAGTATCATTTCTAACCATTTTGAAAAAAAAAATCAGATTACAACATTAATCTAAGAAGGATTATTATAGTATTTAAATTATACTTTAACTACCGTAACATCATATAAATGTAAAAATAATTGAATTGATATATTAATAAAAGTTTTTCTATAATAGTAATTTTAATTTTACAAATAATGTGATCAAATTAGGCAGTTTTGTTTTGTTACAATCTATCTAGAAGTAAAGGAAGATTTAAATCACATTCTTTGGATATGTGAAAAGACGTGATATGATACTTCTTTTAGGCATTTGGCTTCTGGTTCAACACCGAGATAGTTGTGATATTATAAGAGTAAGAGTCCATTTACTGTCCAATTTTTCATGAGAAGGACCACTTTTTACGACTTACTGGGACTGTGTGGAGTAAGTATAACTAAGAATCGAATGTCTAGAGAATTAGAGAGAAATCCCAACAACAGGTGATCTAATCCCTCCCTAGCTTTTATGTTCTCCTTTTGTCTTCGATTTCAAAAACTTTCTGTAATTACTCTTTAGTTGGACTCCTTTTAATAGGCTAAAGTTTTTTTTTTTGGAGATAAGATCATTTTTTCTCAATCAAATGATGTTCGAATTAGTCATACTTAAATTTCAAATTTTTAAATAATATGGAAAAGAAATGCATTATGAACCATCAACAAAAGCCTGGTGTACCCTTCTTAGTTTAATGGAATGGGCGAATAGGGAGCATTTGAGACAGTAGACTTAAACATTCATGAGTAAAACTAAAATAAATGGAGGCTTACATGGAGAGAATACTACAGAAGCAATCATAAGTAAACAAAACTTCCAAATTCTACTGTTGAAGTAAACTACATACCAAAACGAATTGGTGTCTGATTTTTTCTCATAAAAGAAAACTCTTCCGAAGTAATAAAAGAAAACTCCAATACCTACCTAAGACATCCTTTGAGCAGCTTCTTTGGCGAGTAATTTCTCCTTTGCCTTTGTTTTAGCCTGGGACTTGGATCCCATGATTCCACCACCCCACTTCTTCCTGTACTCGTCGTACTTGTCGTTGAAATTAGCCTAACATAAAACAAAACAGTAAACAAGTTACTTAATATGAGCCTAATTCAGATGCTATAAAGTAGAGTGGCATCATCTAGGCTTTATATGTGTATAAGGCACCTTAATGGCTTCCAAGATCCTGCTAAACTCCAGCTTATCTTCATTCTTCACGGTTGTCAAGCACAAGACTGATGCCGTCTTTTTGTGGACAATCTGTTATTAAACAGGAAAAATTACAAAAACATTGATCCATGGCTTCAAAGGAGTAGACATTATTGTGTCAAACAAAGAGACATAGTTACCGCTCCCAAACGAGCTTTTCCCTTCACAATGCAATATGGAATTTCCATCTTTCTGCACAGAGCTGGGAGCCATACAACCAACTCAATTGGATCCACATCGTGTGCAATCACAACCAGCTGGGCCTTATTCTGAGTATGAAGTACGAAATATATGGATGTTAAAAGATAAAGGGAGTGTATCTGATTGCAGACAACATTGCAGTTGAAAAGAGTGAAATATTTCACATGTATGGAATAAATGATGACCTGCTCAATGAGGTAGGTAACATGATTGAGACCATATTTAACAACGATAGGCTTTTTGGCATCGTGTGATTTGCCTTCGGCCTCTTCCTGAGCTCTTTTCAAAAGACGCTCTCTTTTCTGTGCTTTATCCTCTGGCCTATACTTCAAAAGCATCTTGAACAAGTTTGTTGCTGTAAATGCATGAAAAGGCTTTTAAAACCAACCGTCTAACAACATTCTAACAAATATCAAAGAACCACATAGAAGATGACACAAGTAGAAACCAAAATATACCTTAAATCCAATCAAGACCACATGGAAGATTACCAAAAGAGTTTCCGGGATCAGGTCAGAAACCATTACATTTTTCCAAATTACCAAAATGGAAACTTTTTAAAAAGAAAATTTTAAAAAGGGAAAACTAGCATACAAAGACACATTTCATTCACAACCATGTACTATAAAGCAGGTTTATATAAAGAGAACCATTTATAATAATACAATCATTAGAATGTCCAAACAACTCAAAATGGGAGAAGACCTAAGCATAATCCAAGAAACCCAAGGAGAAAAAAGAGGTTCAGACAAGAATCTAGGTTCCAAGAGACAGAAGCTTAGTACCAACTCCCAAATAAACTTGCAAAGTCAATCAAAACATAGTTTCTAAAGGTAGAGCCAAACCAAACCATCAATCAATAAGGTAAGGAACTACTTATTTCTTCTTTCACCGTAGCAGAAACTGCTACACCTCTCCTAAACTAAGTGCAATCATACAACCTGTCGCTCCTGTAACCTAACAAAATTCATACTTCATAACAAATTAAGAGAGTTCCATAAACCGAAGAGGGACACAATCCATAATTAACTAAACAATTCAATGACGATCATCTAATACCAATAATGTAATAGGAATCTCCGCGAGAATTTAGGGTTTAATTACCAAGATTCTTGTCAAGGGTTTTGGTGAACTGATTCAAAGCTGGTGGAACCTTGAGCCTCTGTTTCAGAATCCTCTTCTTCCTCTGAATTTGAACAACTTTGGGCCATTTGACAAAGCGAGTAAGGTCTCTCTTAGGCGGCAATGCCCCACCGATTCCAAACTGCTTCGGACGTTTCTCAAATAGCGGATTCACCACCTTCTCCTGCAATCAATCAAATGCGGTGTTAAACCAAAGATATGGAGAACTGAAACAACAAATTCCCATCAAGGGAAAGAAGAAAATACAATGGATTTACCGGCTTCTTCTTTACCGAAACTTTTCCAACAGCCCTCTTCGGTGCCATTTTTTGCGCTGCAAGAGGCGAGGGCAACAGATGAAAAAGAAGAAGGAAGGAAGGCCGAGGAAGGGCTAGGGTTTAGAAGGGAAAAGAAAACGAAATTAAATATATAAAATTCACGCCCTTTTTTATTTTGCACCTGCATTTGTTTTTTCAATAAATATAAATTTAATAACTAAAATTTAAAATAAGTGCAATTTTTTCAGTCCGTACTTGAAAAAAAGGTTAAAAAACTGTTATTTTCTCCTGAGAGCAGTAGAAAATCCAATTCACCCCGTTTAATAAATATGTGTTTGTTTGATAATTTAAATTTTATTTTTGAGAATTGTTGAAAATTGTTTTTAGATTTACGATCAGATAGTGTAAATTAAAAGTTCATTATATTCTGATTTTAAAATTTAAATTTTTAAAATGTAAAATTATATTAATTAGAGATAAAAATATTTCGAAGTATCTGTGTTATTTTATAAACTTGGTTTGTTTTTTAAAAAATATAATATGTATTATATTTTATATTATAAACAATGTAATATTACAAAACAATAATTATATTATTTTTTTAACATAAATCATATTCCTAAGTAAATTATAATAGTTTATTGTCACTAAATATTAGTGGTAACTACAACTAACTTTATTATTTATAAATATATAGTATCACATAATAGATTTTTTTTTCTTCAAAATAATGTCATTTTAATAACTATTGACAAAAATAAAGTTGAGCTGAAAGTATTGACGAAAATGGGATAGTTACACCTAAATCGTGGATAGGGTCCATGACTTCCTTCACATCACGTGAATCTGGCAGTGACCTCACACAGACTGCCACATGTACAGACATGCAACGTTGACCAAGTAATCGTGAACGTGGTCCATGACTACTCTAAATCGTGTACTGAGTACATGACTTAGTGGTCCTAAAGTAGCCCTACTGTTTGCCTCCCTCACAGCCGTCGTCCGCTGCCTCCATCTGTCGTCGTCTGCCGTCTGCCACGTCCATCGTTCGTCGTCTATGATCGTCCGCCGTCCATCATCGACGTTGTTCTTCTTGTTGCCACCGACCATAGGTAATGTTTTTTTTTTGTTTTGTTTTTAATATATGAGATTGTGCTCCATAGATCTACTGTTTTATTTAAATGTATGCATAAAAAACTAGAGTTTTAATATATTTTAATTGAAAATTTGGGATTGTGCTCCATAGATCTAGTATTGTGTATGATTTGAATTGTTTTTTTTTTAGTTAAATATTATAAGTTGGACTAAAAATTTGGGTTGTAGTTGCTCTTTTTTAATATTTAGACTGGTCATAAAATAATATTTGAACTATTTGGATTGTTTAAAAAAAAAAAAAAAAAATTTGGATTGGTCATAAAATAGTGTGGATTATCTTTTGACTAATGTTGAATTGGGCTGTTAGTATTGATGTATTTTTTGTCAGCTAAAACAGTGGCAAAGATTTAAGTAAATATGTCGATGCGTCCTAAAGAGTTAGTCATTCTTGAACCTGGAAATAATGGGGACAGTGTTATTGATGTAGAACTCGATGAATTATTTGGAAACAATAGAAATGCAGAACATGATCTTGGAGTTGGTAATGTTAGATATGTTCACCTGAATAGATTGGGATATTATTAACTCAACTAGTGAACGAGGATCAACATTGGATGAAAGAAGTGGATGTGTAGATAATTCTAGTTTAATACAAAAAGGAATATTATTTGACACTAAAGAAGATCTACTACTGGTTGTAAAAAAAACATACTGCATGGTAGAACACTATGAGATTGTCGTAGTAGAATCGAACCAAGATATTTGGTATGTGAAATGTAAATAATGGAAGGATGGTTGTGATTAGAGGTTATGGGCATATCGGCGTAAAATTCATGAGATGTTTGAAATTACTAGACTTGAAGGGGAGCACTCATGTTTTGTACTCAAAATTGACTCAGGATCATTCACAAATGATTCAAATTTTATGAGTATTGAAATCCAAAATATGGTTAGAGCTGATCCTGGGGGTTCTTGTGGCCTTGCTCCAAGAAGAAATTAAAAAATAATATGGGTATAATGTTAATTATAGACGGGTGTGGCAAGCTAATTGAAAAGTATTTATTGTTGTATTTGGTGATTGGGTGAAATCGTATTCAAAGCTTCCGTATTGGTTAAGTGTTGTTGTGCATTACAATCCTGCAACACGATCGGATTGGTATTTTCTTCCGTTGGATGTGCCAGGTACGACTTTTTTTTATCGAGTTTTTTGGTCCTTCGGTCCTATAAAAGAGTTAAAATATTGTAGACCATTAATTCAAATTAATGGAACTTATCTCTACGGAAAGTATAAGGAAAATTATTGACTGTCTTATCTATTGATGCAAACGGGCATATATTTTCCCTTGCTTTTGTTATTGTTGAAGGAGAAAAATCGTCCAATTGGTAATGCCCAATATGTTACCCAACGAGATGATATTTGTTTAATTTCTGATAGACATAAGGGCGTTCTCGCTGCAATTAACAATGAGGAAATAGGTTAGAGTGAACCTAGAGCGACCATCGATATTGTCTTCGTCATGTTGCTAGTAATTTCAATACGAAATACAAATCGAAGCAATTGAAGATTTGGTGTTTAAGGCAGGAAATCAACACAAAAGGCGCAAGTTAATTAGGTGCATGAAAGAGTTGAAGTAATTGAACCCTGAGTGCCTTGAATATTTTTCCAATATTGACTTGAAAAAATGGACACGATCACATGATGATGGGTACCACTATGGGTGGATGACAAGCAATGTAGCTGAATGTATGAATGAGGTTTTCAAATATGCTAGAATGTTACCGGTACTTCTTTATTTAGGCTAACATTCTATCGCACATACTATATTTTGAACGTCGAAGACAAGAGATAAGCGAAGCACTCGACCGTGGGGACATGTATACAGAATATGTCATGAGAAAGCTTAAGAGGTGAGAGAAACGAGTATCTACATATACATGACATTTATTGACAGGGAAACCTAAACTTTTGAAGTACAAACTGGCATAAGTATGACTTCTCCCTATAAAGATCAATACACACAAGTTGTGAGCTTGAAAGAAGGGACTTGTTCTTGCAATAAATGACAATCATTCAAGATTCCATGCTCTCATGTAATTCATTGCAACATGATTGGACAACTATTTTTTGATGATATTTTGGGCATTCAACCAGATGATTTGAAAGGCTTAAGATTGATTATGTTGGCTCTTTGGCCCTTAACCTTAAATTAATTAATTTTAATTAATTAATTAACTAATATTTTGATTATAACAAATCTGCTTTTATTTATTGAAAATTTGAGTGTTTTGAAGTATCTATTGTGTAGAGTTCGGAATAACGATTCCAATGTAATTTGAAACGCTCAAATCAAAGCTCAAACGTAGAAGAAATAGGCGAACAAACTTAATAGAAAAATTCTGAGCTGATGACGTGGCAGAAGTTTTCTTCTCAAAGTGGACCAATTGAAAGGTGCCACTTGGAGTCATGAAAGAGTGACAAATGGTGGGCTTTTGATTTTTGAATTGATTTTAAAAAAGAAATAAATTTAAAAGTAAAAAGAATTTAATATTATTTTATGTTTGTGTCTAAAGGCTAGTTTTTGACACATGGTATGTTTTTGTTTTTTATTGGGTCTTTAAAAAGAAAATGAACTTTAAAAAAAAAAAGAATTTAATATTATATTTTGTTTGTATATAAACATTTAGTTTAAAATCTCCACCATTGATTTTTCTTTTTCAAAATCCAATGGTCCAAATTAGATGTGGTTTTTAAAAAATTTTCTTCTCTATTTAAACTCATTTCTTCTCCAAATTTCTACAACAATTTTCCTTATTTTCAATCTTCAAAAAACACAAAATCTCCATTGTTGCTCTCTCCAAGTTTCAATTTTCTTCTTTTCATCTTATTCTCGAGAGAGATATTTTATGTGATGAGGGTTGGTTTGTTGTGAGCTTAATATTGTAAATTCACTTTATTAAAAAGAGTTGTAAGTGTATTCTTTAACATTTCCAAACTTTTGTAAGGGTTTCTCTTGGTCCCGGAAAAAAAGTGGTCGCAACAGTTTGATCATTACCCGTAGAAACGATCAAGTTTACTCTTGAACTTGCAAGAAGAGCGGTATAGTGGTTAGGCTCTAATCCGTGGAAAGAATTTGTGAGATATATATTCGGATACTCAAGAGGAGCTTGGGAAGTGGATATATATCGGTTGTGCCGAACCACTATTAAAATCTCCAGTATTAATTTCTTTGTCCCTATACTACTTTAATTTTGCAATTATTGTGTTATTATAGTTTAGTACATTAAATTAATTGCAATATTTGTTTTTTAAATTAATTGTTCATATTAATTTGTTTTGATTGCTAGTTTTAAATTCTCTATATTCATCACCAATCTTCAATTGAAAATGGTGCTTTAAAGTGTGATTCTTATTTTCTTATTTAATTCAAAGTGAAATTATTTCCATGAATTTATTGTTTAAATTACTTATTACTTAAAATTGTATTCAAAGTGAGTTTTGGCAGCCGATTTTAGATCTTAGGTTTGAGCATTGATAGTTTTGAGGTTTTAGTGGATGACGATGGTGCGGAAGCGGTCGCCTTTAAGACTGAAGGAGAAGAATAGAGGTCGATTTGCTCGTCAACCCTTTCGTCTGCTTAGACCAGAGATCAATTTGGGATTGGGTGCTTGCTCTTCGGAGGTAAAAGATTTTGGGTTGTCTGACGGTCATTCTGAGGAAGGTGAAGGGTTCGGTATGAGGAGTGTTGGGTTGAAGAAGCCTCTATCATCTGACCTAGAACCGAAAGAAATTTGGGTCGTGAGGGATAAACCGAGGAGGCTGGGTATTGGGTTAATTGTTGGGCAGGAAGGTTTAGGCTCGTGTGGAGTGGGGGCTCAAGAAGTGAAGGGGGTATCTGGGAGCCTAGAGGGTGTTGGGGGCCCGATTGAAAATCGGGTTGTGAGGGGGGTTGGGTTGGGCTTTGAGGGAGCTGGGGTGAGTGGGTCTATTGGGAATGGGCTGAGGCTGAGTGAAGGGAGTGGACTTATGCAGAGGGAGCTGGGGAAAGGGTCGAAAGGTGTGGAGGCATCGGTGGGTGGGTCACGTGGTGTTGGGCCAGAGTTGGAAGGCTTGGGGGGCAGAAGTCAGGTAGTAAGGAGGTTTCTCGGGTTGGGCTTTGTGGAAGTGAGGGTCATTCGAAGGACACACGGGGTTTCGTGTGCGAGATGAGGAAGGGTGTAGTTCTGGTGGTTCGGGTTCTGGCATGAAAGGGGGAAATTCGTGGGACGCCCTTTTTGGGTCTAAGTTGAGGGGGTAATTTAGAGTCCATTCCCCCATTGGTTGAAAATGATCAAGTTATTGTTGAACCTTATGAGGAGATTATTGATGAGGGTGTTTGTTTATGGGAGAAATCTTTGATTGGTCAGTTTGTGGATGCCAAACTCCTGTATACTGTTATTTGCCGACTTATTTAGAGAATTTGGGGACGTGTATAGATGCCATTACCTTGTTGGAGAACGGCTTGATTATCTTTAAGTTTAAGAAGGTAGAGTTACGGGATTGAGTGCTGGAGAATGGTTCGTGGCACTTGGGTGGCAAGCCCATCTTATTACAATAGTGGTCCCCAGGTATTGTTCTTGAAACCTTTGTTTTTTATTCTGTTCCTATCTGGATTAAACTTGAGCGTGTTCCCCTGAAGTTGTGGACGGATAGAGGTTTAGCCGTGGTAGTTAGTGCCGTGGGTAAACCTGTCTCTTTTGAAGTTGCAACAAGAGAGCGGCGGTGGTTATCGTATGTGAGGGTTTATGTTTAGGTGGATGGTGATTCGTTAATGCCCCCTTTCAATCACTGTTAGAATGCGGGACCAAGAGTTTATTATTCTAGTAGTGTATGAGTGGAAACCTTGTAGGTGTTCTTGTTGTGGTTCCTTTGGGCATGTTAGTGCTGTGTATGAGAAACAAGGTGTGGATAAGGGTCAGGAGTTGTGTATTGTGGCAGTTAATGAGGAGTGTTTGAGGGAGAATGGGGGAATTGAGAGTGTGTGGAAAGGGCAGGATTTGGGTATTAGTGCGAGGGGAGTTATCCAAGTGGATGGGAATAAGGGCACGGGGTGTGCTGATGAGTTTACTATGGTTAGTCGTCATAGGCGTGATAGAGGAGGTGTGAGGCATAGGGGTGGAAGTGGGTCACCGGGTTCGGCACCCTCGAGAAGTAGAGTAGTTTATAGGTCCCCTTGAATTACGGGGTTTGTAAAGCATGTTGATGATCGTAATCAGTTTGATGTTTTGTATGATGAAGGGGGAGACTCGTTGGCTTTGGCTCTAGTGCAGGCAGATCCTGATCCGTTGTCTGTCATAGATGGGATGTTCGAGAGTTCGGGTAAAGGCCTAGTGGGAGGTGGTAGGTGTGATTTCTTGCAAGATTCATGATTTGGTGTTCCTAGAATGGTAGGAGGTTGAATGACCCTGTCAAATTTAAGGTGGTGATAGACTTTATGGCTTCCTCTTCTGTTACTTTCTGCTGTTTTCTTGAGACGAGGGTTCGTCGCAAGAATTTTGATATGATGATGGGTAGGTTTGGTGATGCTTGGAGTTGTGTGTGTAGCTATAGTGTGCAGGGAGTTGGGAGGATCTAGGTGATGTGGCGGAAGAGTGTCTATGATTTTTCTATTGATGTCAGTGTGAAGCAATTTATTTCTAGAACCTTAGTAGATATTGTATCTAGTACTAGGGTACATATTGGTGTTGTGTATGCCTCTAATCTCGCGAGCAAGAGGAGGAGGAACTTGTGGTCTCAGTTGAGTGATGTGTATGTCAGATGGCAGCTTCCTGTAGTTGTTTTGGGGGATTTTAATGCTATTCGTAGAACTTCGGAGGATTTTGGTAGTTGCCCTAGCTTGAGAGAGATGGAGGAGTTTGATGAGGCGTTATTGGAGACGGATCTGGTTGAGTTGGGTGTGATAGGTAATTGGTTTACTTGGACTAGTAAACTTCAGGGGAATGGTATTTTGTGCCGGTTGGATCAATGCTTGTCTAATGAGGCGTGGAAGGTAGCTTTTCTGTATTCGGAAGTTAGGGTTGGTCAGTGGGGGATTTCTGATCATAGTCCTCTTCTAGTTTCTACAGGGGAGATAAGGAATAGGTCGCCTCCTACGTTTCGTTATTTATCTCATTGGGCGGAGGCTGAGGGTTTTATTAATATTATTAGGTCAGTGTAGAGAAGATCTGAGGTTGTGTCTCCTATGGTTCGCTTTGTGCGAAACTTGAAGGCAGTGAAGTGGGTTTTTCGTACATCATTTGGTAGGCGTATCTCTATGTTAGCTGATGAGGTGCGAGTGGTTAGGCAGGTTAAAGAGGTTGCTCGAGTTGCGGTAGAAAGGGATCCTACTTCAGAGTCGGTGTGTCGGAGGCAACTCGGGCCACTGAGGTGTTCTGGTCAGTGGCGAGATTGAAGGAGGCGTCGTTCCGGCAGAAGGCTAGGGTGAGGTGGCTGGAGTTAGGTGATATGAACACAGATTTTTTTCGTTATTGTGTTCGCTCTCGTCGCAATTGTAGTGGTTTATTTACGGTTGTGGATGCTGGGGGACTCGCTAGATGGTGCATGATAGGGTGGCAGAGGTGGCGGTAGATTTATTTCAGTATTGTTTAGGGTCTCAACCTATGAGGTATAAGGATCTTACTGCTCGAATTGGGGATATTGTGCAGTTCAACTAGTCTGAGGAATGGGTAGAGGCACTTGGTCGGCCAATGAGTCGGGAGGAGATTCAGAAGGCTTTATTCTTGATGAAGTCTGGGAAGGCTCCTAGGCCTGATGGACTTTCAATGGATTTTTACAGAGTTGCTTGAAGTGTGGTTGGGGATGATTTTTGTGACGCTGTGCTCAATTTTTTTTAGACCTGTTACCTGCCTAGTAGAGTTAATTCTACTGCTATTACTCTTATCCCAAAGAGGCAGGGAGCTGAGGTATGGAGGATTTTCGTCCTATTTCTTGTTGCAATGTTGTGTATAAGTGTATCTTGAGGATTTTAGCTGAGAGATTGCGGTTTTAGTTGTCTGCTTTCATCAGTGGCAATCAGTCTGCATTTGTTCCGGGTAGGTCAATTTTCGACAACATTTTATTGTGTCAGGAGCTTGTGGTGGGCTATAAGAAAGGCAGAGGGAAGCTGTGTTGTGTGTTGAAGGTAGACCTTCAGAAGGCGTACGATTCGGTAAATTGGGATTTTCTGTTTGGTGTGTTGCTGACTATAGGTATGCCCCTTTAGTTTGTTAGTTGGGTGAGGGCTTTTATTACTTCGCCTAAGTTCTCTGTGATGATTAATGGTTCCCTTGAAGGGTTTTTTCCTGGTAGGAAGGGGTTGAGATAGGGGGATCCGTTGTCTTCTTTTTTGTTTGTGATGGTGATGGAGGTCTTGTCTAGGTTGTTGAATAAACCTCATGTGTCGTTTAGGTTCCATGATCAGTGTGAGCATGTGAGCCTAACTCATTTGGTATTTGTAGATGATTTTATGATTTTCTGTGCAGCGGAGAGAGATTCTTTGGAGTTTGTGAGGCAGGTCCTAGCAGATTTGGCATGGCTGTCTAGGTTAGTTGCAAATGTTGAGAAAAGTTTCATGTTTGTTGGGGGTGTGGAGTCTGGGGAGGCGGAGGAACTAGCTGCATTTATAGGTTTCTCTCTTGGTTCACTGCCTGTTAGGTATCTGGGTTTACCTTTATTAGCAAGTTGGTTGAGGGTTATAGATTGTGCGCCTTTGATTCAGAGGATTACAACTCATATTAGATGCTGGGCAGCGCAGTCTCTCTTCTTTTAGGTTTTTTGGTGTACCATCTTCGTGTTGCCTACGTGTGTAACTCATGAGGTTGATCGTCTGTTACATAGTTATTTATGGAAGGGTAGTGCAATGAGTCGAGGTGGTGAACGGGTGGCGTGGGATAAGGTGTGCATGCCATTGGGAGAAAGGGGGTCGGGTGCGAAGCATGTAGCCTCTTGGAACCAGGCTGCTATTATGAAGCTGCTCTAACTTTTCTTAATTAAATCGGGATCATTATGAGTGGCATGGGTAGAGGAGTATATTTTGCGTGGGCAATCTTTGTGGATTGTTCGGAGTGAGGTTGGGAGGTCTTGGTGCTTGAAGGCTATCTTGCGTAGTAGAGATAGATTCAAGCATCTGGTTCGTTTGATGATCAACGATGGTTGGTCTTGTTTTGTTTGGTGGGATCCTTGGCTGTCGGAGGGTGCAATTTTGGATTCATACGAGTCTACGGTGGTTTATGATGCAGGGAGTAGTTTGGAAGCGCGGTTGTTGGAGTTCATAGATGGTGAGGGAGGTTGGAGGTGGCCCACAGTGTCTTAAGAGTTGCTTGAGATCTGGGGTCTTTTTCAGGCAGTGAGGCCTTGGGTGAGAGGGGAGGATTATTGGGTTTGGGTGCCGGATGCTAGTGGTCGGTTTTCTATCGCTAGTGTGTGGGAGAATTTGCGTCCTCATCATCCTAGGGTGGCTTGGGCTAATATTTTGTGGGCGAGGGGTGGTATTCCACGTCATTCTTTCTGTGCATGGTTAGCTGTGGAGGATAGGTTGGGTACGCAGAATTGGTTGAGGAGTTGGGGAGTGTTGTCAGGGGGGTGTCTTCTATGTGAAGAAGGTGTGGAGTCGCGGAATCATTTAATTTTTTAGTGTGGGTTTGGAAAAGAGGTGTGGTCTGGGGTGTTGCGTCAGTTGGGTTCGTCGCATCGGGTGGTAGGTTGGGATGTAGAGCTGAGTTGGTTTTGCTGAGAGGGGCGGGTAAGGGGGTGCGTAGTAAGTTGTTCTGTGTTTTCTGGTGTGCTTCCATATACTACATCTGGTAGGAGCGTAATCGACGGCTGCATGGAGGTCGACTGAGGTCGGTGTCAGCTCTGGTTCACCTTATGATCTCTACGGTTCGTGCTCGTGTTGTTTACTGGCGGATTGACCTTCTTGGTCTTATCTAGTGTATTTACAGATGTTTTTTTCTTTTTGATCTTTACGTTGTTCTTTGTTTTGTTGTTGTCCTTAATTTATGGGGTTTTGGGTTCTTTTCTCTGGCTTTCTCCCTGGTGATCTTCAACTTTATTTTTATGTGTTGGTTTTGTTCTGGTCTTATCTTGTGGCCTTTGTTTTGGTTTGTTTGCCCTGTCTTTGCTTGTGCTTTGTTGCTTTGATGCCTTGATCCCGGGCTATGGGATCTCCCTTATTGTTGTATAATAATATCACCTATTCTAAAAAAAAAATTGTATTCATTTGTTTAGTTGGGTTCATATTAGTAAAAAGTTTTAATTAATTTTAATAAACTCTATTCACCCCTCTAGGGTTGCCATACCGATCCTACAATTGGTATCAGAGCAAGGAACTCTTCTACATAAATTATTTGAAAGCTTAATTGCTAGAGTTATGACAACTTTAGATGATTGTGTTGATAGATCTCAATTCTTTGATAGTAATAGAAACTATGATGCTTGGAAAAATAGAATGAAAACTTTTATGCTTGTTATGGATTTTAATATTTTGTATGAACATGATTTATCTAAATTGCATTTGAATGGCGAGTTGCTCAGTTTTAATGCCAAAGCCAAAAATATCATATATTTTGCATTGGATAGAAAAATATGTGATACAATTTCACATTTTGATTATGCATATGACATTTGGAATTTTCTTGAAAATATGTATAGTGTAGAAAATTCTCCTTGTACTACTAATGATTTATTTGATGTGAAGGAGAATTATAATTCTCAAAATCAAGGAAAAATACATAAAGTAGAGAAAGAAAAATATGGTAAATCCTCATTGTGCTTAATGGCTCATTCGGATAACGACTCCGGAAATAAAAGTGACAAAAATAAGGCAAATCATAAAACCCCTTCTTACTATAAATTATTTGATGCATTTAAAAGTATGCAATGTGATCTTGAAAAAGAGCTCTAGATATATGAAATTATCAAAGAAGTGTAAAGCATTATCTCTTGAAAATAAATCTTTGATAGATGAAAATTCTTGTTTAAAAAATAGATCTAATAACTCTCTGTTGCATGATCAGTGTTGCAATGAGAAAATTGCATTGAATGATAGAATTATTTTTCTTGAAAAAAAGAATGATGAACTCAAATCTTTATCTTGTACATTGAAACTTGAAGTGAATCACTTGAAAAATGAAAATGAGAAAATTAGATCTTGTTCTTTAGAGTTGAAAGATGAAATTGCTAGCTTAAAAGATAAAATTCTTGATTTAGAAAATAGCCACAAATGTTTAGAAAAGATAAGTTGTCTCTTGTTGACAAACTTAAAATTGTTTGAATGTGATATTCATGAGAAAATGATCTTTTGCATATACTCAAAGAGAAAGATTTGTTTGCTAATAAAGAGCTTGTAACTGCAAGAGAGTCTATAAAGGAATTCACTATTGGTGCACAAAACTTGGATAAAATTATTGATGTGGGTAAACTCTTTAGTGATAAAAGGGGACTAGACTATGTGAATGAAAATTGTTCTTCTACTTCTAAACTTTTGTTATAGGCATCCCTTATATGTCTCAATATGTTTTGCCTAATGTATCTAATTTTATGCCAAAACATGAAAAAGTCAAACATATTCGTGAAAATTCAAAGTTTGTGCATAAACAATTTCATGCTAGACCAAATTGTGCTCATAATGTGAACTTTGTGAATAAACATGAAAAATCAAAGTTTAGGCCTAAACATTCACTTGCTAAAACTCATTGCATGAATGGTGTTGAACTTGTGTCTAATAATAAAAAGACTAGAGATATCCATGTAAAACCAAAATTTTTACCTACTTGTCATTTTTGTGGCGTTAAAGGTCATATTAGACCAAATTGTTTTCAATTGAAAAATGCTCATTTCTTTGAGAAAAAGATTGTGAAAAATCAATTATTAAAAAGAAATTCTTACCTAATGTTGTATGTTATTCTTGTGGAAAAATTGGTCATAAATATCATACTTGTTATTTGCCAAAAATGAATGCTAGTAATTTTGGAACTAATTTGAAATGGGTTCCAAAGTCTTTGCCCACTAATAATGAAGGACCCAAGAAATGAGTACCAAAATCTTCTAGTTGAGTTTTCCTTGTAGGTATGACTCAAAAATCAATTGTTTGTTTGGACTTCAAATAAGAAATTATTTCAAATCGGACCAACTTTTATGGCTTGTTTGAGTCCAACAAAGGATATTCGGTAACTTTATATATTTTATTGAATTGTTGAGATAAGTATTTCTATTGGTTTCTTTTGTGAAAATTTAATTTATTGAATGAGTTTAGGATGTTTGAAATTGACTTATTAAATTCCATTGATTTTGAGATTTAATGCCATGAGTAATTTTTGTTTATATATCTTTGTAGCATTTGTCTTCATTGCTTCTTATCGGACTTTTTAGTCAATTAGATGTTTGTTCTATCCTTGTGTTTTTTATAGAAAGTTTTGAGCAAAAGGATATTGAGTTTTAAATATATTGTTTATCCTTGATGAAAATTTAATTTAATTGTTGAGATAAGTATTTCTATTGGTTTCTTTTGTGAAAATTTAATTTATTGAATGAGTTTAGGATGTTTGACATTGACTTATTAAATTCCATTGATTTTGAGATTTAATGCCATGAGTAATTTTTGTTTATATATCTTTGTAGCATTTGTCTTCATTGCTTCTTATCGGACTTTTTAGTCAATTAGATGTTTGTTCTATCCTTGTGTTTTTTATAGAAAGTTTTGAGCAAAAGGATATTGAGTTTTAAATATATTGTTTATCCTTGATGAGAAATTGATATTTGAGCATGTTGTTTTGAAGAGTTGTTAAATTCTTTTCTATAAGGGGAGTATTTATAAAATTGCTACATTCTTGAATCCCCAGTAGTATATTGTTCAAAATTGATATAAATTCATTTATGTTGTTTCTATGCTTATATTGATTTGTTAATATGGCTTAATTAATGTTTATTTTCTAATATTTGATATTTTGTTGAATTTTTACTTGAGTGATTTTATCTCCTCGGTATATATTGATATTTCTTATTAGAAGGAGAATGTTTGGTTTTAGGGGGGGAGTTACACACTTTTATATATGAATTTCATGTTTGATGATATTGATTTCTCATACCCTTTACTGTACTGTGATCCTTTTATGCATATTATTTATCTTTTTAGGGGGAGTAATTGTCTTTGGAATAAAAAAAAATTTTGAAAAATTGTTTGATATTTCTACCCCCAAGTTGAATTATTAAATGTCTTTTTGTTCCTTATTAAGAGGGAGTGTTCAACTAATTTCAAAATGGGAGAATTTTGTGAAATTTGATCTTAAATAGAATTAAGCTCGAATCTGGTCTCTTTTTTTTTTTCAAAGCCTTTTGAATTTAAGATTTTGTTTGTTATATTTTTTATAGAAGACATATTGATATGAGAAGAAATACAAAGTACGTGCTTGTGATTTTAGAGGAAACTTTCATATCTTTGTTTATTTTTTTTTTATTGATTCCAAAAGGGGGAGATGTACTAAGAAAAATGAAAGCATGTTGTTATTGAATGTGTTCAAGTGAATTGAAATTATATGTGTATTAATTATGCATCAAGAACATATTTTATATTCTATCTATTTGGATTTCATTTTTCTTGACTTGTTTGTGTTGGCTTTTTGGCCATTAACCTCAAATTAATTAATTAATTAATATTTTGATGATAACAAACCTACTTTTATTTATTGACAATTTGAGTATTTTGAATTTTGTATTGCGTAGAACTCAGAACAATGATTCTAACGCAATTTGAATCACTCAAACGAATAAGATATAGGCGAAACAAGCTTAACAGAAAAATCCTAAACGATGTCTGGCAGAAGTTTTCTCATCAAAGTGGACCAATTGAAAGTTGCCACTTAGAGCGGAAGAGTGACACATGGTGGGCTTTTGATTTTTGGATTGATTTTAAAAAGGAAATAAATTTAAAAATAAAAAGAATTTAATATTATTTTATGTTTGTGTCTAATGACTAGTTTTCGACGTATGGTATGTTTTTGCTTTTTGTTGGGTTTTTAAAAAGAAAATGAATTTTAAAAGAAAAAGAATTTAATATTATATTTTGTTTGTGTCTTATGGCTAGTTTAGTTTAAAATATCCACCATTGATTTTTCTTTTCCAAAATCCAATGGTCCAAATTAGATGTGGTTTCCAAAAATTTTTCCTCTCTATTTAAACTCTTCTCCAAATTTCAATAATAATTTTCCTTAATTTCTATCCTCCAAAAACACAAAGTCTCCATTGTTGCTCTCTCCAAGTTTTAATTTTCTTCTTTTCATCTTATTCTTGAGAGAGATATTTTATGTGGTGAGGATTGGTTTGTTGTGAGCTTAATATTGTAAATCCACTCTATTAAGAGAGTTGTAAGAGTGTTCTTTAACATTTCCAAACTTTTGTAAAGGTTGCTTTTGATCCAAAAAAAGAGTGGTTGTAATGGTTTGATCGTTATGTAGAAACGATTGAGTTTGCTTTTGAACTCACAATGTAGCAGTTAGGTTCTAATCCATGGAAAGAGTCTGTGAGATTTATATTTGCATACCCAAGAGGAGCTTAGAAAGTGAATGTAAACTGGTTGCGTCGAATCAATATAAAAATCTTCGATGTTAATTTCTCTTCCCTATACTACTTTAATTTTGTAATTATTGTGTTATTATAGTTTATTACATTAAATTAATTGCAATATTTATTCTTTAAGTTAATTGTTCATATTAATTTGTTTTGTTTGGTAATTTTAAATTCTCTATATTCATCCCCAATCTTTTTATTACAATTAAATAGGGTGCTTTAAAGTGTTATTCTTATTTTCTTATTTAATTCAAAGTGAAATTATTTTCATGAGTTTATTGTTTAAATTACTTATTACTTAAAATTGTATTCATTTGTTTAATTGAGTTCATATTAGTAAAAAGTTTTAATTAATTTTAATAGACCCTATCCCCTATCCCCCTCCCCCTCTAGGGTTGCCATACCGATCCTATAGAGTATCCCGTGGTTAACATCTCAATTTTCAGAGTTGCCTCTTGATGGCAACGACATCAGCATATAAAGGTATGCACAAGCATACATTATGCAATTTATTGGAGGATTTTTGTTCGCTAACAAGTCGAACACTTTGGTACATCTTATGTTTCTCCTACTGCTATCTGATTTCGAGCATGCTGGTACGTACTCGTGGGGTGGTGCCTATCTTGCATGGTTTTATAAAGAACTTTTTTGGGCTACTAATGCATAAGCATTGGAAACAACGGGATCACCGATACTGCTACAAGTGTGGCCTTACGAAAGATTTAAAGTTATAGCACCACAAATCTAGTTACAGGCCCCAAGTTATCATCCACTCAGTGCCATGTATTATTTTATTTATATATTTATTTTGTTATCATTTTATGTAATAAAAAAATTTAGATGGAATGGTGTATTAGCTGCCTCTAAACAGTCAACAAATATGTTGCTAGTATACGGGAAAATATTTAACCGACTGATGTACAATCAGGTAACAAATGAATATACAAATGAATATTACAAACCATTTAGGTGTCCAATTATTCTTTTTTTTTTTCAAATTAATTGGATGTCATACACGCAAGTTATTTGGTCATTACTGCCTCATTACTGTCGTGATGGTCAAGACATTTGGTTGACCGTTGGCCCTCCCATATGCTTCCATATAGTAGAGTGGCATCAACCAGTTCGTGTGTTGAGACAGTTCGGTCTGCGATAAATGGTACCTTCATTGTGCTATACACTTTCGACACTATACCAGATTGATTTAAGAGGTAAGCACGACCAAGAGTGACGTCGAATTCACACATAATATATATCGTACTGACGTGTACGCCATGATTGTTAGGCATAGGGAGAAATAGCAAAGGAACCAGCTGTATTAGATGACTATTTTTCCTAGTACAATTCAACCACGAGTTGATTTATCACACATGATGACACTTAATATTACTGCAAGGTAAGAGTTTTATTATCTTACATTTCCCAAGAATATGATATGAACATTAATTAGAATTAATTTTTTTCATCATAAAGAATAATTTTTTCCAAGATGTACAGCAGTATTTGGTACAACATGATTTATCAGAGTTGGGTTCAATATGTGATCAAACCTTGGTAAATGTAGAAAGTATTATTCAGCAGACAAGAAGACTCAATGTTGCTAACACTAATTGAAGACGTATTCGTCGTAGATGACAAAGACAACAAGGTGAAGTTAATCTAGAGGCACACAAAGACAACCTCCCTGTAGAAAACTAAGTGACTTGTAATTCAAACTTTTAACTTCATGTAAACTTCTATTTTGAAATTAAATAACTAATAAAATTACATTTTTTTCATGTGATATTGATTCTAGTAAATGAGTATGATATAAAAGATCAAGAACAATCAAAATTATTTTTTAATAATAAAAACTAGTAAGGAAGAAAATTGTTAGTCAGAAATTAAAGAAAAACAATCAAAATTGGAAGAAAAAAAAATACTAAAATCCTGGACTTTGTCCACGAGTTTGGTCCTTTGACCAAGTCCACATGACTGACATGGCATCCATGGACGCTAACTGGATTGAAACGTAATCGTGTAGCGGGTACAAGATTTTCCCACCCACTAAAAACTACTTTATTTTTGTCAATATTTTTCAACACTACTTTTGAAATTTCTCTCCTATATACCTCATTTTTTATAGAGTTAACAAGCAAAATCGGAAGCAAACAAAATAATTAAGCACTCTAATTACACCTAATTTGAGTTCAAAGCATGCAAAAACAAATTTTCAAGTAAAAAGGGTTTCAAATATGTATACCTTTGTAGATTCCCTCTCTTGATCCTTGTTGTATTCCACGAATTTAACCTTCAAATCCTTAGTAGATCAGCAGAAGAGTCTTCTCTACTATTCTCAACCTTGGAATTGAGTGGTGGAACTCTCAGTTGAGATGGATATCGAGTGGGAAGGAGAAGGTATGAGAGAGTATCAACAACTTCAGAATTTCTAGAAATTCAGCATGCAAAACCACTTCAATTATGAAAATTGAAGTATATATTCAGCTCTAACATACAAGCACTTTCTTAATATTGTTGATTGACATCTCAAAGAGCAATATCAAAGTGGCTAGATATTGAATTAGGGAAAAACCCACTAACAAGATCAATATCTTGAAAATTTCTACTATGATAATTTAAAACTATTTTAAATTCTCAATTTTCAAAACTTAATTTAATTTAATTGTAACTTAAAATAAATTACTCTAAAATTCAATTTCCAAAATTGAAATTTATTAATTTTGAAATAATTTAATTTAAATAATTAATTAAAAAAATTAATTAATTAATTAATTAATTAAAAAAATTAATTAATTAATTAATTAATTATTAATTTAATATCAAATATTAAATTAATAAAACACATAATTCAAACATAAATCATATTCATGTAATCAATATTTAAATCAATAGTTTAATCTTTTACGAATTAGTAGAGGAACTTTATAGACCTACATATCATAAGCCGAACACTAACTCAGACACAACTCAGAAAAGGAAATGATGAAGCGGTAAAACACTCGAACCCAAGAACCACAATTGAGCCAGCGAGTGCGCCGATTAAATTTTCATATGTATACTTACTCGTGTTTATAAAAAATGGAAGACTTTTTTTCTTTCACATGACTATGGATCTTACTGATATTTAAGCCGAACACTATGTTATTGTAATATTGAATTTTTAATTTGTAGAAATTATGTGGATTGGACATTTTAATTATATGTTTGCACATGAAATATTATTGATTTTAATAGAAAATTTTATAATTTTTCATTTAAATAAAACTTGTATCTAAAATAATCCATTTTGAGCTTATAAAATATTGAAAAGCCTATTTTGGTTGAGATTGAATTAAAAAAATGATAAATCTTTATTGTGAGAAACTTGGTTCGAGAAATTTCTATTTTCATCATCGTAAAATTAAATAGATAATTTTTTGTGGAGATGGAGATTGAAATAGAGATAGGAACATGAAAGTTTTTCCCGTCCTCACCTTACCCCATGAACATCACTATAGTCGAGTTATTTAATCAATTCATTCTTTTGCCCTTTGAGGTAATAATTCATGGTTAAAATAACTAACTCATCTTCTTTTTTATAACATAACATAACAATTATTTTTATGTAATAGACGTATCAACAAATTAATTGCAAAAAAATGTTCTAAAGTTGAGGATGAAACCACAACAACTATTTTTTTAAGGATCAAGAACATAACAAAAAAAACAAGAAGGATTTTTTTTTCAAACGAGTATACAAAAGAATTTAACCCCAACACTTAAAAGGAAGAACAAGATGGAAAAACTCATTCGAGGTGACCATTCAATGATATTTTTCCTCCCTTTCGAGTGACCATTTGCGATATATAGCTGTTAAAATTTTATTTTATTTAGAAATGAGATTCAATGAGCGGATTTGGGTTATAAATTGATTAAGTGGATTCGTTTGGCATATTGCTTATTGAAATATGAAATCCTTTCTATTTCTTAGAATTCTAAAATTTCAAATCATTTTATGTCGGATAATTGGGGAAAATGGTCTATTGGAAGTTTTTCTTTAAAAAAAAAGGACCACTTTTAAAAATAATGTATTTTTTGAAGGACCTTTTAACGAAGAGTTCCATGAGCACGTTCGGATCGCTCTAATTTCATCGTAATCGAAATACACCAAATACATTCAAACGTACAGTTATGCAAACAAACAGTAATTAATGGCATGTTTTGAACCAGAAATAACAAAAGAGAGAGTTCTCATACTAGTTGCAGACACTCTTCAAGCTTTGGAACTCAACGCAGCGGAAGACCTCTACCTGATCAACCAACGCCTAGCAGATTCGTCGACTACAGCAGCACGAACAACCGCAAACACACGAACGCAATGGGGACGACACCACCATAAAGAAGCCCCGGGTACTCTCGGAGTGAGAACCCAAAGCGTGGTCTTTGGTGAGTTTGGTAGAGGTAGGAGGAAGAACTGATCGTGTAGGCGATAAGCAAGTGAGAGAGAATATGAAGCTATCGCATAGCAAGATGCTTATCGCTTAGAAGAAACTATATGATCATGTAGATTTTACTGAACGATCGTTTAGAAAACAGTAGGTAATCATTTAGCAAACACGACACACTATACGATCGTTTAGGAAAGCTAATCGATCGTTTATGACTTAGTGTGCAATTGTTTAGGCGCTAGGTAGACGATCGTTTAGGCGCAAGGTATGCGATCGTTTATGCACTAAGCAACTATCGTATAGGCTCTTGATTTTAAGTGATCGATTACGTTTTCACACCAACGCAAAACCTTCAATCTTTTTCCGAACATTTTCAAAATGAAACAAATTTCATTTTTATTCATCGGTTACAATAACCGACATTGTTCCCCACTAACGCATGTTCAAAAGAGATTTTAGGTTAATTATCATATAATTAATCAATTAAATTATTAATAAATATAATCATATTATATTTTTACCCTATAGTTTGATATCACATATCTACTATAGTAATTTCTCCTATACTTGATATAAATCATATTTATATCTAATTCCTCCAAAATAATGTATCTCATACATTTAGCCAATTATATCATATATAATCAAACTTCTTCTTCTCAATTTGAACATTTTAAATTAACCCAAACACTGATTCTCGACTTTATCCAAGCTACCCAGGGACCTAATGGACCTATGGCTTGAAGCTCCAACGGTCCGTGAATAGCTGACTAAACTCTTTAGCCACGAGATCCACCATCCGTTAACTGCTAGGCATTCCACTAAAGACCAACAGCTGAACTCTTCATACCACAGTATATTTCTGTGTCTATCGGATATAACCAATCATCAGTACGATGACCTTCACAGATGCTCGTAAGTACAGCTGGGCCAAATTAACATTTTGCCCCTGTAGTTACATCTCACTCCTTAAGTACCACTGATTCCTCTAATGAACAATACAACATAGTCCAACTATGTGTGAACACCTCTCGGGCCAAGAGAATGTGTGTGGCGCCACATTGTTCAAGCCCTGGAATCAGCCCTTAAGGGAGTTATCTATCTACTTACCCCTACCTCAGGGAAGGAGTGAATTTCATCTTGTGTAGCTAAGTTCCCAACTCCTAAATCAGATGAATCCTCAAAATGGTAATTTTGAATCGACGACCTGGCCACTTGCACCCATACAAATCAAAGGATCGCCCTCAATGGTAGGTGTTCCCAACTCACTCAGGATTGAGGTCATGTTACCTATGGCCATCCTAGTGAAATGAAGTCTCTGTCATGTGGTGTTATATAACGAGACGTTAATACTTCGTGGTCAGATCTTATACAAACTCTTTGTATAGGACGTCCCTGCTCGCATGTCCCCAACATGAATGATCAGGATCAAACCATCTGTGATAAGTTACAACATTTGTGACCATTCCACAAAGCGGGCCGTATTCGTAGCGTTACCAGGATAAGGTTTCCCTCATAGATCCATATACTACAGACCATTTTGGTTATCACTCAAGACATGATCTATTTGTATGTCACCACATACATGCTTGAGTCACATACAGATAACTAGGGATTTTATGTTTATTGGTTTGTGGTAAAGCAAATAAAACATGCAACTGAGCAAAAAACAAGATGTGAAGTAAAATATCATATATTATACAACACAAGCATTCGTACAAACTGTTTACAAACTACAGGACACAAGACTTTAGGGCATCAACCCTAACAATCTCCCACTTGTCCTAAAGCGAAGTGGGGTGTAAATAAACTAGTACAAAACAATAAACTAGGGCATAAAAGCCCAGTACAAGAAAATCTTCCACTTGCCCTAGTCCAACCGCGGGCGATCCTGTAGACCCATGCTCCGTAGGTGACCCTCAAACACTGTAGCCATGAGAGCCTTTGAAAATGGGTCAGCAACATTGAAAAGGCATGGGTTAGACTGATACCTACTAACTATGCCCACAACATAGAAGATGTCTGGACCAGTACAGAGCATCGTGTACATCAAACTGCCAACGGCAGACGCATATGGGACCCGTCTCATCTCCTCAACCTCTTGAGGCATCTTAGGACACATGTCCTTAGACAAAGTGACTCCATGCCTGAACGGTAGTAGGCCCCTCTTGGAGTCCTGCATCGAGTACTTGAGAAATATTTTGTCAATGTGCGATGCCTGAGACAGTGCTAAAACTTTGTTCTTACGATCCCGAAAGATCTGTATACTAAGAACAAACTGAGCCTTTCCTAAATCTTTCATTTGGAATTGAGTCGTTAGCCAGTTCTTAACTATAGTCAGTTGACCTACATCATTCCCAATGAGTAGGATATCGTCTACGTATAACACTAAGAAGACTACTGAAGCATTAATGATCTTCTTGTAGACACAAGGTTCATCAACATTTGGTCAAAGCCATACGACTTGATCGCAGTATCAAACCATATGTTCCAAGATTGAGATGCCTGTTTCAGTCCATAAATGGTCTGATTCAATTTGCAAACCTTTTGCTCTTGACCTTGGGCTATGAATCCCTCGGGTTGCACCATTTAAATGGTCACCTTAAGATTTCCATTCAGAAAAGTCATCTTGACATTCATTTGCCAGATCTCATAATTATAATAAGTTGCAATAGACAAGAGGATGCGGGTCGACTTTAACATGGCAACAGGCGAGAAAGTCTCCTCATAGTCGACTCCCTCTACCTGGGTATAACCCTTTGCCACAAGTCGAGCCTTGAAGGTCTGTACCTTTCCATCAACACCCCATTTGCACTTGTAGATCCATTTATAACCTATAGGTTTTACCCCATCAAGCTGATCTATAAGATCCCATACTGAGTTGAAGTACATCGACTCCATCTCGAGACCCATGGTCTTAACCCATTCATCCTGGTCAACATCCTCCATTGCCTTTCGATAAGACAACGGATCCTCAACGTCGCCATCTGCTACCATAGCAAGGATTCCGTGAAACCCAGATAACGAAGGGTGGGTTTGCAACCCTCCCACTACGTCGAGGTTCCCTCAACTCTTGAGGTGAAACCGACCTACTAGATGAACTCCGATCAACAACTCTTGTTGATGTAGCAGGCTCTTCAAAAAATCTTGTTGAAGGTTCAGTAGTTTCATTGGAAAGCTCATGCAACACGATTTTGCTTCGTGGACTGTGCTCCCTTATATGATCCTCCTCCAGGAAAGTAGCGTTTATTGAAACAAACACCCGATTTTCCGTTGGATCATAAGAATAACCCCCTCGTGTACCTTTGGGGTAGCCTACAAAGAGGTATAACCTTGACCGTGGTTCCAACTTCTTAGGATTAGCCTCAAGCACATGTGCAGGTGATAACGGACAGAAATGCACGTTATCATAGTGCTAAATCCTTAAACAATGTTGGATTGCGTTGATGAAATATGTTAAATTGCGTCCATTAAGCATAAATTCTATAATATTGCAATCGCATGCGTCCAACGCATTAGAGCAGTTGATCTTTATATTTTTGTGCAGAATAATGCGTTAACGCAATGTAAAGAATTCGATCATAGGAATACATTGGTCGAGCGCAACTTCACAACAAGACTTTGCGTTGATCGTGCTCACAAACATTCACCCAAGAAGAATCACCGCAATATAGTGGGCACATCCGAACGAAAGGACAATTAAGATCGATGCGACAGAAAGTTGACAGCAGTCGGATCCAAATTAAGTTGACAGCCGATAACGGTCACAAAGTACATCCAACTTTATCGGTGACAATTATCCGACGAATCAATCAGAAATTAAAGCTATCCCATCTGTACAACAAGGAGAGAGAAGACGCCTTTCACCTTTGATGCCCTATAAATACCAAATGCATTCTTCAGAGAGGGGGTTAAGCAATCGATTATTTCATTATTTTACAAGTTCGCGTCTCTCTCCATATTCTTCTTTCATTTTAAGGCGGACGCGAGGAAGAAAGTGTGTCGGTAGATCGTTCCAGCGAGCTTGGAAAAGCACCAAAAGCTCCAAGACAGAGAGAGGGCCGACTCCTGCAGAAGTGGGAACATCTTTAATTCAGAATAAAGATTCCAATGTAAAAAGCCTCGGTCAGCAAGGAATTGCTACTAGGCTCTCTACATTAAACTTCCATTAGCATTTTGTACTTAACTTATTTATAAGAATGGAATTTCTTTCTCTATATCTGTTCACTCTCTGTGATTCACGCATGAGTAGCTAAATTAGTTGAATGGGTTGAGAAGCATTTAGCTAGCACAACAAGGGAATCTTCATTCTTTGCGATTATCTTGTTTATGTATGCTTCATTTGTCTATTAGAGATACTCGAGAGGGTAGTCTAAAGACAGTATCTAGACTTGGGAAGATCAGGTCATAATCTAGGTTTGGGAAAACCAGATTAGAACGCATAAACGAGAGATAGGCGCTTAGGGATGAGCATTATTTGTTATCAACGCATCGCATGCATCTTAGCAACAAGATATGATTGTATTCGATCACCTTGCTTTCATGCATTTTGCATCAACGCATAGGACAAGAGTAGAGACTTAGAAATAAGCTCTATGGACATTTGCATGCAACATTTGCATCCTAGATTTAGGAGCATCTCATTTACATTGGAAAATGACTTGTTGTGCATGGTAGTAACATGATCGCATAGTCTGATGCATTCCCAAGTAACGCTAGCTAAAGATCTTCTCAACCCGTTCATCGCATACTCATTACATCTATCAACGCAACTTTCGTTTCTCAAATCCGCCGCATTTATTTATTTCTTTTATCAACTCAAACAACAAACCAAACACTCTATTTGTTTTACCAGTTACCACAAAGTTTTCATAAGAAAATTATCGATGCAAACTATTTTCACAAGTCCCTGTGTTCGACCCTGGACTTACTAGGAAACTCGGAGGAATTTACACTTGAATTCCGCTGGGGAAATTTGAGTGCACAACACAATTCCATCAATGCATATCATCCATATCTCCACTTAATAAAATAACGCATCAAGTTTTTGACGTTGTTGCTGGGGACTTCGGTAAAACAGTTGTTAATGGTAATTTTTGTGAATTCTTTGCAGAACTCTCAATCTCTGGCGAACTAAGACTCGGAGATTGAGAGAACATTTCGAAGGAGACTAAGAGACCACCAACAACAATCCGATAAAGAAGAGATGGCAGAGCAGCCTAGGAATGAAGCACCAAACAACAACAATGTCATGGTAAATCCGATTCTGTTGGCAAATGATCGCAATAGGCCCATTAGGCACTATGCATCGCCAAACCTCTATGATTTCTCTCCGAGAATCATGAGGCAGACCTTAGACGGAAGTAGGTTTGAAATAAAACCGGTAATGGTGCAGATGATCCAGGTTGCAAGACAATTCAGAGGAAGGCGTGATGAGGATCCGCATGCCCACCTCCGAAGTTTTATTGAAATCTGCAGTACTTTTGTGTTCCCGAATATCTCTGCTGAGGAGGTTCGACTAACGTTGTTCCCTTTTTCTCTCTGTGATCAGGCTAGAAAATGGGCTTATTCACTCGAACCAAGAGAGATCACTTCTTGGGAGCAGGTGGTGGAGAAGTTTATGAAGAAGTATTTCCCACCTACCGAGAATGCCAGACGAAGAAAGCTTATTACTAATTTTGAACAAGATATGGACGAATCACTCAGCGATGCTTGGGTGAGGTTTAAAAGGTTGGTCCGAGACTGTCCGCATAATGGGCTTCCAGATTGCCTGCAAATGGAAATTTTCTACCACGGTTTGAATCCTGCTTCACAGACCGCTGCCAATGCGGCAGCAGCTGGTGGTCTTCTTGACAAGACTTATGATGAGGCGAAGAATATCCTGGATCACATCTCCAAGAATCATGAAAACTGGAGGGAGAGCGACCAAAGACTAAGACTCAAAGATTCTTACACAAATAACGGTGCTATTGTCTCATTGGAAAACTAAATGACCGCAATGATGAATTTGATTCAAAGAATGACGATCAGCAGTCCAACACCAAAAAGTCGGCAAATCAACGCAATAAGTCAAAACACCGCAAGATGTGCAACTTGCGGTGATGGGCATGTGATGGAAGATAGTCCACAAAACCCACAGTCTGTATATTTTGTAAAGAACAACCCCTTTTCCAACACCTACAACCTCGGGTGGAAAAGCCACCCAAACTTTGCTTGGAAGAATCAACAACAAAATTTTCAATCTGTGACACAAAAAGAAGAGCCACCAGGGTTCTTTCAACGCGGCAACGGTCAACAGAGCAACCAAGCAAGTAGCTCATAACAACCATTGCAATCTTCTTCCCTAGAAAGCCTATTGAAGCAATATATAGAGAAAAATGAGACGGTGCTTCAAAGTCAGGCTACGTCCATCTGCAACCTTGAATTGCAAATGGGCCAGATTTCTAATGAGCTCAAAAGTAGACCGCAAGGGGCACTGCCAAGTTCAACCGAGCTTCCACGCAACCCAAGGGTTCAGGTAAGGAGCAATGTCAGGTTGTGACATTGCACAGTGGAAAGACTGTGGAGGGAGAAAAAAAGGAACAGAACTGATTACCTTCATCGCAGCTGAACCTGAGATTATGACAACGCAAGAAGAAGAAAAAAAATGAAGCAATAGAACCTAAGTTTACGTCAACCTCAAAGTCAAATGAAACGGGAACCGTGAAAGGCTAGTTACCACCTTTTCTTCAGAGGCTAAAGAAGAAGAAAAATGAAGAGGTACAGTACCAACACTTTATGTCTACGCTGAAACAATTACACGTTAATATCCCTTTCAGTGAAACGATTGAGGAAATGCCGCCTATACCAAGTTTTTGAAGGACATGGTAACCAAGAAAAGAGGCACTAGAAAATTTTCCATGGTGGCACTAACGCAAAGTTCCAAATCTACTATCCCACCGAAGATGAGCGATTCTGGGAGCTTCACTATTCCTTGCTCCATAAGAGGACTCTATATTGGGCAAGCCCTGTGTGACTTGGGGGCCAACATAAATTTGATGCCGCTGTCAATCTTTCGACAACTAAATGTGGGGCAACTTGTGCCCACATCCGTAACTCTCCAACTGGTCGACAGATCCCTGGTTCATCTAGAGGGTAAGGTGAAGGATGTGCTGATCACGATTGATAAATTTATTTTGCCAGCTGACTTCATCATCCTGGATTATGAGGCCGATAAAGATGTGCCCATCATTTTGGGGCGACCTTTCCTAGCAACAGGTCGTGCTCAAATTGATGTACACAAGGGCGAGATCACTTTGAGCATAAACGGACAAAAGCTCAAATTTAATATAATTCGTGCCATGAAATTTTCTGATGAGGAAGACCTGCAAGATTCTGATGATGACATGAATTTGATTGAAGAAGAAAAGTTTGATGAAGAGTGTGAAGAAGAGGATGCCAACACATCCGTAGCTGCCTGCAATGCGATCGTAACAAAAACAAACAAAGAAGAAGGATCGATCGCAATGCATGAAGAAGAGCCAAAAGAAAAAAGAAAAATAACGCAACATTCTCTCGTGGAACCACCAACACTCGAATTGAAAACCCTACCAACACATTTGAAGTATGCATTCCTGGGGCAGAATGAGAAGCTGCCAGTGATAATTTCCTCCGCACTTAACGCAGATCAAGAGAATGTGTTGATGAGCATTCTCAAGAAGCATGTGCGAGCAATTGGCTGGACACTCACTGACATCAGAGGAATTAGCCTCGCGTACTGTATACACCACATTCGTCTTGAAGACGACCACAAAGCAACTATTCAAAATCAACGCAGACTTAACCCTGCGATGAAGGAGGTCGTAAAAAAAAAGATTATCAAGTGGCTGGATGCAGGCATTATCTATCCCATTACAGATAGCACGTGGGTCAGCCCCGTGCAATGTGTGTCGAAGAAAGACGGAATGACGATAGTCCTCAATGAGAATAATGAATTAATACCTCAAAGAACCATCACTAGATGGCGCATATGTATGGACTACAACAAATTGAATGCGGCCACAAAGAAAGATCACTTCCCTCTGCCATTCATCGATCAAATGCTGGACAGATTAGCAGGGAATGATTTTTACTGTTTCTTAGATGGATATGCCAGTACAACCAGATCATGATAGTTCCTGAAGACCAAGACAAGAGCACATTCACCTGCCCATATGGGACATTCGCTTTTCACTACATGCCGTTCGACCTCTGCAATGCGCCAAGCACGTTAAAGAGGTGTATGATGGCGATCTTTTCAGATTATCTCGAGGAATCAGTAGAAATATTTATGGATGACTTTTCTGTTTATGGGAACACTTATAAAGTCTGCCTGGCCAATCTGGAGAAAATTCTGAAAAGATGTGAAGAGACGAACTTGGTGCTCAACTGGGAAAAATGTCACTTCATGGTGACAGAGGGTATAGTGTTGGGACACAAGGTCTCTCGAGAAGGGTTGGAGGTGGACAAAGCAAAGATTGACGCAATTGAAAAGCTTCCACCTCCAACCAACGTGAAGGCAGTGCGAAGCTTTTTGGGGCATGCTGGATTCTACAGACGATTCGTTAAAAACTTTTCTAAGATAGCAAGACCATTGAGTGCGTTACTAAAGGCAGATAGAAAGTTTGAATTTGACAACAATTGCCTCAACGCATTTCAAATTTTAAAGGATGCGCTGATTACCGCAACCGTCTTAATTGTGCCGGATTGGATACTGCCATTCGAAATCATGTGCAACGCAAGCGGGTATGTGATGGGAGCCGCACTAGCGCAAAAGAAGAATTTTGCACCCCATCGCATATGCGAGTAAAACTTTAAACCCTGCTTAAATTAATTATACCACCACATAAAAAGAGCTCTTGGCTATGATCTTTGCGTTGGAAAAATTTCGGGCATACTTGTTGGGAACCAAGATACTCATTCATAATGATCACTCGACAATCAAATATTTGATGACAAAGAGGGACGCAAATCCGAGATTGATCAGATGGGTTCTCCTCCTTCAAGAACTTGATATCAAGATAATTGATCGAAAAGGGACAGAGAATCAAGTTTTGATCACTTGTCCAGACTGGAAAATCCCGAGGTTGACCGCAATGAATCTGAAGTGAGTGTCGTGTTTTCGGATGAGCAGCTATTTCGCATAGAAGAACTGCCCTGGTATGCGGACATCGTTAATTATTTGGTCTGTGAATAATTTCCTAAAGATTACACATACCATCAATAGAAAAAGCTCAAGCATGAATGCAAGCATTATTAGGATGAGTCGAATCTGCACAAAAGAGGTACAGACCAAATCATTCGATTATGCGTACCAAATGCTGCTCAACAACGCATATTGTCACAGTGCCACGATTCACCATATGGAGGGCACTTTGGAGGAAAACGTACTGCAGCCAAAGTTTTGAAAAGTGGATTCTTTTGGCCCTCATTATTCAAGGATGGTGCTGACTACGCAATGAAATGTGATCGGTGTCAACACACCGATAGCATTTCATGGAAGAACGCAATGCCAATGAACATTTTCTTGGAGCTAGAATTATTTGGCGTCTGGGGGATTGATTTCATGGGACCATTCCCATGGCAACCATTATATCTTATTGGCTGTCGATTACGTTTCCAAATGGGTAGAGGCAATTGCATGCGCTGCAAGTGATGCGGTGGTAGTCTCCCAATTCTTCAAGAAAAATATTTTCACTCGTTTTGACACCCCCGTGCCATCATAAATGATGAAGGATCACACTTTGTCAACCACAATGTAAAGGAGCTGCTGCGTAAGTATAATATCCTCCACAAGGTGGCCATCGCATACCACCCGTAAACAAATGGCCAGGCTGAAGTGTCCAATCGTGAAATTAAATTGATACTTGAAAAGGTAGTAAAACCTTTGCGAAAGGATTGGGCAATGAAGCTTAATGATGCGTTGTGGGCATACCGAATCGTATTTAAAACACCAATAGGTATGTCTCCCTATGCGTATTCGACAAAGCGTGTCACTTGCCATTGGAGCTGGAATATAAAGCATTTTGGGCGGTCAAGAAACTGAATTTCGATTTAAAGAAAGCAGGGGAAGTGCAGAAACTGCAACTGGTCGAACTAGAAGAATGGAGGATCAACGCATATGAGAATGCGAAGATTTATAAAGAGTGCACCAAGCGCTGGCATAATAAACACATATGCGTTAAAAACCTCCAAAGCAGGCAGAAGGTCTTACTCTTCAATTCAAGATTGTGGCTCTTCCCAGGAAAATTAAAATCACGTTGGTCTGGTCCCTTCATCATCAAAGAGGTATTTCCACATGGTGCGGTGGAACTAATCACCGAGGATGGCAGTCGAACATTTAAAGTTAATGGACAACGGATCAAAGCATATTGCGAAGGAGGTTTTCAACTAGAAATAGCCTCCACAAAGTTGAAAAACCCAGACTATCCCTTACTCAACTCTTGAACATTTAAATCTTCGTCACGTGACTACTATCTGTATTTTACTTATCTTTCTCTAAAAAAAAAAAAGAAAAAAAATACTATTGTTTTTTTTTTTAAAATCATTTGACTCTCTCTTTGTCTATTTACAAGGATTAAGGCATAGGATTGCGGAGATACTACAATAAGAAGCAAATATTCTCATTCCATTACCACAATCCACAGAAGCAAAGATCGCCGCAGGGATGGATGCATCAATACTCAATGCGGGTGACAACGCAAAATTTGGGGGTGTACTCTTCCTTATCTTTATTTCAAATTTTGCACTATCATATTACATTTTATTTTTCAAAGTTTTATCACCATATCCCCCCTGATTACCGCAATCATTTGCTGAGTAGATAAATTTAGTAGTTTACTGCATGTTGTTTCTTCACCAAGTATGATTTCAATGATGAAAAATATGCTTCTATCTCTTTCGTCTATACTAGAGTCAACTTAAATCTTAAGATAGTCACCTCGTGAAATATTTCTAGAAGTTAGGAGTTTGCTAGCTTTCTTTCAAACTCTCTTTACAATGCATTCTATGACCATCGCATGACTTATTTTAATTTCTTTTGGCAATGAGGACATTTCCGTATTTTAAATTTGGGGGTGAGGTATTTATTTTCAACCTTGCTATAAAAAAAAATTGAATAACAACTCCACCGTCAACGCAATGGGAAACCCATGTTGATAAGAGTTAAGTTGTGAAAGACACTTACCCGTAGTTGGATGTCCGCATGACATGCGTGGGGGCAAGCCAAAACGAAAGTAAGTCACCAGGACCAACGCATAAATAAATGACCGCAACTCCACTGCCAAGTTGGTTTGGATGTCCTCATGACAACCGTGGGGGCAAGCCAAAATGAAGGCAAGGCACTCGGATTGGCGCAAGGTCAAAAAAAAAATAGCAATGAAGAAATTTTTTTTTTGGGTGCAAGGATAAATCATTTGACACCCCGGTGGAAAATTTTCTTTTTGAAATAAATCATGCGATGTTCCGAATTTAGTAAAGTTCTTTTGAAAGTTAAGCTTGCAATCCTTAAGTCTTAGAAGTATTTTAGGAAGAGATTTGAATAAGACTTAAGGAAATTCTAGCATATAGGATTTGAACGAAGTATCCTTGAGAAATCTAGAGAAAGAACTTTGCGACCAACTTGCTAAAGGAATACTTAGGTTATGCTTGAGGACAAACATTGTTTAAATGCACGTTATCATAGTGCTAAATCCTTAAACAATATTGGATTTAATTGATGAAATATGTTAAATTGCATCCATTAAGCATAAATTCTATAATATTGCAGTCGCATGTGTCCAACGCATTAGAGCAGTTGATCTTTATATTTTTGTGCAAAATAATGCGTTAACGCAATGTAAAGAATGCGATCATAGGAATACATTGGTCGAGCATAACTTCACCGTAAGACTTTGCGTTGATCGCACTCGCAAACATTCACCCAAGAAGAATCACCGCAACATGGTGGGCGCATCCAGATGAAAGGACAATTAAGATCGATGCGACAGAAAGCTGACGACAGTCAGATCCAAATTAAGTTGACAATCGATAACGGTCATAAAGTACATCCAGCTTTATCGGTGACAATTATCCGACGCATCAGTCAGGAATTAAAGTTGTCCCATCTATACAACCAGGAGAGAGAAGCCGCCTTTCACCTTTGATGCCCTATAAATACCAAATGCATTCTTCAGAGAAGGAGTTAAGCAGTCGATTATTTCATTATTTTATAAGTTCACGTCTCTGTCCATATTCTTCTTTCATTTTAAGGCAAATGCGAGGAAGAAAGTGTGCCGGTAGATCGTTCCGGCGAGCTTGGGAAAGCACCGAAAGATCCAAGACAGAGAAAGGGCCGACTCCTGCGGAAGCAGGAACATCTTTAGTTCAGAATAAAGATTCCAGTGTAAAAAGCCTCGGTCAACAAGGAATTGCTACCAGGCTCTCTACCTTAAACTTCCATTAGCATTTTGTACTTAACTTATTTATAAGAATGGAATTTCTTTCTCTATATCTATTCACTCTCTGTGATTCACACATGAGTAGCTAAATTAGTTGAATGGGTTGAAAAGCATTTAGCTAGAACAACGAGGGAATCTTCATTCTTGGCAATTATCTTGTTTATGTATACTTCATTCGTCTATCAAAGATACTCGGGAGGGTAGTCTAAGGACAGGATCTAGACTTGGGAAGGTTAAGTCATAATCTAGGTGTGGGAAAACCAGATTAGAATGCATGAACGAGAGATAAGCACTTAGGGATGAGGACTATTTGTTATCAATGCATCGCATGCATCTTAGCAAGAAGATATGATTGTATGCGGTCACCTTGCTTTCACGCATTTTGCATCAACGCATAGAACAAGAGTAAAGACTTAGGAATAAGCTCTATGGACATTTTGCATGCAACACTTGCGTCCTAAATTTAGGAGCATCGCATTTACATTGAAAAATGACTTGCTATGCATGGTAGTAACATGATCGCATAGTCTGATGCATTCCTAAGTAACGCTAGCTAAAGATCTTCTCAACCCGTTCATCACATACTCATTGCATCTATTAACGCAACTTTCATTTCTCAAATCCGCCGCATTTATTTATTTCTTTTATCAACGCAAACAACAAACCAAACACTCTATTTGTTTTACCGCTTACCACAAAGTTTTCATAAGAAAATTATCAATGTAAACTATTTTCACAAGTCCCTGCGTTCGACCCTGGACTTACCAGAAAACTCAGAGGAATTTACACTTGAATTCCACTGGGGAAACTTGAGCGCACAACACAATTCCATCAATGCATATCATCCATATCTCCACTTAATAAAATAACACATCAGCAGGGCAACACCAAATGCAGAAGTGACGTAAACTAGCTTTACGCCCTTTCCACAACTTCAGAGGTGTTCTTGCAACACTCTTGGAGGGAACACAGTTGAGTATATATACCGCAGTCTCCACTGTGAAACCCCAAAACGAGTTTGGGAAAGAAGCATAACTCATCATCGAGCGAACCATGTCTAACAAGGTCTTATTTCTCCTCTTCACTACATCATTTTGCTGAGGTGTACCTGGCGTTGAGAGTTGGGAAACGATTCCATGTTCTATCAAATAGTCCTGGAATGCCATGTCCAAAAACTCTCCACCTCGATCTGATCGAAGTGTTTTAATCCTTTTATCCAATGTGTTTTCAATTTCAGCCTTGAACTATTTGAACTTTTCAAAGGATTCAGACTTCTGTTGCATAAGATAAACATATCCGTACCTGGAGAAATTATCAGTAAAACTGATAAATTACTCATAGTCATCTCGGGCTCGCACATTTATAGGACCACAATGGTCAGAATGTACTAACTCAAGAGGCTCCTTGGCTCTATAACCTTTTCCAGTAAAAGGTCATTTAGTCATCTTACCTTCAAGGCAAGATGCACACACTGGTAAAGAATTTTCTTCTAACTCACTTAAAAGTCCATTATTCATCAATCTCTCAATCCTATTGAGATTGATGTGCCCTAAACGAATGTGTTTTCACACATTGGTAAAGAATTTTCTTCACCAATCTCTCATTCCTATTGAGATTGATGTGCCCTAAACGAATGTAAAATAAAGATACCAAAGTTGGGCATTTTCTTTGGAGAAATTTCGTTGACGTTTTGATTGAGTTACGACAGTTCTAAACAATTCAGTTTCATGGAGGAAATTAATGGCTAACGGCCTTAGCACATATAAATTCGATTCCAGACTTGATGTGCAAATAAAAACACCATCTTTATGAATAAATGTTTTATCCACATTAAAAGATACGGTATATTTACATTGCAATAAACACTTTACAGAAATAAGGTTAGAAACCTATTCTGTAAAGCTAACTGGAGCCCTCCCACTGTCACAGCTGAGACAACGTGCCCGGTGCCTACTCGCATCGTCATCTCACCCGTCTCCAGCTATCGCCAAGATCTAATCCCCTGAAAAGAAGAACAAACATGGTTAGTGGCGCCCAAATCCATTATCCAGACTGAATCATCATTCTCCACTAAATAAGTTTCAAGATCTAGTAAATCATAAGTACCTTTATTGGCCTTGGCCTTAGCCTTGGTTGCTTTCTTCTCTTTCAGATACCGAGGGCAATTCCTCTTCCAATGTCCATCTTGGTTGTAGTGGAAACACTTTCCCTTAGTAACCGGTGGACGCCTCCTTAGGGTGACAAGCGGTGGGTTAGTAGGTGCCTTCCTTTTTCCCTTACCACCCTTCTTCTTCTTCCCCTTTGCAGAGTTAGAAGTAGAAGGTGCAGACTTCGTTCCTGAGGTCGAACCTCTATGGAACGTCCTAGAGGATGAAGCAACATTTGCCTCACCCTTGTTCCTCTCCTTACTTTTCAGTAAAGATTGGTAGGTCTGCAACTCGTTGAGGAGAGTTGTAAGGTTATATTTCACTTTGTTAAGAATCATATTACTAACAAAGTGCAGGAAGCTCTCCAGAAAAAATGCATGATTATGCTAACCTGGCTACCCTCATCGATAGTAGACCCATTCAACTCTGCTACATTAAAGTGAACCATCATGTTAAGCACATGTTCACAAACAGAGGTGCCTTCTTCCATTTTGGAGTTGAATATGTATTTAAGAGCCTCATGCATAAGCTGTTCAGACAGTTGTCCAAACATCCCTTGTAGAGACCCATGATCTCACGTGCTGAGACCATAGGCTTATGTTTTTTGGCCAAGACTTCAGAAAGACTTGCCAATATGTAGGCTTGAGCCTTCTCATTCGCCCTTATCCATCGCTCGTATGCCTCCCGAAGATTTCGAGCGACATTAGGAGCTAGAATAGGAGGACAAGCCTCCGTGAGAGCGAACATGAGATCCTCGATGATCAGGATCGTCGTGATCATGTGTTTCCATGTCGCGACATTATCGCCAATAAGTTTTTCGACACTTAACAATGACAATGTGGATGTTGCCATTTTGAAAAAGTTGCTGAAAATACGAACAAAATTTTATTAGATTTTGCTAAACCACTTTTAAACCAATTAGTTTTGCAAAAATAGTTTTAAGTACCCTAAGTTATAGACTTCTATTTTGCAATGATGCCTCAGTGAGGTAGGACAAATGGCACATGTTGAGTGATCAGTTGCCCCTTCGCTGGGATGAGACATTCTAAACTGTTAGGCAGAACCAACTCTTGAAATTGAACCTAATAGCCACCATGTTTCAATCCAGAACTGTTAATCTTTAACGATTCTGTGTAAGTGTTCCCTCGCTTTCGGTGCCAGAGTCCCGCCCTAGTGAGCCCACTGTAGGGAAGAAATAGATTAGGACACGAGACTAAGTTACCTTATCCTATTATAGGAGATCAAATAAAGAAACGCGCAAAACTGCCATCCTTTAGGGGGACACTCCAGGGTGCCTTGAGGTGATGCGCAGTAACTTTGTTCAACCTAACGAGGGAGACCGAGGGATATGATGTCGCACTTTCCGCTCCCACTTACTATGAACACTCTCTATATCCACCTTGATATTGACCTATCCAAACACCATCCGTTAAGGGGACATGCCAAAGGTGCCGCGAGGCTGAGGGTAGATCTCACGGTGTGGACTATTTAGAAGAAACGTGAAAGATTTAAGTGAAGCATTTCATGCCTCAAGTACCTCCCACTGAATGTTCTACCTAGGGTTCATTAACCTACACAATCCGGCTATTGATTTTAGTCTAAGTCGTCCTTTTAAACTCTGCTCATAAACAACGGTTGTCTATGAAATATGAACAAGTTCAAGTAGTCACATTTAAACACTTTAATGGATTGTCCTTAACTTGTATGCATGCATCAAATCTATCTAATTCACCTTTCCAGATAAGTTACCATGTAGGGGTGTTACGTTTCCATCAACTTAAATACCCCAGCCTAGACAGAACCTGCCTTAGACAAAAGGTCCCTTATAGATAGATTTGCTACACTTTAACCTTTTATTAGCCAATTTTATCCTATTAAACTGATTAAAAGATTAAAGACTTAGGGTTGCTAATCATATTCGAACCGTGATCTTAGGTCTATGTGATCCAAGTTTTAAACACTTTAAAACCTTGAATTAAACCTAAGGGAGCATGCATGTCTTTCTTATTTCTTTTAGTTCTAATTTCTCTTTAACTTTTAAAAAGAAACAACCAAAAAAAAATATTGCACACAACGAGGTATTTATAACACTTATAAAGTAACCTATGTGTCATGCTTCATGCAATGTCCGGTCATTACTATACATAACTTTTATATAACGCATAACAACCAAGCAAACATGTTATCATTCACCCTTATACTATAACAATTATAATATAAAGATGATGCATGTCAATGCTTTTTATGCATGCATAAATATAACTCTTATATTATATGATGCATGAGCATGCTCTTACATAATTAATTCATGCTTCTCTAAATTATAACAATTACAATAAAGAAATTATGCATGATCATTGCATAACCTAAGGTGGAATTTACTATATGTGCATACCATATGACATATTACAAACATACATCGCATGTAAAAAATAAAGGATTAATGGACCAGGATGAGCCTTTACAAAAATCGGAATGAAATAACCTTATCTATTACATTTTTCATCGAGTAAATCAGTTCACAAGTGAACCGAGTCTTGAACCGCCAGAAGGACTCCATCGTGTAGTAAACGCTGTAAGTAGACGATCGTACAGTGCACACTAGACGATAGAAGCAAAATTAAACGATCGCGTAGATGACAACGAAGCTGCGAAGCCTGATCGTCTATTCGATCGCTTAACGCGGCGATAGGTAAATGATTTACCTTGCATTACTAAGCGATCGTTTAGTCAGTGATGAAGCTTACTGACCTAAATGATTGTCTAGTGCGTGCACGCATTAAACGATATGCGAGCATCCCATCGTCTACACGACCCGATACTTAGTGATAGCATACCCGATCGTCGACACGATGCGATCAACCCATGATCGTATACCATCCTCGTCTAATCGATGCGATCAATAGCGATCGCGTACCCCATCATCTACACTATACGATCAACCTTTGATCGTCTCCTTCCTCGAAGAACCGCAACATTTCCCTGCTCTTTTTCACGAATGATTCAAAACTCAAATAGACTTTGAATACAGACTCGATAACGATTATTAATGCCTAAAAACACAGGGGCCTTTACAAACAACGGCAAATGTAAAATAATTAAATCAAACCGAGGCTAACATCCACAAAAACATCCATTAATCTGCACATCCATGGCAATTTAACGATTAAACAGTGTAGAAATGCACCCACCAAGAACGTAAGTGTAATTTCGTTGCAACATATGAAATTGGAGTATCAGAACCTGGCTCTGATACCAATTGAAGGACCTCTTAACAAAGAGTTCCATGAGCACGGCCGGATCACTCCAATTTCACTGTGATCGAAATACACCAAATACATTCAAACGCACAATTATGCAAACAAACAGTAATTAACAGCATGCTTTGAACAAGAAATAACAAGGGAGAGATTTACCAATTGAAGACACTCTTCAAGCTTTAGAACTCAAAGTAGTGGAAGACCTCTACCCAATCAACCAACGCCCAACAGATGCGTCGACTATAGCAGCACGAACAACCGCAAACACACGAACACAGCGGGACGACACCATCAGAAAGAAGTCCCAGGTATTCTCGGAGTGAGAACCTAAAGCATGGTCTTTGGTGAGTTCGGTAGAGGTAGGAGGAAGAACTGATCGTATAGGTGACAAGCAAGTGGGAGAGAATATGAAACTATCGCATAGCAAGATACTTATCGCTTAAAAGAAACTACACGATCGTGTAGATTTTACTGAATGATCATTTATAAAATAATAGGCGATCATTTAGCAAACACGACACACTATACGATTGTTTAGGAAATCTAACCGATCGTTTAGGACTTAGTGTGCGATCGTTTAGGAGCTAGGTTGGCGATCGTTTAGGCACGAGGTATGCGATCATTTAGGCACTGAACGACTATCCTATAGGCTCTTGATTTTAAGCGATCGATTACGTTTTCACACCAACGCAAAACCTTCGATCTTTTTTCGAACCTTTTCAAAATGATTCAAAATGAAACAAATTTTATTTTTATTAATCGATTACAATAACCGATGTTTTTCCCCACTAACTCACGTCTGAGAGAGATTTTAGGTTAATTAACATATAATTAACCAATTAATAAATATAATCATATTATATTTTTACCCTATAGTTTGATATCACATATCTACTATAGTAATTTCTCCTCTACTTGATATAAATCATATTTATATCTAATTTCATCCAAAATAATGTATCTCATACATTTAGCCAATTATATCATATATAATTAACTAGTCCAATTGTATCATATATAATCAAACTTCCTCTTGTCAATTTGAACATTTCAAATTAAACCAAACACTGATTCTCGACTTTATCCAAGCTACCCAGGGGACCTAATGGACTTGTGACTCGAAGCTCCAATGGTCAATGAATAGCTGACTAAACTCTTTAACCATGAGATTCACCATCCGTTAACTGTCAGACATTCCACTAAAGACCAACAGCTAAACTCGTCTTACCATCGATATATTTTTGTGTTCATCGAATATAACTAATCATCAGTACGATGACCCTTCACAGATGTTCATAAGTACTGTTGGATTTTATATCCTAAAACTCGTAGTTTGTAATATCATATTTTTGTTCATTAAAGCTATTATTGAAAATCTTTAGTAAATTTAAATTCTATATTCATGAATCCAATAAACTAAGATTCCGAGACTATTAAGTTTAAGTTTGAACTTTATGTAGTGACATAAATGTGGATCAAGTTCAAATATATATAGCCAAAATGGTCTATAGTATATTAATAAAGTTGGGCACCTTATTCTGGGGACACTATGGATGCGGCTCATTTTGTAGTTAGTACAAACGATGTGATCCTAAACCGTTCATGTGGAGACATGAAAATGGGGGCATCCTATGTAAAGAGAGTTTACATAAGATTGAACCATGAAATAGTCATTTTTTACGATCTAAATGCTGTTTTATGTATAAAACTAACTATTTCGTTAATTGATGACCTAGGTAACTTAATCTTAATCCTGATCTAACTATGAACTCCTATTCACTCGGAATTATCCTTAGATCTGCATAGGTGAGGGTAGTTCATTATCGCTGGCCCAATAAGCCTCCCATTTCAGGGGTAAGATCATGTGGATAGCTAGAAACATAGAGTGCAAGACGAAATTCGCTCCTACCCGTTATAGGGATAGTAGATAGGTCGTTCCCTTCAGTACTCAATCCAGGTCTTGAACAAGGGGCGCCACCCTCTCCTTGGCCCGAGAGGGGTTCGTTTTGTAGGTTGAATCTTAAACTAATTGTTCATTAGAGGATCAGTGGAACTTAAGGAATAAGATGTAGTCTTGGGGGTAAAACGGTTTTTATGAACCAGCCGAGATTACAAACAACCTGTGAAGGATTAGCTTACTAATCATGGTTTTATATCAAATGGACACAAATATATCTATAGTGAGAGGAGTGCAACTATGGGACTATAGTGGAATGACCCGTTAGTTAACGAATGTTGATTAGCTCTGTCTAAAGAGTTTAGCCAGCTAATCTTGGATCGTTGGAGCCCATGATTTATAGGTCCATTAGGTTCGCCTACTAGCTCATATGGAATAAACTTAGAACAGTATGATAGAATAATTCGAATTGTTCGAATTAGGTGAAGAGAGAGAAACCGACAAGTATATGTGATATAGTGGTCGATTTTTCAGTTTAGAGATACAACTTTAATATTTAAATGTGATTCAAATATCAAGAATATGAATACGTTCATATTCGAAAGCTCGAAATAAATGGAAATGGTCAAAGATATAAAAAGTCAAAGAGTTGACTTTTTACTTTGAAAAGTCAAACTTTGACCGACCTTATATTCAAATATGATTTGGATTTCGAGAAAATGAATGCGGATTCATGCTCAGGAGGTTAAAATTAGTCAACACGGAAAAAATCATAAAAATTCAAAATGTTGACTTTTTGGTTAAAGTTTGACTTTGACAAAATGACTATTTTGCCCTTTGACTAAAGTTAGTGGGAAAATCCAAACTTTTGTTGGATAATTCCACTAACAAGATAGTGGGCTAGTTGTTGGCTTATAGTGGAGACATTAAGCCCACTTAGATAGTGGATTCTAGGTGTTGAATTTTTATGAATTTGTTTTATGCAATTTTGCATGGCATTTTTCTATAAATATGGGCTTTTCAATTTGGTTTAAAAACTTTTGAACATTTTGCAAAAATTAGTTTTAAAAATTAGGCTGAAAGAACCTAGACCCAACCCAAAATTCATTCTACTATTTCCATCTCTTTCTCTCTCTCGGGTTCTTCATCCATCGGATCCCACAACCTGGTTCTGAGTCCAGAGAATAGTAGGTCAGCTGTAGTGGTGGTCCAAAAGAGTTTGGGTCCAGATTCAGCTCGGAAAAGCGTTGTTCGGGAACTACAAAGGTTGTATCCTATCAATTTTAATTCATGGTTTTTTCCTTCATTTGCATGCTAATTTCCTTTTAATTAAAAGTAATTAGAGTGTAATTAGATCCTTATTCTGCTGCGTATGCCAACTTTTCCTTCAAGTATAGTTGGGCCAATTTACCGTTTTTCCCCTGTATTTACATCTTACTTCTTAAGTACCACTGATCCCTCTAATGAACAATACAACATAGTCCTATTATGTGTGAACACCTCTCGGGCCATAAGAAGGTGTGTGGCACCACATCATTCAAGCCTTGGGATTAGCCCTTAAGGGAGCAATCTATCTACTTACTCCTGCTTCGGAGAAGAAGTTAACTCTATCTTGTGTAACTAAGTTCCTGGCTCCCAAATCAAACGAATCCCCAAAGTGGTAGGTTTGATTCGGCGCTCTGGCCAATCGCACCTATGCAAATCAAAAGACCACCCTCAATGACAAGAGTTTCCAACTCACTCAGGATTGAGTTCATGTTACCTATGATCATCTTAGTGAAATGAAGTCTCTGTCATGAACGATGTTATATAACGGGACGTTAACACTTCGTGGTCAGGTCTTATACAAACTCTTTGTATAGAATGCCCCCGCTCACATGTCTCTAACACGAATGATCAGGATTAAACCATCTTTGACAAGTCACAACACTTGTGACCATTCCACAAAGCGGGTCGCATCTGTAGCGTTACCAGGATAAGGTTCCCCTCCTATATCCATATACTACAAACTATTTTGGTTATCACTCAAGACATGATCCACTTGTATTTCATCACATACATGCTTGAGTCACATATAGATAACTAGGAATTTTATGTTTATTGGTTTGTGGTAAAGCAAATAAAACATGCAACTGAGCAAAAAAAACAAGATGTGAAGTAATATTATACAACACAAGCGTTCGTACAAACTGTTTACAAACTACAGGACACGAGACTTTAGGGTATTAACCCCTACATTTTTTACCCTTATAGGTAGGAAAAGACCATTATACCATTTTTTTAAGAAAAAGATTCAAAACCCCAATCTCTCCCTCCATGACCGTTTTCTTGCAACCCTTCAATTTCCTTTCAAAACTCCTCACAACTCCTCACATTCTTTCAGTTTTTCTTTAATATTTCAGTTCATCATCTTCAAGTTCATCAGTTCTTCTTCATCAAGTAAATATTTATACACATTTTAGGAGGTTTTTGTTTTGGATTTTTTTGGCATTGTTCTTGATTTTAAGGGTTTTCATGGGGTTTCATAAACTTTTAGATTTTTTTGTAAAAAAAAAACATTGCATTTTAGAATGGTTTTTAGGCCTATGGATAGAATATGAGTTAATTTGTACATTAGAAACCTTGTTTTGCTTTAAACTCCAATTTTCAAATTTTGAGCATCTCCAATTCAATGAAGCCCGATCGAACTTCTTTAGATCTTCACCGAGTGGGCGATCGGACGAGACATGTTGAAGGAAATTGGGACTGGGAAGGGGGCGAGATCGGGAAGGGGACTGGGAAGGGGGAAGTGAGCTTGATTGGAAAGGGGGGCGGGACCAGGAAGGGGGAAGTGGGCTTGATCGGGAAGGGGGATGGGTCAAACGAGATGGGGCAGAACCGGCAAGATGGGAAGGGGACCGAGCGAGTGTGGGCGAGAAGGGGAGGGGACTGAGCTAGAAGGGGAATGGAGGGTTTTTGGCCCGGTCTTGGGACCAGTTAGGTATGGGGCGAGGCGACTTAGTAAACGAGGTGGGACCAAGCGAGGAGAGGCTAAAGAGGCGAGCGGGACCATTACTGGTTTTTGGCCCGATCCTGAGCCCGGTCGGGTATGGGGCCGGGCCAAAAACCAATACCTATAAGGTTTGAACCGGGCGACTGGGGACTCGGAAGGGGCCGGACCGAACAATCTTCAAAGTTTTTTTTTTGTATTTTTAAATATTCTGATGCATTATTGTGTTGTGTTGACTTCTAATTTATCTATTTGATGAAAAATGTAGGTTATAATGGAACTAGAAATGAAGGTTCATCCTAATGATCATTTTTCTTCATCCCTTTCATGTTGTTCCCATATAATACAAGTCCTGTAACCAACCTCTAATGGTCCAGAAATGACGTGATTGGTAACTGTCGTGTATCTTTTAACACTCCATTTATGCACTCTGTGAGGTTTGTCATCATTTGATTGTATTTTCTGTTACATTGGTACACCCTAGTCCACTGCTCAAGACCAATATCTTCTAGGTATTTGCATGGACCTGGATACCCTGCAAATTGACTCCAATGGTAGTTGAACACAAACTCATGACTTACCTTGGTTGCTTTGTCAAAAATATCCAAAATATCATTATTCTTAAAATTAGTTAATAAATTAGCTTACAAGTGATGGATGCAGATACCATGAAATGCTTCTGGGAAGCCCGTGATAATTGCCTTTTTTATTCTTGGGTGTCTCTCTGATACGATAATCAAATCACGAACTTGCCCAATTGCACATCTTAGTTGCTGAAAATACCACACCTAAGATTTAGTTTCTCCACCAAATATATTGAACGTGACTAGGTATATTTGATTATTTCCATCGACCCCAGTCGCAAGCAGAAGTTTACCACTATACTTACCCCTTAAATGTGTTCCATCTACAATTAAAACAGGGCGAATGCAGTTCAGAAACCCCCTAATGGAAGCATCAAGAGCCATGAAAACATGCTTGAAATATTTATCTTCCTGCAGATCATATTTAAATATTGAACCAGGATTTTCAATTTGTAAAGCTTCACCAAATTTAGGTAACTTTTTTTAGGATTCTTTTGGTGACCCCAAACAAGCACTAATGCTTCTTCCCTTACTCTCCATGCCTCGTCATAACTTAAACTCACACCATGCTCTTGTTTTATATCTTTCACAATGTCCTTCGGTCTATATGAACGACTAATGTCTTCAAACTTCGATGAAATTAAATGTCTGAGAACCCAACTAGAAGATTGTCTATGATCGTTAGTCAAATTTCATTTCTACATGTGTGGACAATGTCATACTTAGAGATCTTAAATATTTAAAAAAAATTTAATTTAACGACTCGAAGTCTCCATTTGCATTGTTCAACTAAACATATAACTTTGTATAATGTTGTGTTCGACTTCTTCACACTAAACTGAAAGTTACCTCTAATTGCAAACATAGATAACCACATCTTTAAATCCTTCTTAGATATAAATATATCACTAACTTGCACATCTTCAAAAGAATAAGACTGACCTGACATGATGATTGTGCTACTAAATAGATGTGACAAGTCACGACCCGTTACATGTGACGAACCTCCATAGTCTTCGATTGTTCGTTCTTCTGCATGAGTTTATGGTGGGTATTAATCTTGGATTCCTCTCCATCATCCTTCTCCCTCCAAAACCAATCATTGAAATATTGACCTTGGTCTACATCATCCCTTAAGTTATGAGTCACCAAATTACTAGGCGACGAAGTAAGTGATGGGTTAAAATATGTGGGGAAAAATGGACTATCCGACTCCATCTTGCAATGTACTGGCCTAGACGTTGAAAGGATTTCTTCAGTTCGTCAGATATATGAATTTTTTGGATGAAATCCTTGATTACTTGAACACCTTGGAAGATGTAAAGAGGTATTACTGAGACCTCTTCCCATGTGAGGAATGTGTGTAGATCTTCATCATTCTGAATTACAAATGCAGGGGCTTTGGATCTAAATTGAAGTATACATCTTATTACGAGATTATACTCATCTGACATTATACCATTTATCCTATAAACTTCGGTCAGGAATTCATTATAGGTCGTGCCGACCTCAATGTCACACCCCCGCAACTCTCCTCCATCGTAATCCTTTTCTCTTTCATTCCAAACGCCACTGAAACAAATCCAAACATGAGGCATTTTCCTATAATTTATAATAAAAATGTATTAATGTAATGTAGTTAGAGAAAAAGTAAACTAAAAAGAAAAAAATTGGCCCCATCGTCCACCCGGTCGGGTACAACACCGGGCCAAAAAAACATAATCCTTAGATTTTATGCGCCATCTCTCTACGCTCTTTTGAATTCCTATTTTCATCATTCATCCCATTAGAATCCAACAGAAAATGTTAGAAGAATCAACTACCTCTCCTCTTATGGACTTTTCTCTAACATCACAAGTGTATATCATCAGATTGTCCAGTCTCTCCCTATGGCTAAGAAGCTAGACCCAATAAGAAGCCCTTAGATGCTGCCATCTCTCTCTTTGTAGATGTAGATTTCCTTCTTGTATTCTTAGTTGCATTTCATAAGGACTAACCTCTTTCTTGTTTGTGATTGCCTTTACTAAGTACACTAGATTCATTCCTTTTTCTCTCGAGATCCTAATGGCAACTACAAGATAACATCAGAAGCTTCAATGCCTGACTGGGCTCGGGTTAACTCTACCGAGCCCCGAACTGGTCCCAATCTAATTCCTATCCCGTACCCGGGAAGATCGGGTCAGTTAACTTATTTCATACCCAGTGAAGCTTGGTTGGGAATCAAACTTACTCCAACAATTATTTTGTACCCGGTGAAGCCCGACTAGGTAATTTCAACTCATTTGTTTTCTATCCGACGAATACCGGTCGAGAATCAAACTTATTCCAACAATTATTTTATGCACGGTGAAGCCCGACCAAATATCTTTAAAAAATATATATTTTTTAATTTTTTTTTAAATTTATAAATATCAAATGCAAGGCATTATAAAAAGAAAAGAAACAATAAAAAAAAAAGTAAGCATAAATCAAACTCCAAGAAGGTCATTTATTTTTGTCAATTTTTTCATAAATTATCGAACTATTAAAAAATGAAATACATACCTTTGTACGAGTGTACAAAATTACAACTTCGTGAAATACAAGTTTTGGACTTGACGAGAATTTTTGGTGAATTAATTTGGTAGGATGGTTATTGAAATTGAAAGTAAAAAATTTAATAAGGGGCATAAGAGTAATCAGAATTTATTTGTATGAATAATTTTTTGGGTAGAAGAAAACTTGTTTTTAAAAAATAGGCAAAAAATACAAAATTAAACTTCTAATAAGCCATTTTCCCCAATTTTCCTTTTATGTCTAAATTCTAATGATTATGTTTAAATTCTCATGATTCGTTAGATGAATGACCTAAAATTGGGGAGGGAAAAATGAAATATGCCCTATTTTCAAAATTGAGGTATTTTTACCTTTTGCATAAGTCATATTCACGTGAAATTACCAAAATGAAACATCGAGTATGCGGATTGGTCGATTGGTCATTGTATTGTTGTTTTGTATCGGAAAATTTCACGAAATGACCCGAAACCCAAAAACTTTTCTACCAATGACCTCTTTCTAGCATGGTGAACGCGTCTCTACGAATACTTTAAGCGAGCATTTAGATATTATTAAGCGATCAGATAGATATTAGTAAGCGCTCGGAGAGAGTACTAAGCGATCGTTTACTATCCACTATAGTTTTTATTAAGCGATCATGTAAAGAATACTAAGCGATTGTCTAGCTATTCACTATAGTTTTTATTAAACGATCGTTTAGAGAATACTAAGTGATCGTGCGATCGTTTAACTAACTGTTTCGTGATCGTTTAGATATCCATGATGCGATCGTTTGGCTAATACTAAACGATCGTTTAGATAATACTAAGCGATCATTTAGCTAACTGTTACGCGATTGTTTAGATATCCATTACGCGATCGTGTATTAATTTATAAAGCGATTGTTTGGCTAATACTAAGTGATCACTTAGGTTTTGTTATGCGATCGTTTATATAATACTAAACGATTGTTTAGGTTTTGTTAAACGATTGTTTAGCTAACTGTTACGCAATCGTTTAGATATCCATTACGTGATCGTGTACTAATATATAAAGTGATCGTTTGGCTAATACTAAGCGATTGCTTAGGTTTTGTTATGCAATCGTTTAGATAATACTAAGCGATCGTTTAGGTTTTGTTAAACGATCATTTAGATAATACTAAGCGATCGTTTAGCTAACTATTACCTGACCGTTTAGTTTTCGTTTAGATAAATTTGTGCTAAATTTGTAGAATACAATTGGTGTCGTACATTTAACTAAGCAAATAAATAACTAAGCGATCGTTTAGATAAATTTGTGCTAAAATTACATATTTGGTGTTGTACAGAATATAATTGGTGCTAAAATTACATATTGTATAGTGTAAATTTGTACAGAATAATTGGTGTTGTATAGAAAAATTGAAGCGAAAGCGAAAATTACATATTGTTTAGTCTAGATGGGCCAGTGTCAGGTGTTATCAACGTTTGTCTGCAAGTTTTCTTGTTATGTCCTATCTGACCACATCGTGTACACCTGTGTATTTGTCGTGGTTCCTCTCCAATTTAAGGTATCCTGACAGTTTGACGTCGACCTACACTTACTATCTTTTGCTGTGGTAGAATTGGTTCAAAATCTCCAATCCATTCTTGACTGTGTCCGACTAAGAAGATGCGAAGTAGTGTCATTGATCTATAATTGGATAAACAAATCATTGATAAGTAAGCGACCGTGTATAAATTACTAAGCGATCGCATAGTAATTTACTAAACAATCGCATAGTAAATTACTAAACGATAGTTTATAATTACTAAACGATTGTTTATAATTTACTAAACGATCACATAGTAATTACTAAACAATCATTTATATTTTACTAAACGATCGTTCTAATTTAGTAAATGATGGTGTATAATTACTATCGTTTATAATTTACTAAACGACACTTATTATGAAAGTGATCTGAGAGAAAAAATCGTACATAATGAAGGCCCGAAGAAACCATTGAAGGAAGAAGAAATGTGGGCAAATGAAAGCTACAAGAAAAAGCTACCAAAGAATCCGAAGGGTTAGGAAATATGAAAGAAATCTACGAGATGAGAGAGATGTTACGTTCCATTCTCTTCATAATAATAGTTGGGAAATAAATGTTTTGGTGGAATGTTGGTGATGTATTGAATGCACATTAAGAAAAATGTGGCGGTCGGGAGGCTTTTTAAAAATTAGGGTAATTTTGTCATTGGTAGAATTGGATTTTGAGTCATTTTGTGAAATTTTCCTTTTGTATCGTTGTCTTGACCTCCCTCCTATTTCTCTCGATCTCACCTCTCTCTTGTTCTCTTTCGATTTTGAATGAAACCAATGACCGACCGAATCTAACAGTTCTGAGATGTCATGAACCGAGAAAGCCGAAAGTAAGTTCGGTTTTAGTTGGAAACCGAACCAAACAATTTCGGTTATGAACGGTTCGATTCGATTTTAACTGGTTTTTCCTTCTTTTTTTTTTCTTGCAATCTGTGATAAGACCTGGCACTGAAGGGCTAAGAAATTGGTCGAGAATGGATATATAAAACTTATCGAGCGACGTCGGCGCTAGGGAAGACTTTCATGATCGTGCTCCAATAGAAGAAAGGAAAACAAAGGATCCTGGAAGAGATAAAAAAATTGAGAGAAAAACAGAGGAAGCGATCGAATAACTTTCGAGACCATGCACCATGCTCCACCAGAGAATTCAATTGAAAGAAAAATAGGGGAAGATGGAATGGAGAGGCGGTGTGGGGTGAGGGGGCTGGACTAGATGAGGAAAAGGGAGCAAAGAGAAGAAAATGGGTTTATTTTTCCTGGTATTGCCGCTCAAGGAATGTCGATAAGAGTGGGAAACATAGAATGTGAGGGATACTGGCGGCAGCTAGGGTTTGGGGATACTGGCAGTAGGCTTGGTTAGTGGGTTGGGAGATGTTGGGCTTGGGCTTTTTTTGTGGATACAAACTGTTTTTAAATAAATAGATTTCATATTGGTTTGGTCCCCTTTCTGGGTTTTTTTTTTAAAAAAAAACTAAACCGTGAACTGAACCGAATATAACCGTTTTAACACTTTATAAACCGTAAATTTTTTTTTTTTTTTTTTTGTAAAATACCGAAACAAATTAGTTGATTCGACTCGGTTCGGATTGGTTCCTCGGTCTTTTGGGTTCCATGCACACCCCTACTCCTCATCACTCTCTCATTCTTAGTCTCCTCTCTCTCTATTCCTCTTTGGTCTCGTTCCATTGCATCTACAACTTTTTGATGGACAATGACCAATGAAGCAAGGGAAAATGAAGAATAGGTGACACGAATGGAGGAAAGTAAACCAAGAATAAGAAAAGAAAAAAAAAGTTAACAAAGATAATATTGTAAGATGATATGTGGATATGCGTGGGTTTCAAATGCAGGAAATTACATCTTTAAAGGAGGTGCCTCAAGTTTAAATATCTTATCTTGGAACACCAGGGACCTCAACGATAAATCCATATAGACAATCTTCAAGCATTTTATCTAAAAGGGCAATAGGCTAAACCATTTGGTCAAACAAAAGAAAGTCTAAAAGACTTTGAATGACAGAGGCCTCGACATAGGTAACTTGCAAAACAAAAACTTGGCATTATTGTTCAAATGGACCTCGATGTTTCTAGAAAACATGACTCATTATAGTTCAAAATAGTTAAAAGCATACATGGAGTGGATCCTCACCTTTGGCACACCTTTGGGAAGCTCGGTTTACTGCATTGCTAGCATTAGTGATCTTTGGAACCTGGATATCCGTTCATGGAACCTTTGTTTCAGAGGCCTGGATGAAGAACTTAAAGAATTACAACATTTATTGGGCTGCCTCGAAGAAAAAAAAAAAAACCTCCCCACGCATTATATCCAAGGCTTTGGTCTTCAGACTCTTCTGGTAAATTTTCAATTAAGTCCTTGTCAAAGCAAAAAGTCCGAAGAGAATAAACACTTAGGATCTTAATATTTGGGTCACTTAATTGTTCTGAGATCTTGCAACATAAACTTCAAGTTCACTACCTATCTCCCTACTTTGGTCACTCATACTTAGCAAGTGAGAAAAACCATATAGGACGTGTTATTTGATTGCTCTTAATCAAGCAAATGTTGAACGAAGCAATTCACATATTTCAACATTGCATTAGGCTTTTGGTCAAAACATAAGCAACAACATCTCCCATATACCGACGAGACCCACTATGGCTCCTAAGACACAAATACTTTGATAAATTGTAGTTAAAGTTTTGATTTTAGAAATTTGATTGAGCAAAACCAAAGACTCTTCCACAAAAAGGCTATAAATTAATAAGATCGGTTTGGATTGGCCCACTTGCTAACATCTTCTGGTGCTCTCATTCGGAATTTTTTTGTTGATTATTCTATTCAAGATATCTGTATTAACGGGAGTGTTTTTACTTCTTCAATGTAATCAAGCTAGTTTGTCTCTTGTCTATTGTTTTAATAGTTTCATCTTATAAACAGATGTGATGGAGGTGCTATGGGAGTGTCAACCTAATTGAGATGACGAGTGTATTTATTCATTCGTAGATCTCTAGATCTATATGTTCATTTTGTATCGTTGCATTATGAATTTTATATTTTGAACAATAATCAGTTTCCATTGTATTATTGAAAAGTTCGTTTAAAAAAAAATGTAAATAAGAAGTGAATAAAAAACCATTTTAAAGTTTGAGATTGGCCAAAGTGTGCAATTATCGATCTAAAATCGTAGGTATTAGCCAAAAAAAAAAAAAAAAAAAAAAAAAAAAAAAAAAAAAAAGCGAAAGGCACACAGCCTCCTCCAAAATAAAACCCTAACTCCATCATATCTACGGCTCTGTTTGCTTCACCTCGTCCTCGCAGCTCAAAAAATGGTACACTCTCCCTTTCTCTTGTTCAAATTCTCACTAGTTCAGTGGTTCAATTTATTGTTCGTATTCTTATGTATGTTCTTCTTGTACTCTTGAAGGCACCTAAGAAGGCTGTTGGGAAAGTTTTGGCAAAAAAGAAGCAGGTAAATCCATTGTCTTTTCTTCTTTCCCTTGATGCGAATTTGTTGTTTCAGTTCTCTATGGATTTGGTGTAACGCCGCGTTGGATTGTTTGCAGGAGAAGGTGGTGAACCCGCTATTTGAGAAGCGTCCGAAGCAGTTTGGAATCGGTGGGGCATTGCCGCCTAAGAGGGATCTCACACGCTTTGTCAAATGGCCCAAAGTTGTTCAAATTCAAAGGAAGAAGAGGATTCTGAAGCAGAGGCTCAAGGTTCCACCAGCTTTGAATCAGTTCACCAAGACCCTTGACAAGAATCTTGGTAACTAAAACCTAAATTCTCACGGAGATTCCTATTGCATGTTTAGTATTTATTCAGGATATTTTTAATTTTTTTTTGTCAGGTTTTAGATGGTCATCATTGAATGGTTTAGTTAATTGCGGGTTGTGTCCCTCTTCGGTCTATGCGTTTTGTTTTTTCAGCTGGAACTCTCTTCATTTTTTATGAAGTATGAACTTTGTTAGGTTATAGGAACGATAGGTTGTACGATTGCACTTAATTTAGGAGAGGTGTAGAAGTTTCCGCTATGGTGGAAGAAGAAATAAGTAGTTCCATACTTAATCGATTGATGGTTTGGTTTCGCTATCTTGAGATACTGTGTTTTGATTAGCATTGCGAGTTTATTTGGGAGTTGGTAGTAAGCTTCAGTCTCTCGGAACCTAAATTCTTGTCTGAATATTTTGTTCTCCTTGAGTTTCTTTGATTATTATGCTTAAATCTTCTCACATTTTGGGTTACTTAGACATTCTGATGGTTGTATTTGAGATTCATTGTAACGTCATTAGACGGTTGGTTTTAAAAGCCTTATCATGCACTTGTAGCAATGAACCTGTTCAAGATGCTTTTGAAGTATAGGCCAGAGGATAAAACACAGAAAAGGGAGCGTCTTTTGAAAAGAGCTCAGGAAGAGGCCGAAGGCAAAACACACGATGCCAAAAAGCCTATTGTTGTTAAATATGGTCTCAATCATGTTACCTACCTCATTGAGCAGGTTAACTTTTATCCCATACATGTGAAAAAGTTTCACTCTTTTCAACTGCAATATTGTCTGCAATCAGATACACTTGCTTTATCTTTAACATCCATGTATTACATACTTTATTTTCAGAACAAGGCACAACTGGTTGTGATTGCACACGATGTGGATCCGATTGAGTTGGTTGTATGGCTCCCAGCTCTGTGCAGGAAGATGGAAATTCCATATTGCATTGTGAAGGGAAAAGCACGATTGGGAGCGGTAACTATGTCGCTTTATTTGACACAGTAATGTCTACTCCTTTGAAGCCATGGATCAATGTTGTCGTAATTTTTCTTTTTAAAAACAGATTGTTCACAAAAAGACTGCTTCAGTTTTGTGTTTGACAACAGTGAAGAATGAAGATAAGATGGAGTTTAGCAGGATTTTGGAAGCCATTAAGGTGCCATATACACATACAAAGCCTAGATAATCACACTTTATTTTATAGCATCTGAATTAGGCTAATATTGAACAACTTGTTTTTGTTGTTTTGTTTTCTGTTAGGCTAATTTCAACGACAAGTACGACGAGTACAGGAAGAAGTGGGGTGGTGGAATCATGGGATCCAAGTCCCAGGCTAAAACTAAGGCAAAGGAGAAATTACTCGCTAAAGAAGCCGCCCAAAGGATGTCTTAGGAATTCACAGATCAACATTAGAGCAAAGGACAAAGGAGAAGCTTCTAGCTGAGCAGAGGATGTCAAAGTATGGCTTAGGATTCGGTAATGAGCTTTTGTCTAACTTGAGTCATTTTTCTTTGATACAAAGCAGATTCTTAAGGGGCTTGTCATTTTTCTTTTCAGCTTTAAGTTTATTGGATTAAGAAATTTTAATTTGTTCTACGAGTTCTACATCATATTCAAAGCAGGACATTTTGGAGTTATTCTGTTTGGATGCCACTTTTCTTGTATAAGTTGGGTTATATGGACTATTTGCCTGTTCCCTCAATTGAATTCTACTGTGTTTTATAACTTCATTAAACACGCATTCTGAAAAGAAATTGCTATTAGCAAAAGTAAACCATTTGAAAACATGTCCAAGCCTATTTTATTATAGGCTAAATTACTTTGAGTTGCCTGTACTTGGAGCGTGTTTTGGAGTGATTTTGTATAGGTCAATATCTCACATTTAAAAGTGTAAAATCAAATTCTAAATCGATTTTGAGAAGATGTGTTTTATAGTGATTTTGAATGACAAGTTATAACTATTTTAAAATCACTCTTACACATGCACTTACGGTGTGTTTGGGAGTTATAGTTGAAGTAGTGATTTTAGAAAAAGAGATTTAACCACAATTGATTTTGTGAACAATCAAATTTATGTCTGGTATTGAACTCTTAAAAATGATTTTCATATATTTAGAATTGATTTAGAATTATTACTTTTGATTTCAAAAGTGAATTTAGAGTTACTAAGGTCTCGTTGGGTAATTGTTTGTTTGTTTTTTTTTTTTTTTTTTGTTTTTGTTTTTGAAAGCAAGCTTATTTCATCCACATTTCTTACAATTTTTTTGCATGTTTTTTAATTATAATGATGTAGATAAATTTTAAAAATAAGAACAAAATCTTGAAAGTTACATTTTTTTTAATTCTCAAAATTTGGCTTGATTTTTTTAACTATTGGTGAAAATTGAAAAGTAGATAACAAAAGAAGACATTTGGAGATGGAAGTAGTGTTCATAGCCCTAATTTTCAAAAATAAAAACAAAGAGCAAAATGATTACCAAAAGAGGTCTTAGTTTTTAAGGATTCAAAGATTTTATGCTCCTTTGACTATCAGTTGACAAATGGTAAAGTGATGTGCTAGTTAGATTGACGAACTACCTAAACGATTTAACAGAATATATAAGTTTAATTTTTTGGATGAATTACCTCGAATGATTTGTCAAAATAGGTTTCAAGAGCTCGGTTCCTTTGGAAAAAAGTTACCTATTCACTAGTGCGTAAACAGAAAAGGTAGTTGTAGTGAGTGTCAATTCCATATTCATCTACTAAACATATTGGTTGGATTAGACATTTACTTTGTTTGTGATCCTATCACACAATAAGAGGAACATTTCTAGTTCAACACTTGCTGGTTACTATCTTTCAAGATTTAATCCATCTTCATGAATGTGAACATCTCGACATTTATTTAAATATCATGTGTTTCACACTCTTGACTAGTTAAAAATCTCTATTTTCTCCTTTTGGTTACATGTGACATTTTTTTGTCGAATCTGTTATGTATATAAAGATTAACTTCATCGAATATGGAAAATAATTATTCGATTTTTCTTTTACTTAACAAACGAAGATATTGTTCTTCAAAAGAAGCCTGTAATTCGACATCTTACTACCTACTCTAACTAAACTCTCCTCCTCTAGTTTGAAATAATTTCAAATTTCAGAAGTTAAAATAAATTTCATTTATTCGGTATGATTTAACCTTTTCTTCCTGTATAAATCATACAACAACAAATGACCAAAACAACTGGGTTTTCAAGAATCCTCTTGGAGAATTGGCTTCTGATCAGGCAGAGGAAAGTTTAAACTCTTGAAACAAGTAAAGGCACCATCAACCACCAAATTGTGGCCACTTACATACTTGGCATCATCAGATGCAAGATAAAGGGCAGCATTAGCTATATCATTGGTTTCACAAACTGTTCCTTCCAAAGCACTCAAATCAAATATCATCTTCTCAAGTTTCTCCTTTTCAACACAAGGAAAAAGCCGAGTCATTTCCTCGATAACAAACGGTGTTGGGATCGGAAACGGCGATATACAGTTAACTCGAATACCATACTTACACAACTCCGATGCCAACGACTTGACAATACCTATAACTGCAACCTTCGACACAGAGTACGTATGCTGAGCTAGTCCACCCATGAGTCCCGTAATGCTAGCCGTGCAGAGAATCGAGCCTGATCGTTGAGGGATCATGACACGAGAGGCATGTTTGATACCAGCCAAGACACCACGAACATTGATGTTCATAACTTTATCGAAGACAGCAAGGTCGAGGTCCAAGATGCTTGGAGGAGTGTTGCAAGCAATTCCAGCATTGTTGTACATGATGTCAAGCTTTTTGTGAAGGGAGAGAGTGAAATCTACTGCATCAGAGACATTGGACTCTTTAGTGACATCACAAGGGATGAAAGTTGCATTTGGTCCTAATTGTTTGACTGTTTCTTGTCCAAGTTTTTCATTGATGTCAGCTATTACAACTTTGGCTCCATTACTTATAAATTTTCCTGCAGTTGCCTTTCCAATACCACTTGCTGCTCCTGTTATCAGGGCTATCTTCCCTTCAAGCCTGAATATCCAAACCCTTAATCATCTTAAAACTAGGGCATTTTTCTCCGACTAAAGAGAAAAATGTTTTTAAAAGGACCAAAAATTTATAACTAACATCATGTCCGGTAACTATTTTTTTTAGGTTTTAAGAATTAAGCCTATAAACACTTTCTCCATTTCTGAATTTTTGTTTGTTATCTACTCTCTACCGATATTTTAAAAAATCACGTGAATTTTTAAAAACTAAAATAAGCCCTTTTTAAAAATTTTCTTTAACTTTTTTAAATTTAGCTAATAATTCAACCTTTTTCCTTAACAAAATTGGAAATCATGCTAAGAATTTGAGAGAAAATATAGGACTAAAATTTTGTAGTCTTTTATTTAATAGTTCTAGGAGCTTCCAATTGCGTGTCTAACAAGGCCTTAACCCTATTTGAGATTTATTTAAAAAAATAAAAATAAAAATTAGCCCTCATTTAGTAAGCATTTCGTTTTTTGGTTTTTGGTTTTTTGAATTAAGTCTATTTCCTTCTAATTTCTTGCAATGATTTACATCTTTCTTAGGTACAATGATCGAATTCTTATCCAAATTCCAAATTCCAAAAACAAGTTTTTAAAAATTATTATTTTTAGTTTATAAAATTTAATTAGTTTTTTTAACCATCGATAAAATTTAGTAGATATAATAAAAAAATTTGGGGATGAAAGTAGTTAATTTTTATTTTTTTTTAAAAAAAATCAAATGGTTGCTAAAAGGCCTCAAAATCCAATTTTATGCCTAATGAATTTATTAAACTTAAAAGAATGTAGAATTTCCATCATAACCCATTAAACAAAAGAATTGAAAGCATAAACCTACTAGATCTGAAATCAACGTTTGAAATTAAAAAAAACCTATTAGATACAAACGTTTCCGAAACTAAACAAGTAATTTAAGCTCAAATCTATACAAGAAATGGGGGGAAAAGAGTTGAAAAGTAAAGGGGAAAGAAATAAAAAGTAGAGAAATGAAATTGGAAACAATATATAAGAACTATTAATACAATTCACCTTCCAACATGTGAAGAAAATCCCCTATTGAAGAAGAAGCTGTTGAAGAGATATCTGAGTCGGATCTGGATCATGCTTCACAGATAAACAGATCGATGAATCTTCAAAGATTTGATAATGGAGAATCTGAAAAAGCTTTTGAATAAGAGTGCCACTTTAATGGTGGAAACAAATGGAAAAAAAATGGTAAGAAACAGAGCTGATAAGGAAGCTTGTTCTTCATTTACTATGGTTTTTGTGGCTGTCTAATTAATGTTTTGGTTTAGTCAATGAGAAACGTTTTCTTCTTTTGTAATCACCCATTTGTTTTTTGGATTTTTAGTAAAATCCAAAAAGTACAATAGGAAAAAAAAGAGACGAAGTAAAGAATTGAAAATAAATTGGCAGCCAAGGGGGAAGGCATTTGCATGTTAGTCGTTTATTTTAAGACTGACAAGTGCACTAAAGTTTTATTAAAATAAGGATGAGTAAAATATACTTGTGGTTATAAGGTTTCAAAAGTAACACTTTCGGATGTTGATTTTATAATTTAGTTTGTATTTGGTCATTGAAGTTCAAAATCTTAGTTTCTATTTGATTACTGATTTGTTTTTGGTATTTTGTTTATGAAAATTAAGCATATTTTTTCATCATCTCTCACAATGATTTATATTTTGCTCAAATAAAAGAGTTGAGTTCTTAATCAAAAACAAAAATAAGTTTTAAAAAAAACTACCTTTTTTAGTTTTCGAAATTTGACTTGGTTTTTAAAAAACAATGATAAAAAGTAGATGACAAAGTAAGAAATTTGAAAGTTGAAGGAGTGTTTATAGACTTAATTTTCAAAAACTAAAAACGAAAAACCAAATGATTACCTAAAGAAAATTAAAATATTTGGTTTTTGAGATTTGAATTTGATTTTTAATTGGCCACTGTAATTTAAAATGAGTTATGAATGGTCTTCCAAAATAGAGCTGACGACCAATAATTATGATGACGTTGCGGTTAAATTATATTGACTAGACTTTGTTAATCATATATATTTTTTACCTGAGTTGAATTTTTTCTTCTTAATTTTTTTTTTAGTTTAAAGTTTAGAGATCAAACATGTCACTTTTGAAATTTCAAGTATCGAATAGAAACAAAATTCAAATCTTAAGAACAAAAAATGTTATCTTTAAATATTTGAGGACTAAGTGTTAAAAGTATTGTTATAATCAAATTTACCATAACGTATCCACTTAAGTTTTTGAATGGAACAGTAAATTAACACGTATTGCATCCAATGATTTCTATGAAATTAGTGTTTCTTAAGAAAGGAAGGGAGAAAAATGGAATGGCCTTACCTCTTTCAGGGACAAGAGTTAGAATAGAACAAAAAGAAGAGGGCAAAAAAGGAAACTCAGTTTGGGAAGGATCTATGGTTGGAGGATGGGAAATAGAGGAAGAAAATCACACATTGTTGGAAAGATAAAAACAATAATAATAAAGAAAATATGTTAAAATATAGTTTTGGTCTATTTTTTTTTTGTTATAATTCCATTTTAGTATGATACTTTTAAATGTTCAAATTTCAGAAAAAAAATTACAATAATCTTAAAATTAGCTTAAAGTATAGAGATCAAAATAATATTTTAATTTAAAATAATATAGCTACATTTTTTATTCTAAAAAAACTGACATGTGAATAAAATTTAAAAATTACTTCAAAGTATAGAGATCAAAATAATATTTTAACTTAAAATAATATAGTTACATTTTTTTATTCTAGAAAAACTGATATGCAAATATATTTTTAAAATTTATTGAGGAGGTTTTAGAAAAACAAATAATAACTAATTATAAAGACTAATTATAAAAGTCATGGAAATAAAATTGACTAAATATGGACATTTGAAGGTAGATAGAACTCAAATAGAATAAGTGAGACTAAAACAATACTTTAGCAAGAAAAAAAAAAAAAAAAACATATAAAAGAAGGGGTAAATTACACTTTTTTGTGCTTGGGGTTTGGGATTTGTGTCAAATTAGTCCAAAGGTTTTAAAATTGGACAATTAAGTTTCCAATGGTGGAAAATACTTGGTTTTGTTCCTGTGTTAACAGAAGCTGTTGATTATTAATAGAGGTGCAAAGGTGACATTTCTAATAATAATAATAATTGTTGAATGAGAAATTTTGAATCAATCATAAATTATCACGTCATTTTTCAAATTAATGATGAAATTATAAATAATTGAATTTGGGACCTTTTAATAGTTGACATGTGTCCCAAATTAAAATTGAAGACATAAATTAGTGAATACCGATGATGCCACGTGTTTTCTGTTAGAGTAAGAAAACATGCAACGGAAGCATCAAGGATCCATAAGCATTCAAATTCACTAATTTTGGCAGAAACTAAAGCATGCTCATCTAAATAAGAGGATTTTGGATCATACCTTTGTATAACTCTTCAAGAACTTGATTAATCAGTAACAGTCTTCCCCAAAGATCACCGTGAACCACCTCAAGATCTTCCGCACTATCCTCTTTTGTGGGACTCAAGAACAGTTTGAAGCAATGAGAAATAGAGAAAAGCTCACAGCAGCACACTTCCAAAGAATCCTTCTTCCAGTTGAGATTTCTCTCAAAATTTTCTATGTAATGCATGCCTTCAATTCACTCAAATCTTCTTTATTTATTGCAGATGAACATGCAAAAAAGAGATATGCATGGCTTGCAGCTCATGCTTGGAGCTTTAATGAAGAAGAGGAAGTGGGCTTTGTGTGAGCATGAAGAAGAAGAAAATGGAAAACCAAGTTTTTCCATTTTGTGCATGCAAACAATTTTTCAATTTTATCTTTAAAACCAAAATTTGATTTCAAAATTCAATTTTGATTTTAATAACTGAAAAATCATATTTCTAAAGTTAATTTCATAAATTAAAATATTAATTAATTTAATATCAATTATTAAATTAATTTTTGTATAATAATCATCTTCATATATTTAAATTGTATTTAAATATATATTCTCCTATTCCGTTTAATTTGAACGTTTCGAATTAATTTCTCAAGCTACTCTAAAGCTTAACCATTTACGAGCTAGTAGGGGGCCCTCGCGAACCTACAGATCATGGGCTCCAACTATTCGAGATTAATCGGCTAAACTAATTAATCCGATCTAACCCCCATTCGTTAACTAATGGGTACTCCGCTATAGCCCATAGTTGAACTCCCCCCACTGTAGATATATTATATCCACTTTATAACCGTAATCAGTAATTCGATCCTTCACAGGTTGTTCGTAATTACAACTAGGTCAAAATTACCGTTTTACCCCTGTGAATACATCTTATTCCTTAAGTTCCTACTGACCCTCTAATGAACAATTCTGATTCATAATCTCTATGAATTAAATCCTTTCTCTATCATGAGAAGGCGGGGCCCCGATTGTTCAAGACCTGGAATCAATACTTAAGAGAACAACCTATCTACTAACCCTAAATTAGGTAGGAGTGAATTCCAACTTGCAAGGCTATGTCTCCAGCTATTCATCCGGTCTTATCTCCAAAATGGGAAGCTTATTGAGCAGTGCTATTGGACTACTCTCACTGTTTGTAGATCAAAGGATAATCTCGAATAAACAGGAGTTCATAACTAGCTCAGGATTAAGATCGAGTTAACCTAGGTTATTTGATAAATGAAACAGTCAGTTTTAACACACTACAAGAATTTTGAGCTTTAATGTCGGTTGAAAAAAGTGAAACCGGATGTATAATGTCGGTTTTTTTTTTTTTTTAAAAAAGCGGATCTTTAATGTCGGTTTTAAACCGACATTGTAGGTATACATTTAATGTCGGTTTAAAATCGACACTAAAAATCTGGTTTTATTTTTTTCCTTAAAAAAACAAAACCCATTCCCCCCCATTTTTTTTTCCATTTCCTACTTCTATCCCTATCTATCCTATATATCCCTTTTCTAAACCCTATTTTCCCCATCAGCCACCTCCTCCCAAGCCCCTCCAATTTTTGTTTCTTACGAAAATGATATTAGGTTACATTTTGTTTCTCTCCTTTCTCTCTCAGATTTCAGAAAAACCTTCATAGACGGCGAAGAGAACTGAAACCGAAACCTTCTCAGATTTCAGAAGTAAGAGATATGAAGGATTTGAATTTGTTTCTGAGGTAATTCAATATGCAATTTCATTCCCCCTTTTTGGATCTTTTTCGCGTCAATTTTAATCTAGGTTTGAGCTTTTTTCTTACAGATTATCACCAGCCGTAATGAAGGATTTGAATCTGTTTCTGAGGTAATATGAAGAATTTGAATCTATTTCTGAGGTAATGCTATTTGGCTACATTTTAGTGTTTCTGAATATAAACCAGCTAAAAAAACCACAAAGTTCTAAGAGTTTTGGTAATGCGATACATTTTTTGTTTCGTCATTCATTTGTACTTCTTAAGGGAGAGAGGAATACTAGAGCATTAGAGATTTGGAGAAATACTTTAATTGATGTTTGATTCGTTGTTAGTTCATGTCTCTCTGGAAAGTGTCAAGCTAAAGAAAAAGAAGAAACACAAGAGAACAGAAAGGCCCAGGTTGATAATTCTTTTGATATTTTTTTCCAGCACCATTTGTTACATAAATGTGCCATATTCAGATATTCCAATCTTGTAGATGGTAGCAAAACTACATGGAATACTGAGACCATTTCTACTTCAGAGAATGAAATCTAATGTCGAGCTAATGCTCCCTCGGAAGAAAGAAATCATAATAGGTTATGATTGAAGGTAGCATTGTTTTTAGTCTAATTGTTATAGATAGATTCTATAACCTGTGCATCAACCTCTCTTGTTTTCATAAATATTATTTATATATTTAGATATATATCTCCGCCCAAATCCCTCCCCTCTCGCCCAAATCTCTCTCGCTCTTGCTCATAAAGGCCAAATACCTCCCCTCTCGCTCTCGCTCTCGCTCTCGCTCCCCCTCTCCCTCTCCCTCATCCCTCCACTCTCGCCACTCTCGCTCTCGCTCTCGCCACTCTCACTCTCGCTCTCGCCGCTCTCGCCCTCGCCCTCACCACTCTCGCCCTCGCCCTCGCCCTCGCCGCCCTCGCTGCCCTTGCCGCTCTCGCTGCCCTCGCCGCCCTCGCTCATACCGCCACCCTCGCTCATACCGCCACCCTCACCACTCTCGCTCATACCGCCACTCTCGCTCTCGCACATAAAGTCCCCTCTCGCTTTATGTTTATTGTGTGGTGATTTAACGTTTGGTGATTGATCCTTGTTAACAAGAATTATTGGTACAGGAAGTTCACTTTGGGAAATTGATAGTCTTCGACACCATTATTGTCCTCCTGTTTCAAGGTATGCAGTTTAATATTCAGAAACTTCTGTTGCTTTGGATTTCATACTGAAAACTAGTCCTTATGTTCTTGTAGGTTAGTTTTATGCCTAGTATCCCCGTACAATCAAGTGTGTGAAGTGTTCAAGAGAGAGCTTAGAATGACACCGGATAAGGTATATTTACTTGGCTAAACCTGTTTCATATAATCAGATTATGGATTCATTCTGTTGAATGGAGATTACTTTTGCAATCTGACAGAAGCTGGTTATCTTGATTGTGTTACTGTTACATATGAGTTGGCACTTTTGTTTTTTGTATTCTGATCACATTATAGCACGTTTCAATGAGCGTGACAGATTGAAGTTTCATTAACATTTGGCCTTTCATATGATTATATAAATGTGGTTATGGTTATAATATTAATTTTTCTCCTTGGATCAGAGTCTGCCTGAGGTTAAATTCTTAATCTCAGGCACATTACTTGTTAAGTTGAAGTTAAATTCTAAATCTTTCCAATTCTTCTGTAGTTGCTGGATGAGCTGAAGAAGAAGAATCATGATAATGAAGTCTATATTAACAACGTATATTACATCTCTTAATCTCTCAAACCCTCCCAAATTTGTAGACAAATAAAATTGTGTTGCCCTTACACGGAAGATTCTGTGGCCCTTGTAAAATCATAATCTTTGTATTACTTGTAATTTGTGTTTTCAAGGCTTGAATTATTGTACGCCTTTTAAACTATAATTCTATAGAAAAATTTGTGGATTAAATGTAATAGATTTACAATTCATACATGAATAATGTCATAGCTATAGTGTTCGATGATGATGTGTCATGTTATACTTTTTTACCGAAAAAATGGATTTTGGCAAGGGAACTTTAAAAAACGACAATAATTGATAATTATAAAACGGACAGATTCGGGCTTCAATATCGGTTAAGAATCCAAAAAAAAGAAAAAAAAATAGGCTTTAATATCGGTTGCAACCGAGAAGCTTTAATCACTAAAGACCTTCAATGTCGGTTGCAACCGACAAGCTTTAATCACTAAAGACCTTCAATGTCGGTTGCAACCGACAAGCTTTAATCACTAAAGTCCTTCAATGTCGGTTGCAACTGACATTAAAGGCTGTGTTATTGGTGTTATTGAAGCCCTTTAATGTCGGTTTAAAACCGACATTAAAGCCCGAATTTCTTCTAGTGATAGTAAACAGTCATTATAAAGAAAAGTGACTATTTTTGTGGTTCAGTCTATATGCAAACTCATTGCATAGGATGCCCCCACTCACATGTCTCTACATGAACGATTTATGGATCACATTGTTTGTAGCATTTTACAACTTCTTATAACAACTACAGAGTGGGCTGTATCCAATAGTGTTACCAGGATGAGATATCCAATTTCATCCCTATACTTATTAGACCATTTAGGCTATATACTGTCAACTTGATCCTGTTTATGTCACTACATAAAGTTACAGTATTCAGACTATAGCCATGAATATGTTTATTGGATTTTCATAATAAGATGCAAAATCAACAAATCATTATTATGGATAAATAGAATCACATGTCTTAGCATGAATGATTTGTGGATCACATTGTTTGTAGCACTTTACAACTTCTTGTAACAATGACAGAGTGGGCGTATCCAATAGTGTTACCAGGATGAGATATCCAATTTTATCCATATACTTATTAGACCATTTAGGCTATATACTGTAAACTTGATCCTGTTTATGTCACTACATAAAGTTACAGTATTTAGACTATAGCCATGGATATGTTTATTGGATTTTTATAATAAGATGCAAAATCAACAAATCATTATTATTGATAAATAGAATGTTTAACACGAACTGCGAGTTCTAGGACATTTCCAACATTTTCATCATGACTGTTGGATTGAATAAAATTAGTTCGGTCCAATTTATTATTATTATTTATGCTAAAGTCCAATTGAGCAAAAAAGAAAGCTTAAATTAGCTCAAATGCCCCACCGGCCACTTTCGCTCCTCTACCATATTCATAGATTCATTCTTTGGAAGTTAGGAACGTGACTCGATAGCGCAGGCATAAGACCTTTGAATGCAACCCAAATTCAATTAGTTGGGCCCAGGAGTCAAGTCCATGGACCAAGCAAGCTGATACCCACAAAGCCCACATGAGAACTCTAAGTTCTCTTGGTGAGAAAATTCTACACTCTTAGAGAGTCTAGAGAGAATCTCTCAACAATCAGAAGACTCCCATACTTGCACACTCCTTGAAGACATAAGTCTCCTGAAGATATAAAAATTATTCTAAGACTTTAACATAAAGAACATCACGTGCTCCACTCCCTAAGTCAAGCGTATGCATTCAATTGAGAGAGAATCAAAGGATCAAATACTAGAGATTGAACCATATCGGCATCAAATCTACATCAATATAAATTCAATTCCACGAAACATGTTTTTTTCGAAATCTTGTGCTAACAATAATAATAAAATATTCATTTTTATTATCATGGTTAGAGAAAAACACATTTCCCCTTCCTCCCCTTCCTTTATCTAGCTTTGACCTCAATGTTGGGATGAGGTATACACTGATTTGATATGCTTGCTACACAAACTCTAATGCTCAAGTTAGATTAAAGTTTAAAGAATGTGCCAAGCTTTTGGAGAATTACAATTTGGTAAGAGATCATGAATCAATCTCAATAACTCAATGAAACTCTTATCTCTCCATCCAAATTTAACTTTCAAATTATATAATCTCACCAATGTAGATATTTTGAGAAAATTCTTACCGTTTGAGTAGAATGGTTTTTTGACATCATCTAAAAGTTCAAAATTTTTGGATTTGTCGCTAAAATAATTGTATGCGGCCTCAAATATTCCTACTGTGTCATTAATTTTTTTTTTTGGATCTCTTACTATATTCACATTTAGAGTCTTTACACCGATCACACACTTCAAACAAGGACAACTCATGACAATTAACATATTTGATTATTGTAGTCTATTTTCAATAAACATCTCAACTAATAAACCATACTCTATTGATATTCTACAGTTTTTTCATTCAAAACTTATCCAGAATGGTATAATATGTGACTTATTCTACCAAAAAGACAACAATAACAAAGAACAATGGTTACTTAAGATTGCGAACTTATTAATTAGGTATTTTTTTTAGGGAAGAATATAATTGAAAATAGACTATGATTGTGAGCAATTGGTTACATAACTGAACTATCATGGAGTTCATTATTCACCCAAGTTCATGACAAAGGCCAACATCATAATATTTTGGACACTAACCATCAAAGTTGGGGGTGTGGTTTAAAACTAACGAAGAGTTTTGAAACTTGTTGATAAAATGAAGTTACAAGCCACATCATTCATATACAAGCACCTCACAAGACGAGGACAAAAAACCTTTGAAAGAAGTTTCTTAGAAACATGAGAGCAACATACAAAATGAATTCAATCATACCTACAATATCCTAAAACAAACGAGACTAAATAAAAGTGGATAACAATTTAGTCGATCTAAGCTACTCTAATGAACTTATACCAAATTTAAAAGAAAAACTTCTCCACGAATACAATAAATAGATTTAAATAACTCAAAATTAAGAAATAAAAAAAAAAAACACTTTGAAGCAAATAAATGACTAAAATATGAAAATGGAAGTAGAATCTAAGAAGATTCTACTCAGATTTGAATAATTCACGAAGAACGACGGCTAAATTCGTTCGAAACTAAACAATCCATGAAAAATGACGAGACTAAACCCATGAAGGAGGGGTGGCAGTGAGTAGGGGTTACGTTGAGAGAGGCACCAAGCCAATTGAGAGAGATCTAGATAAATAAGTCAAACTAGAAATCAAATCCAGAGGGTGGCACTTGATACTCAATCCATTGTAATGAAACTTGATACCGTACATTTACGATTTTACATGTTCTAAAAATTATGTAATAAAATCCTAATTGAGAGTGCAAATTGATTTATTTATGAAAATTTAAGAATTTAATCGATAAAATTATAAGTCATACAAAGTTTATCCAAATAAAACGTAATGAAGAGTACACTACATGAAACCTGGACTTCGATGGGTTGAAAAAAAACATGTCAATTTCTTAAAAAGAAAACGGATCTTTAATGTCAGTTTTAAATTGATATTGTAGGTATACCTATAATGTCGGTTTAAAATCGACATTAAAGATCTGCCTTTTTTTTTTTTTTTTCTTCGTTTCAGCATTCCTTCACACCATCCCGTTTGCTCGCCGGCCACTGCTCATCTGTCTACCTCCAGCCAGACGCCGTCGGCTGTAGTCGTCCATCATTGGCGAGGCTTCTCTTCTTCAATCTCTCTCTAACATCTTTTCCTCTCTCACAAATCTTATATTTGTCCAGATCTGGTAGTCGGCTGTGGCACCACCATCAGGTCCCCGTCAGTCGTGGGTTGTTGCCGTCGCCGTCAGTCTTGCCTTCGCCGTCTTTGTGGGTTTTCGCCGGAGTTTCTGTTGGGTAAGGATTTGGTTATATATATATATATGAAAGATTAGATTTTGGAAGAAAATAAATTAAATCTCTCATCCTCACCCGTACAAACCCCCACTCACAATCTTCTTCTTTATTTTCCTATTTTCGCGTTTCCCCCTCCCTCCCTGAGCTCTCTCAATATTTCTAGACGCCACCTCTCTCAATCTTGCTGCGCCACCACCTTTCTCGACTTCATCTCTTTCAACCCTATCACTATGTCGCCACATAGTGAAAACTATGTAATTTCGTTCTCAGGTAGATTATCGAGATTTGCGGATGAGATTGCAAGGGAAGAGAAGGCTCAAGTGTTTGTGATTCGAATAGATGCTTGGACTCGAGGAGTGTGAGGGAAGCATTTGAAGGTGTATTGTCACTGGGATTTGTAGAGGTTTTAATTTACGATGCAAATCAACAAATTTGAAGGCAAACCACAAAATTTATCGATGTTTGTATCGATTTATTTGAGAAATATTTGGCTGTTTCTTCAGTGGGTGCTTTCCATTGCTCCCAACAGGTACACACACATTTTCATTTCCTTCATTTTTCCCAGAAAATCAAACAAAAAGGGGATTTAGAACAACAATTTATTTTGGAAAATTGTAGGTTATTCCAGGGATGGTGGAAAGAGGAAGATGTACGATTCTCTTTACAGGCTGCTCAGCTTCTCTAAATGGCGTTGTTGGTTTCTCTGACCTATATGAGTTTTGCATGCTAAAGGTTTTCTATGTTTCTGTTGAGATTTACTGTCTTTTTAGCTGAGAGAGGATATTTTGTACATCATAAGACCTCTACAACCAAATAAATTTGGCAAAACCCTGGGATAATAATTGTAAAATTTGTTTTTGATTTAGGACAGGCTGTGGAAAATTTGCATTAAGGGCATTGTCTTAGTGCTTGGCGAGAGAGCTTTAACCCCTTGGAATACACGTCGCTCATATCATCATTGATGGTCTCATTGGCCCACCAAGGTTTTCATTAGAAATTAGTCTTCATTAGAATACACCAAGAGTTTCCTATTTCTCTCAATTTTTCGTTTGGCTAGTAGACATGTTTATTTCCTGAAATGATCCTCCACTTATCAGGTATTAGACACTCATTAGAAAGCTCTAGCTCTCTCTATTTTATCAATGAAAAGTATTGTTTCCATTTAGGAAAGAAAAAAACACACATCCCCTAATTTCGTTAGTTAATTTTGCCTTTAAAACCTATGTGTCTAGCATTTGAAAGCTTCATAAAAAATCTGAATGGGGGATCAACATAGTTAATTTTGCCTCTGCTTTTTGCAACACTTGCTTTGCTCATTTCTTGTCCATCTAGTCATAGCCATTTAAATTGTTTGTCTCATGATTTTCTATGCTCTAGTTTGATGTTAAATTTTTGTATCTGAGTGCGAGGATCAAGTTTTGGAGTTTCATATTGCATTTTTGAGATTCATGTTTCAGTATTCTAGTTGCTAGTTGGGTTGCTGCCATTTTTTGATAGTCTAACCATATCACAATAGGAAAAAGACACTTAAGAAAAATATTTACATATTTAAAGTTAAGTTTGTTATGTGACATCATTGATCAAGTCACAAGACTATTTTAGTGCAGCCTAGCTAACAGTCAAGTATTACTCTTTCACTAATATATGACGTTTTGTATTTTGGGAAATGCTGGACGTATTATACTTGACCATGGGTCAATCTCAACAATCACATGCAAGCTTGGTTAATTTTATTGCAAGTTCAGTTCTATTTTATGTCTAAGCTGTCAATCCATTCAGTGAACTTGAAGATTTGGTGCATCCATTACCTATGCGATATGCTGAATTAAAGTGAATATGAAATAATTTGCATCTATTTTTAGTTGCAATCGTCCTCATAATTTAACAAAATGGTTCTTTTGTAACACCCTCATCCTTAAGGGATACCTTTAGAGGTAGAGAGTAACTTGGAGTACAAGCCTTGAGAGGAGAAGTTTTGCTAAGTCTCTAAACTATGCTTTAGAATAAGAAAAATTTCTAAGTGTTGGAGGCATAGAAGTTTGGGAGCTCAAAATTTGGCTACGTGTCCAAACTATGCTATGAGAGTAAGAGTTGAGTCCATAGCATAGGAAAGAGGAAGAACTTAGATGCATAGGGGCATAGTAAACACATCCTAAGGGAGTTTTTGACAACTTTGGATGGTTAAGGAAAGAAGGAAACTATGCTATGAGGGGACTTGAGTGAACTATGCATTGGACAACTAGGTGGGCGCGTGGGATACCCTCATGGACGCATAGAGAGAGCTTGGTGAACACATAGGGCACTTGGAAGGAGAAAATTGGCCAAGTGTTGGAGAACATGAGGCACCACAAGAGGAGAAACCCTAAAGAGGGAAGGGTGAGACACATGGATGAATCAATTGGCACATCCAAAGCCATATGGGTGCATCCTTGGAAAGGAAAGTAAGATGAAGAGAACATAAGGCTAAGTCCTTGAGTATGAAAGGTAGACTATGCATAGAAAGAGAAAATAGAAGTCAAAGGAGAAAGGAAGAAGAGGAAGAGTTGGCGCATAGGGCAATGATGGGTGCATGAAAACTAGGTTGGCGCATGGGAGGACTTATGCATTCCATTAGGACTCTAGGAGGAGCAAGATGAAAGCAGACAAACCCTTGGGAGAGAGTTACACCAAGGAAAACCTAAAACCCTAGATGGACACAAGGTTGAGGAAGATGCACGCATATTTGAGGAACATGGGCGCATGCTTGTGGTTAGAGACTCAAGAGGAAGCTATGAGTTGAGCTAAGGGCTGAGTTGAGAAACCAGACAACCAAAACTAAGGGAGCATGCGTTGGGAATATCACCATGAATGCATGGGGGAGGTGTTGGTGTTAGAACCAAAGTACACGTACCGGAAGCACAACGGATCAATAAGTATTCTAATTCATTAATTTTGGCTATAAATTAAGCATGCTCATAAACTAATAAGAGGATTTCATGACATACCTTTGTGGAATCACTTGAATCTCAATTCCAGCTACAAATCTTCTCCAAATCGACTTGTGAACCACCTCAAGGTCTTCCCTACTATTCTCTTGGTGCCTTAGATTGAGTTGTGGGACTCAAAATAAGCTTGAATAAAGAGAATTTGGAGAAGAAGACACTGCTGCACCAAGGAAGAAGACCTTCTTCAACCTTAAGTTCTTTAACAAAAACTTATCAATTGCATCAGTTGCATGCTCGATTACATAGGAAGCGTTTTGGAGCTGTTTCTTGTTGGTTTTTGTAATAATTAGGCCTTTGTTTGCTTGAAAATGCCAAAATTAAAACCAAATCAATATGTGTTTAGTTATTTATACAAGTGATGTATGTTATAATTAAATAAATCTTGTATGTGCATAAAGTATGTCATGTAGATTTAAAATCCCACCATAGGAAGCATGTCACATGCATTGAAAGTACGTTATAAAATGTTATAATATATAGTATGCATGTTTAGGGTTTCTTTTATTTAATATAAATGTTATATTAAATATTGAATACATTTGATGATTGTTGTGGATGTTTAGCATGTCTAAAATTTTTTAAGTTGTTATAAAATTGGGTTAGACATTTAAAATCCATAACAAAGAACAGTTGCATGCTCACGTAGGTTAATAACCACTTGTTTTAATAGTTAAAATAGGTCGTTAAACTTGTAAAACTAAGGTTACAAACTCAACTGGTATATAATCCTATCTAAGGCTTGAGGTATTTAAGTTGATGATCTACGGAACACCTCCTGCCTGGGGATTATGGTCGAATAATTGAGCGTTGTTAACTGGTTTTATGAGCAATACGTGAGCGATGTAAGGTTTTAAAACTGGTTTATCACATAGACATTGTAGGTTAAATCCAAATATAAACGTTATATATGGATAAACACCTAGACTTAGGTTGTTTAATTAGCCGGAACAAGTCTAAGAAAATATATACCCCGTTTAATGTTAGAATACTTCAGTAGGAGTTTAATAGCATATATGATATGCTATTAGAACACTTCAGTGACAAAAATTAATAACGTATATGATATGTTAGAATATTTTAGTGGGAGATTAATATGTTGGGGATGATACCCTAAACTCTCGTTGTGTCCTATAGTTTGTAAATACTGTATTGAACAAACGCTTGTGATGTAATAATATATGATATTTTTTCACTGTTGCCTATGAAACATGGGATGTTTTATTTTCTTTACCATAAACCAATAAAGTAAGATCTCTGGTTGTCATTGTAACTTAAGCATGTATGTGGAAACATACATGTGGATCATGCCTTAAGTGATAACCAAACTAGTTTGTAGTATATGGATATAGGAGAGAAACCTTATCTTGGTGACACTATGGATGCGACCCGCTTTGTAGAAGAGTTATAAGTATTGTGACTTGCTACAAATGGTCTGAACCTGATCATTCATGTGGAGACATGCGAGTAGGGGTGTTCTATACAAAGGAGTTTGTATAAGACAAGACCACAAAGTGTTATAGTCTCGTTATATAATACTGTTCATGACAGAGACTTCACTTCACTAGAATGACCATAGGTAACATAACCTCAATCCTGAGTGAGTTAGGAACTCCTGCCTTTGAGGGTGGTCATTTGATTTGCATGGGTACGAGTGGCTAGATTGCCGACTCAAACCTACCACTTTGGGGATTCGTTTGACTGGGGAGCTGAGAACTCAGTTACACAAGATAGAATTCACTCATTCCTAGAAGCAGGGTAAGTAGATAGATTGCTCCCTTAAGGGCTGATTCTGGGGCTTGAACGATGTGGCGCCACACACCTTCTCATGGCCCGACAGGTGTCCAGCCATAGTAAGACTATGTTGTATTGTTCATTAGAGGGATCAATGGTACTTAAAAAGTTAGATGTAACTACAGGGGCAAAAAGGTAAATTGGCCCAACTATACTTACGAGCATCTATGAAGGGTTATCGTACTGGTGATTGGTTATATCCGATGGACATAGAAATATATCTGTGGTGAGAAGAGTGCAGCTGTTGGTCTTTAGTGGAGTGCCTAGCTATTAACGGATGGTGGTTCTCGTGGCTAAAGAGTTTAGTCAGCTATTCACGTACCGTTGGAGCTTCGAGACACAGATCCATAAGGTCCCCTTGATAGCTCAATGGATTCAAGTTGAGAATCAGTTTTTGGGTCAGTTTGAAGTGTTCAGATTGACAAGAGGGAGTTTGATTATATATGATATGATTAAACTGGTCAATTATATATAATATAGTTGACATGTTGTATGAGATACATTAATTGACAGAAAAAGGATATAAATATGATTTATTTCTAGTGGTGGAGAAAAGAACTATGGTTTATATGTTGCATATGATGTGATATTAAAACTATATGTTATAAATATAATATGATTATGTTTATTTCTAATTAAACAATTATGAGATAATTGTTGGTGGTTTTCTCCATAATCGTACGTGATAGTGGGAGGTTGCATTCAGTTTTCATAACTGAAGGGTAAAATGAAAGTAGTTTTCATTTTGCAAAGAGATCAGACAATCGCTTAACGAATTGTACACTGCTCATCGTCTAGCTAACGAGAGCATATATGATAGCTCAAGTTTTCCTAAACGATTATGTACACGCGCAATAGAACTAAACGATCATATAGCTTCTTCTAAACAATCATACACGAGAGCGAGTTTTCCTAAACAACCGTCTAAACGATTAGCCCCATTTACTAAACGATCGTGCACCTGTTTCTAAACGATCAAGCACCCGTCTATACAATAGACTTCAAACATCTCCCACTTGTTTGATTGTTGTGTGCAATCGTTCTTTCCTCCTTCCCTCTACCAAATCCAACAGAGCCCACCCTCCTGTATTCTCACTCCGAGAATATCGAGGTTACTGAGTGGTGGTGTCTTCTTTGCTACCTGTTCGTGTAGAAGATCGTTCGGTGGTGAGTGACGACGAGATTTAGTGGACGATTAACTTAGCAGTCACAACGAAAATTAGAGTTATTGGTCTTGTCAAGAGCAAAAGATAATAAGAAGAAGAGTTCTTCAAGAGGTATGTCTCTCGTTCCTTTGTTTTATTATTAATAGCATGCTGTAATTTATTAGTAGATGCATAACTTGTTGTATGTTTGTGAATGCGGTATTTCTGTCACAATGAATTTGGAACGATCTTGCTTCTGCTCATAGATCTTCTTTGATAAGAGTTCCTTCATAATAAACATATATAATATGTTTATTTTTAGCTCTCACGTCCCTAAGAGTTCACGATCTAAATTCATGTTTCACTTCGTGTCACCCTGGGAGTGACCTCCATTCGGAAAGTGTTTACATGAGTCGAGACTTTGGTGAATGGGGAAAGTTGTTCACCTTAAAATCAAATGTGATGTTTTGATTTTAATTTTTCACGTTCTCAAGATGTTCACACTGAGAGGTTCATGTGACACTTCATGTCACCCTAGGAGTGACCTTCATTCGGAAAGTGTTTGCATGAATCATTCAAGGTGAATGAGAGGAAGTTGTTCAATGAAAAATCAAATATACGATATATTGATTTCAAATTCTCACGTCCCTAGATAATTCCCACCGTGAGATCTGTGCAGCACTTTGTATCACCCTAGGAGTGACCTCCATTCAGAAAGTGTTCGTCATGAGATCAAGATTAAAGCGAATGAGGGAAGTAGTTCATAGTAAGTAGGTAAAAGATATGTGTCAACATATCCTACAGTCTCTTCTGTTGGTTTAGACCATGAGATTCTTATGTTTTGCCTGCTTGTCATCTTTAAGTCGACCTTGCTAGTGTTTAATAATGGCTATCCCCTCGGAGGGTTTTAAAATAGGATTCGGAACAACTCAAACTCCAGAAATAGATAGTATTTCTGAAGTCGTTTTCAAATTGACTTTTCAAATTCGGGAGCATCATTGGGGCCGACTTCTGAGGTCTGAAAACAGAGGGTTACACTTACAGAATTACTAAAGAGTTAGTAATCTCTGACAAAAAATGATAGCTAAATGATTATCGAAATATGAGTTATTCTGGAGATAGTATTTAGTTAAGAATGTCTTGCTGTAGTATTGTTGTAAAAATAATCTTGGATATATTATTACTTTGTTACAAACTTGATTGGGTTTAAAAAGCAATTCATTGATAAAATTTGTTTATATTTTTTAGAATGATGAGTTCATTAGTACAATTGTTTGCGTCTGATAAATTGATTGGGGATAATTATGTGAACTGGAAAATAAATCTGAATACTATATTGGTGATAGATGATCCACAGTTCATTTTAACAGAGGAGTGTCCTCCCATTCCTGGGTCAAATGCAAATCAAACTGTTTGAGATGCATACGATAGATGGATCAGGACAAATGACAAAGCCCGTGCCTATATCCTTGCCAGCATATCTGATGTCTTGGCGAAGAAACACGAGATATAGGTATTGCCAAAGAGATTATGGAATCTCTCCGTGGGATGTTTGGACAACCATCATTCTTCCTAAGGCATAATGCTATCAAATACGTTTACAATTACCGTATGAAAGAAGGGGTCTCTATTAGAGAACATGTCCTAGAGAATGATGATTCATTTCAATGTGGTAGAAGTAAATGGGGCTATCGTTGACAAAAGAAGTCAAGTTGGTTTTATTCTAGAATCTCTTCCGAAGAGTTTTCTGCAGTTCTGCATGAACGCACTTATGAATAAAATAGAATATAACTTGATTACTCTACTCAATGAGATACAGGCTTACCAGACTATGATGAAAACAAAGGGTCTGGAACCGGAAGTAAATGTTGCTACTGTTGAGAAGAGAGGAACGTTCTCCAAAAAGCCTGATATAGCTTCTTCTTCACAGATTAAGAGTATTCCTGTTAAGAAGAACAATGGGAAAGGGAAGAAGAAAACTGCTGGTAGAAAAGGCAAGGCTAACGCTGCAGATAAAGGAAAGTATTTCCATTGCAAAGAAGAGGGGCACTGGAAGAGGAATTGCCCTCAGTACCTTGCTGAGAAGAGAGCAGAGAAGCAAAACAGGCAAACTAGTTCCTAAAGATTGCTTGCTGTCCTCAAGATGACCAGTGGCAGATGTTGCCATTGCTATCTGAAGATGATCTTTTCTACTTTTGTTATTGTAATAAAAGTTATTTTGTCTTGTTGTAAAAGAACAAATTGTATATATTTATTGTAAATGAATTGTTCATTAGCAAAACTTATGTTTGTTCTATTGCAAAGCAACTTCTGTTAGAATCAACCTAATTAAAATCCATTAGCAAATATTTAGATATTTAAACCAGCTAGAAATCAATAAAGTCAAGGAGTTATTTAACCTAAAGTGATAAGTTTAGTACACTTGAAAAATTCAAAATGTACAAAATGTGTTAGGTAAAATAAAACCGAAATACTTTGATTGGATCTAAGTATAGAAAGTTTGAGATTTCTAGGACTATTTGATAGAACATGAAATCTAGTGAAAACTTTCTAGTTGTCGTAATTGTTTTCTTTCCAAACATCATTATAATTTTAAGGTATTTCTGAAATCCATATGAGATATGGAGAACTCATAAAAGCTGTTTATGATATGTAAAAGTTGTTTACATAATTCAGAAATCTGAAAAGATCAATATAAGTGTTAATATCGAACCTTTAAGTGTTGAAATATTGTTCGAGATCACCATGTATTATTTATTTCCATAAAAGCTTGCATATATCAATAAAGAGTTATTGATTAAAAACTTACACTGTAAACAAAAGTTGTTTCAGACAGGTCAAATGCATCTTACTCAAAGAATTGAGAATACCTCGATGTAATGGGAGGAATGTATGACTTCCTAGCCATTATTGAGAAACAAGTGTTGTGGAAATAAGATGCATTTCTTATATAGTTTAATAAGAAGTCTATTGTACACTAATATGTTTACAACGATTTTTTTTGGCTAAAGTGTTTGAGAATCTCCTAGTAAGACTAGGATTACAAGGTAAATAATCTAGGACAAGTGGGAGAAAAACCGGTATGTAATACCGAAAGGTAAACCATGGGTATGTGATGACCTAATTTATTGTATTGTTGTGTCAAAACTCAAAAACTCAGTATTATATATTCAGATATATATGTTACCACTGGAGTTTTAGTCCAAGTTGGACTTTATTGGGCTTTATGTCCTAATACTCGTGGTTTGTAAACAATAAAACTTATTATGAAAATTCAATAAGTTGTTATTGAATATATGAATTGCTTATTTCGTTTTAGAAATAAATCTAATAAACTAAAAGATCCATGATTATTATATGAATACTTGAACTTTATATGGAGACATAAGAGTGGATCAGGTTCGAGTAAATAGTCAAAATGGTCTATAGTATATGAATAAGGTTGGGTACTTTATTCTGGTAACACTATCGGATGCGGTTAACTCTATAGTTGTTACAAGGAGTTGTAAAGTGCTACAGATGATGTGATTCGTACATGTTATGACATGAGATGTGGGGGCATCCTGTGCAATGGGTTTGTACAAGATCGGACCACGAAATCAGTCACCTTTACTTTATAACGTTGTTTACTGTTTAAGACTAGCTATTTCAAAGCGATGACCTAGGTAACTTGACCTTAATCTTGAGCTAACTATGAACTCCTATTTATTCGAGATTATCCTTAGATTTGCATAGGTGAGAGTTGGCTCAACAACGCTGACTTAATAAACCTCCATTTCGGGGTAAGAAGGGGTAGATAGCTGGGGACATAGAGTGCAAGATAGAATTCACTCTTACCCGCTTTCAAGGATAGTAGAAAGGTTGTTCCCTTAAGTGCTGACTCTGAGTCTTGAACAAGGGGCCCCGCCCTCTCATTGGCCGGAGAGGGACTCGGTTTGTTGATCGGATCACAAACCAATTGTTCATTAGAGGATTAGTGGGACTTAAGGAACAAGAGGTAATCTCGGGGGTAAGACAACCATTTGACCCAACCATTATTATGAACAAAGGGTTAACTTACTAATCATGGTTATATCGAGTGGACATAATATATCTATAATGAGGGGAATGCAACTATGTGCTTTAATGAAGTGACCCATAAGTTAACGAATGGGGGTTAATTCGGTGTAAAGAGTTTAGCCAATTAATCTCGGATCGTTGGAGCCCATGATCTGTAGGTCCACGAGATCCCCTTTCTAGCTCGTAAATGGATTAGCCTTAGAGTAGCGTGATAAGTTAATTTGAAGCATTCAAATTAGAATTAAGGAAATTAGTAATTATACCCGATATAATTACGCATTTAATTTTGGAATTAAACTGAATTGGATAATCAATTAAATATTTAAATATGATTTAAATATTAAATTCACGAATAAGGATTCATGATGGTGGAATTAGTGTTAAATTAATTTAATATTTGATATTAAATTAATTAGAATTAAATAAATGGTTTAATTAATTATTTATTATTAATTTTATTAGAAAATCAATTATTGAATTAATTTTGTAAAATTAATAAAGATTTCAATTTTGGAACAAAAATTGATTTTGAAAATCAATTTGAAAAATAAAAATTGGAAAAAGATGAAAAAAGAAAATCCCAAAAGTGTGAATTCTCCACTTTCAAACCAAGATGCTCACTCATTCTCCACTCTATTCTTAATTCAATCTTTCAAGCATGAGCTACTCTTCATGCAACTATCTTCTTTGCATGATGGTCTTGTAATAAATAGAGAGGATTGGGCTGAGAATCGAGCATGCAACTGATGCACTTGATAAGTTTTTGCCGAAGAACTTGAGGTTAAAGAAGGTCTTCTTCCTTGATGCAACAGTGTCTCTTCTTCCTTGATGCAACAATATCTTCTTCTCCAAATTCTCTTTATTTAAGCTTATTTTGAGTCTCATAACTCAATCTAAGGCACCAAGAGAATAGTAGGGAAGGCCTTAAGGTGGTTCACAAGTTGATTTGGAGAATATTTGCAGTTGAAATCGAGATTCAAGTGGTTCTATAAAGGTGTGTCATGAAACCCTCTTATTAGTTTATGACCATGCTTAATTTATAGGCAAAATTAATGAATTAGAATGCTTATTGATCTATTGTGCCTCCGCTGCACGTTCTCTGGTTCTAATAGTTGGACGCATAGAGGTTGACTGTTGAAGCAACCATGCGCCCGACCTAGGTTATGTGCATTGGTGGGAGGAAACTTGGAAAACAAGGTCGGGTTGATAGTACAATGGAGTACGTGGCTCAATTAAATGAAGCACCAGATGAGCCTAGGAGGAGGTGGACACATATTAGGGCATGCAAAAGACCGGAGTGACATCTAGTGGAGGCCTACGTATTGGACCTTGCATGTGAAGGACACCTCAAGCTCTCATGCAAGTAAGAGGTGTCAAGAACCCTTATGCTGGACATTGCATGGTGCTGACACTTAGGATTGTCATGCAATATAAATATCATGTGTTGGAGGCTTGTGGTTAATGATAGAGCTGCTTTTGAAGGCCTATATGCTTCATTTCAGCTCACAACACATTCTTCCTTCAAAGAAGACTCAAAGAGGAGTGATTGGGGGAAAATTAGGGTTTTCGAGGCAGGCCATGCGTTGACCATAAGAGTATGCATTGATAGAAGCATATCATGCATCCAACCTAGGTCCATGTGTTGATCAAGTGCTATCCAGGGGCCTAAAAGGTGTTTCAATGCGTCCAACTGCTTAAGGGAGTCTTGCCTTACATCCAACTACTATCCAAAGGTGTCAAGGGGCCTAGTTTCATATCAGTACGAGTTGGTAAGCTAAGTTTAGGGGAAATAAGATATTCTAAGGTTATTCTAGCCTTAAACGTGAGACTCTAAGCTGATTAATGAATTAGTACAGACCTAGAAGTTAAGAAGAAACCAGAAGGAACCAGGGAACTCACAAGGAGAGGAAAGTTCCTGCAAATAAACCGTGAGTGGTATTCTTTTAAGGAACTTTAGCATATCTTAGATTCTATGTTTATGTTGTGAATGAGAAGCCTGAACAAGGATGAGGATACGTGGTCAGGATGGTCAGGGGGTCAGTAGACCTAGTTATTGAGCCCATGGCAGAACCTCATGGGATGGTTAAAGGGCTATGAGGCTTAGCTCCTGAACCTGTGGGCGGAACCTTGTGTGACAATGGATGCTTTTCATTCCAATTTTATTTTTTCATATTTTCAGTATAACTAGTGACCCAATCTTGGGATAAAGGATGGTCAGAGGGTCGATGAGCCTAGTTTCTGAGCCCATAAGAGAAGGATCTATGTGCACATAGGAGACAAAATAGATATGCAAAATTAGGAGAGTATATTTGACTATCTATCATGTGTGTAAGTAGGGCAGAGAAGGAACTCATTCGAGACAGAGGTTTGAACCTCATGATGTGATATGCTTTTATTTTTATGGGTTGAAAGAGACTCTTTAAGCTATTACCACTCACCGAGCTTAAGGCTCACCCTTTTCTCTTATGTTTTTTTTGCAGGTAGTAGAAGAATCTAGGTTGCTGCGAGAAGTCGAGGTTTGCCACAAACTAGAATATTATTAAATTAGTTGTAAATGGGATTGGGCAAATGTTTGAAAAACCATTAGAAATTTGTATAAACTGATTTTCAAATGAGTTATAATTTTAGTTGTTTTCTTAATTCCCGATTTAAGTTAAGTTAACGCGAGCAGAGAAGAGTCGAGCAGTAGGTATCATAAAAAGGTGGTATCTGCCGTTCTCACGCCTTCTTTTGGGATCAAGTGGTGAACTCGGGAGGGGGTGTGACATATTTAGTCAAGAAACAAGTTAATGAGAACAAGAGCATATAGAGGGGTTTCTATGTCTGTGTTGTGAAGTTTTCTGGTTTTTGTTGTGTATTTATCTTTGTGAAAGATGTTTATGTAATTCCAGCTTGATTCGGCTGAGACTTTGATGAATGATGTAGACCACCATTTACCTTTGAAGAACTCTCTTCAACTTCAAATTCAGCTTGAATCTTCTCAACAACAAGAAGTAGACCACCACTTTCCCTACTATTCTCTAGGACCTTAGATTGAATTGTGGGATTCAAAATGAGCTGAAGTTGAGAAAGAATTTTGAAGGGAAAAGACTGATTTTTTATTTCTTTTCAAGATGAAGAACTCTTTCATTTAAAACTCAGCAAAATGCACTTATGCATGCCCTCAATTTCCAGTCAACAACCTTAGTTTTGTTCAATCTCAGCATGTTATCTCATAACCTAAGAGGTTGACACCTTCTTCTTAAGAAATTGAGTGGAATTGTGTGTTTGCAAATGTTGGAAAAAACCACTAAATGGATTTTCCAATTTAAAATTGAATTTTCAAAAGAAAATTCAATTTTTCTTTTCCTTTTTAATTTAGTTTATTTTAATTTTTAGAAAATTAAAATAAAACTAAATTTTTGAAATTTTTAATTTCATAAAAATCAAAATTCTAATTTTAAATATTAATACAAAAATTAATTTTAAATAAAATTTATTTAATTAATTAAAATAATTTAATATTCAATATTAAATTAATAAAACACTAATTCCACAATCATGAATTTCTATTTATGTAATCAATATTTAAATTGAATTTAAATATTATCAAATTCTCCAATTTCGTTTAATTCGATAATTAAACGTGTAATTATATCATATATAACTACTAATTCCCTTAATTCGAATTTGAACGTTTCAAATTCGATCATCACACTATTCTAAGCTTTAATCCGTTTGCGAGCTAGTAGGAGGACTTAATGGACCTACAAATTTTGAGCTCCAATGATTCGAGATTAATCGACTAAACTCTTTAACCTAATTAACCAACATTTATTAACTACCATGTCACTTCATTAAAGCCTAATAGTTGCATTCTCCTCACTGTAGATATGATTGTGTGCACTCGAAATAACCATGATTAGTAAGTCAACTCTTCACAGGTCATTCGTAATAACGGTTGGGTCAAAAGCTATTTTACCCCCGAGATTACATCTTATTCCTTAAGTCCCACTTGTCCTCTAATGAACAATTGGTTTATGATCCAATTACTAAACCAAGTCCTTCTCGGGCCAATGAGAGGGTAGGGCCCCTTGTTCAAGATCTGGAGTCAGCACTTAAGGGAACAACCTCTCTACTGTCCCTAAAACAGGTAGGAGTGAATTCCATCTTGCACCCTATGTCCTCAGCTATCTACCTGGTCTTACCCCTGAAATGGGAGGCTTATTGAGTCGGCGCTGTTGAGCCAACCATCACTTATGAAAATCTAAAGATAATCCCAAATAAATAGGAATTCATAGTTAGCTCAAGATTAAGGTTGAATTACCTAGGTCATCGGTTTGAAATAGTTAGTCTTAAAAAGTAAACAACGTTATAAAGTAAGAGTGACTTATTTCTTGGTCTATCTTAAACAAACTCTTTGCATAGGACGCTCCCACTCGCATGTCTCCATATGAACGATTTAAGGTCACATCGTTCGTACTAAATACAAAGTGGGCCGCATCCAATAGTGTTACCAGAATAAGATACCCAACTTTATTCGTATACTATAGACCAGTCTGGCTATTTACTCGAACTTGATCCATTCCTATGTCTCCACATAAAGCCCAAGTACTCATGTAATAGCCATGGATCTTAGTTTATTAGATTTAGGCTTTACAAGTGCAAGAAAGTAAGTAATCTTAGGACCCGGGCATTTATCCAATGCTACTGAGACTAATACTGCGAATACTACCGAACTCCACGATAGATAAGGAATACCATGCCGAATCTCTCTACCATTCCCTTCTCTTTCACTTTGGCCAATATAACATATTTATTGAATAAACTTCAATAACATCATTATTGCAAATAGAATATGTTTAATATTACAAACTGCGAGTTTTAGGACATACAACCCAACACTTAATCTATATAGTTTGTGTTTGATCTTTTTAAGAGTTTTTTAATTGATGACTTCACCAGTCAATAATGTTTTTCTGTCATTAAAATCCAAAAGAAATCTCTTATGCATCCGTGATCACCTCGAGTTTGTTACGCTCACCTCTGCTACAATTTTTAAGTGTTGAAGCAAGAAAAGTACACCAAATTTCTGATCCAAGAAGTCATAAGTAGATTCTCTTCCTTTCTTTTATGCTAACTACTGATGAGTTTAATGAATTAGCCTGTTTCATATCTTGAATTTTTTGGTGCAATAATTTTTGTTACATAAATTTAAGTTAAGGAACTTTGTCTTGTTTTAATTCCATACAAATGGTACCTTTATGGAGTTTTGCAGCTTACTGTGTTGTGGCGAAAAAATCTCTCAGTAAGCAGATATCTATAGCCATTTTGGAACCAATGAAAGCTGACTTTAAAAAAAGATATGGAGGTGGTAAAGTTGATATTGTTGTAGCGAAAAGTCTCAATAAGGATTTTGGGTAAATTCAAACATGAAAAAAACTTTGTTTTGATTGTGTTCAGGTATATTTGCCTTAATGCAGTATCAAGAGGCATAATCTTACTCATATTTTATAGATCGAAAAGTTGATAAAAGTGAAGGCTCAAGTATCAGAAGTTAGAGTATAATGTTGGAGAATTTTGACAAGGTAAAAATACATCAACATGAGTTTGAAACATTATGGATATGTTTGAATTTGCATCTCTCTAATCGTTGTCATATGATGTTTATCATTATCATCTTGTTCTATAAAATTTATGGTTTGGTGATCACCTTGAGTTGGCCTCGTCGATAGAGAGTCGTAAAGTCAAGTTTAAGATGCATGTTTGTGGCATACCTTTAATAATTAACACAATTTGCTAAGAACTAGCCAATATGCATATGAAATCTAACATACTTCTCGGAGATTCTTCTGTAGCTAATGTGCATGTAAACCTTAATATACTTTTTATCTGTTCTCTCTCTCTTTTTTTTTTCCTGCTTTTATGATTCTTTGGAAGTAGAATGTGAAGTATTTGCATATCTACTGAAGGGTTGTAACTAAGAATGTTTTAGTTGAAGTTGATGAATATTTTTTTGGGTGTCATTTTTTTTTGTTTTGTATGGTTATATTTTTCTTTGTTAAACCTTGTAGTTTAGGACCATGCTTGATAATTTGTATGACAATATTTTTGTTTTCAGATCAAAGTGGCAACTATCCACCTAAGGTAGTTTCATTTTCTTTGTGTTTCGTTTTTTTATTTAATTTGATATTGAAAAAAAACTTCCATTATATCTATTTCAGAATTTCGAATGAAAATAGAGACTTGAAGTTTTTTAGGTGGTTTTTGCTGAGAACAAAATTGAGGGCTTTGATTTATTTCATGATTTGGGTTTTTTTTTTTTAATGATTTGTTTAATTAAGGATGCATTACAGTGAAGTTGGAGAGACTTTTGTGGCCTTTTTTGCTACTTTACCAAACTGTCAAATTCACAACTGCCATGGAATAGTTCAAAGTGCTTCTGATATGGTGTAAGTACTTAATTGACATCTCATTCTAATCATATTGATCAATTTCTGCTTCCATGTGTTATTGATTTAATCACTTTGAATGCACCCCATCTCTCCTCATCCTTATTTTGCTGTTTAAGGGAGCAACAAAGTTTCTAACTGCAACAAACAACCAATTAAAGTTGTTTCTATCCTAACAAAATTTTAATTTTGCTATATAACTCTCATGAGCTTTGATAATTTGTTGATTATCCATTCTTGACTAATTTGTTGATTCTCAAATCTTGTGGCATTTTAATCATTATTTTTAATCCAAATTGCTTATACCAAGAAATTGAATTAAATTAATGTTGTTTTTGTTTGGGTCACTAATTTTTTTAATTACTGTTCATTGAGGGTAATATTATATGATGTGTTTTACTTATTTGTTCAAATTGTCGTTTTATCTATTTTGTAGGTGGGAGAATAGTCCCTAGGTTCCAAAAATTGACATTAGAGAAACTTGGGAAGGCATCATTGAAAACCTCATTTATCTTCAACTCATTTTTAGTCATTGTAACAATTTTGTAGTTCATTTATTTTGAATTCAATTCTTGTGCGCAACTTAGCATTATACTATACTTGTTTAACATATAATATATGTGTATATTTCATGGTTGATATGTAGGAGTTTGTTGTCTAAATCATATGGAGTTGATTTGGATGAAAATTATATCTTATCTGTTTTATAGTTAAATTATCATCCAATTCCTATTTTATTATTTATTAGGGTTTTGTGAAAATAATTAGGATTTTATTTTGTATATGTAGGTAACAAAGAAATATTATTGATTTGCATATGTGTAAGTAATTTTTTTTTAAAAATTTTTCAATAACGAAACAATGACAGACATTTAACAACAGACAATTAACGATAAAAAATAGGTGAAAAATCGACATTAAAGATGTTGTTCAATGTCGATTGAAAAATGACATTGAAGATAGTATTCAATGTCGGTTGAAAACTAACATTGAAGATAACTAATATTAAAATCCTGGTCATCTATAATATCGGTTTAAAACCGACATTAAAGACCTTTTATAACATGATCTTTGATGTCAGTTTTCAACCAACATTCTACCTTTATAATGTCAGTTTTATATCGACATTAAAGCCAATTTTGTAGTAGTGGTATAAATTGATACACTTACAAAAATAAGGGTTTAAGTTGATACAATTATTAGTTCAGAATTTTAATTGATACAACCTCTAATTGCAAAGGGAGATTTCTAGTTTAGCACTAGCAGCTTAGTTAGGAAAATGAACAATAGAATTTCAAAATGATGAACTTAAGTTATAAAAAATGCACTTGAACTTTGTACTTTCTGTAAAAAATATCTTATAATTTTAAAAATTTTAAAAATACTCTTAAACTTTTTTAAAAAAAAGTTCAAAAAAACACACTTATAGTTAGTTTTGGATGAAAATAGTTAGCGTTTTGTTTAGAAAATAACCCTATATTTTAAAAATTTTAAAAATACCTTTAAACTTAAAAGAAAAGTTAAAAAATGCTCTTACAGGTAATATATGAATAGAAACTATTAATACCTTGTTGCAAAAATACTTCTATACTTAAAAAAGTTGCATTCGTATCCTTGCCCTAAAAGTAAAAAAGAGTTAAATGTTACCCTTACCGTTTATCTACACCCATCAACTCTCTCTTTTATTTCATCGCTCTCCCCTACTTCAATATATAATCTAACACTTCTCTATTTTTCCTCTTTTTCATCCCTCTCATCTTTAATAGCACCCTTTCACTCCCCTTCTAACTAATGGTTTTGACGTTTATTTATCTAAAAAAAATGCTTTAGTTAGTTAAGGTATGTATATAACAGGAAGAAAGATAAAATAAAATCACCAAAGGGACCTTAGAACTTAAATGTTTTAACAAGTTGTATGTTAGTAGTTGAGTATATGTTAATATGTAATTTGAGTTGAATATAAAAAAAGAGAGACAAGTTGGGAATTAGAGATTCATTGAGATTTGGATTATATATTTGAGGACAACTAGTAGGAGAGAAAATAATAAAGCATGTGCATCACCAAATTTGTAGTGATGAAAACTTTATTGATCCTTGTTGCAATCCAAAATACTCTATTTATTGTGATTAGTTAAGAAGATAACTATGAAAAGTTTGGAGTATTAATATAATGTTTGAAAGTTCAAGGATATTTTTGAGTTGAGGTATTAATGGTTTTCGTTCATATACTAATGATAAGGGTATTTTTGAACTTTTCAAAAAGAGGTATTATCGAAACTTTTAAAAGTATAAGAGTATTTTTTAAGTAAAGTACTAATTTGTAAGGATATTATTGAAACTTTTGAAAAATAAGAGGTAGTTTTGATATAAAATACATAAAATTCAGGGATATTTTCTATGGATTAGCCATTATTTCAAAATTTGAATAGAAAAAATGTTAACATTCAAATCTCATTATTTTAAAAAATAAAAAATAAAAAAAAGCTCCCAACAAGGAAACTCACGACCTTTCACTTACGAAGCAAAGGACTACCACTATGCTATGGAAGCACATTAAGATCTTCAATTAAAATAATGTTTTTAAAATTTTCGATTAAATTATAGAAAATATCCTCAACTTTGTACTTCAATTTAATAATGCTCTTGAACTTTCAAAATTTCATTAATACTCTTAAACTTAAAAAAAAAATTAAAATGTCCTTGTCATTTGTATATTGTTTGGGTCTCGAAAATCGATGTCGTTAATTCGACTCCAAACAGAAATAAAAATATTTGTAATCACCGAAACCTACTTCTCATACTAACAAGTAGCATAAGCGGTAAGTACGAGGACGAACCATAAAGAGCCCAAGATCTAATATTCTCTTAAGCTAAATTTGACAATGAAAAGCAGTAATACGGGATTTTGGTTTTGGATAAAATGAAAACATACAAGAAATTAAAATGCAGGGGATAAATGTAAACTAGGATTGATCTATCTAGTTTTTAGAGCCATTCAATGCACTTTCTATCCTCGATTTCTAAAGCTTAAACATGCAACTGAATCATGTATGCACAACCACTCGCTCAATACGATCTAACTAGCCTCTACAAAGGCAGACAACAACAAGAATCTGGTCGAGAAAGAGTCTTAATTATTAATTAAGATCAGAAAGGCCATACCCCAACTAATCTACATGTTTCTAATCCTATCAGGTTCGATAGTGTCCATTTAGAATTAAAAACATATGCATTACAATTTAGGATTCAATTGTATTAATTAATTTTCAGAAAATACATATTCAATTAACCCATTTTATCTTCGAACCTAATAATTAATGCATCCTAGGAATAACCATCAAATGCACAATTAACTAATGCTACTTAATTGATTTTAGCTAGACATTCAGGTAAGAATGTGACGTAACTAATAATCAATTAACCATGCACGATTATGCGTGAACAGTCAACCTCACAATCATGCTTTTAGAAATTGTAATGGTTTCGAAGAAGACATAAATTCAACAGGCAATTTATTCAAGAGCTCAAAATTCTCAAGAAATTAGCAAAGAATTTAAACTCCAAAAACTAGATAGAAAACCGTTACCTTGAGCAATCCATAGACAAATCGAAGAGGAAGATCCAATCTGTCATTTACAATCCAAAAGAAAATAAAAATCTAACCTAAAGATAGAAAAAATATACAGGTAGGGGAAGAACTAGCAGCCATTCTTCGACCTCCATCAACTTTTGCATCCTTCTTTAACCTAATTCGGAAAGAAAGCATTTATATCATAGGCGTAGTGTTGCAATGCTAGCAAGAGTGTTGCAACGCTCTTGCCTATAGCAGCCCTCGAGCGTTGGAGCAAAGGTACAACGCTGCATATGACGCTTGCTTGCAGCGAGCGCTGGCTTCAAGTAATCATCGCATCGTTGGAACACTAAGGGTAGCATTGTGACGGTGCCTTGTATCTTCAGGTTCTGCCTTACAATGTTTTGCTAGAGCATTAAGAGAGGGTTGAGATGCTCTGGTCAGGGGTATTTTGTTTATTTCCTCTTGTTTGAAGTCTAGATACTCAAATCACCTCCAAATTACTTCAAATTAACCTCGTTTGACTCCAATTGCTTGGTTCTACCTTTTCGGTTCTCAATACCTACAAAATAGGATGATTAACATTAAAAATTCACAAGCCTAAATTAAGCTAAGAATTATAGCTCTTTTAAGAGCTATCAAACACCCCAACTTAATTCTTACTCGTCTCGAGCAAGGTAAAACAAAATATAGACATGAAACATGTGATGCAAATGAGTGGCTCAAATCTCAAGGCTAAAGATAACAAACTCTTCACAAAGATAGTGTCATTCAAATACATGCACTAAATCAAGAAATTTAAAACTAATTCTCTATCCCCTACATGTGTGTGCGCTTAGCCAATCCTATCTAGATCTTTACTAGCCCAGGTAAGTTTTAAATGACTCTCAACTCGTTTTCTCCTACTCTAGCTTGGAGGATCAAATATTAAGCTTCCTATCCAAGGTGGCAATGTAAAACTTCAAGGGAACCAAACTTTTATTCTATTTTTTGTTACTCTTACAATACACAAAAGAGGAACCCTTATCCAGACTACGCCACCTTCATTTTGGCTTGTCCACACAGGTTACATGAAAGACATCCAACTACGAGCAACGTATCTTTTAAAGATGTCGAAGCTTACTCATTCCTCAAGGACATTTTAGCTTAGAGGAAAACTACGGGTGTCATAGTGTGAAACCTGGATTTCCATTTTTCCTATTTAAGCAGGTGATTAAGGGAATCAACTAAGTGTAAGTTAAATCCTATGATGAAGGGAAGGAAGTTTCTAAGTGTTGAATAGATTTTCCTTGAGTAGCTTGGAGATAAGCCTTAACTAGTGAAAAATTTGGCTAAGTGTGAAGCCAAAAGGAACCATGCGTTGGGTGTTAGGAAACATTAATCGCATGAAATGAGGTTGAGTAAGTAGAGGTTTAAAAGAGATTAAGCATTGAAGCCAAAGGCAACCATGCGTTTATAAGGTAGGACGCATGTTGGCCGAAGCATTGGCAAGAGGCGTTGCCCAGAATTGCTCATGCATTGAGGCTGCGTGAGCAAGAGGGGAAAGAGCGAGAGAAGCTTGAGCATAGGGCGCTGGTAGGCGATTGTATAGCTATGAGCGATGCGCTAGACGATTGTGTAGTTTTGGGCGGCGCTAAGCGATGTGAAGAAATGTGCTACACGATCGAGCTAAACAATAGGTGTTAAGCATTACATGATTAGTGTGGGTGCTAGACGATAAGCATAAAAGCTAAATGATAGTGCTATAGAATAGCGCTAAACGATAGCGTTAAGCGTTAAACGGGCATTAGATGATAAGCTGGGCACTAGACGATGCACGGGTGCTGAGCAATAGACTATACGATGGCGCTACACGATAAGCATGAGTGCTAAACGATAGGCGGAATACTAAATGATGGGCATTGTGCGATAGACACAGGCGCTAGGCGATGATGCTATGCGATGAGCGGATGCGTTAGACGATAAGGCGTTAGCGCTATACGATGGAGCTAGATGATAGGCGAAGCAACTAAGCGATAGCTATGTGCGAGATTGTTGAGAGCGGGATGTTTACTAAATGATTGAACTGCACGATGGGGCGTCGGTGTTATGCGATGGACGCAGGCACTAGACGATTACAGCGAGAGACAGCGAGAGGTATGGTTGTTAAGTGACAAAGGAAGTCTTATGCATGAGGAAGACAACACAAGTAGATGTGTGACATGAGAGTAGGTGAATGACAAGGAAGTAGATGGTGGCAAAACATGGTGCAAACACTTCAAGAGTAGGAGGTGTCTTGCATTGGAGGCTTGGTAAAAATAGAAGGATCATTTCCTCTAGCCTATAAATACCACCACAGATTATCTCTTCAAATCACAAGCAAAATCCTCTTCAAAGAACATAAAGAATAGTGTTAAAAGGTAGATTTGAAGGAGACCATGCGTTGATCATGAAGGGCATGTGTCGGTCATGAAGTTCCAAGAGAAGGAGATGCTGTCGAACGGTGAAATCTGAAAGTAACATCAATTTGGAACGAAGATTTCTCCCAGAATACTCCTATGTTTGAAGTTATTTCAAAGCCACCTGAAAGCTCTAGAAGTGTAGTGTTTGGGTAAGGCTACTGGAGAAGAAGCTCCAAGGAATCGGGCTAGAGAGTAAAGAAAAGACAGAGGAGTCGAGCTGTCAAGTAAGCTTAGGCCAGTCTTGATGTTTTGATGATTTCGGCCAAACCATGAAGATTTATGATCTAAGATTTTAAGATAAGCTTCCTGATACATTTTAGAGCATGTTTGTAGAAGGAAATATCTTGAGATAAGGTGTAGAACTATGAATAATCTGAGCTTTAATTTGAACCTGTAAAGGGTCCAAAAGGGAGCCCGAGAAGACTAAGGAACTTCTAGAAAGGAAGATTCCTATTTTACCAAGGTGAGTGGTTACTTTCCTTTAAGTCTTAAAGAATATCTTTCAGAGTAAGTGTATATGCTTATGTTATGAATGAGTAAATAGCAGGAAAATGAGATTATGTGATCGGGATGGTCACGTGATCAATAGACCTAGTTTCTGAGCCCTGAATGGAACCTCATGGGATGGTTAGGGGACTGAGAAGTCTAGTTCCTGAGTTTGTGGGAGGAACCTTGCATGGGATGGTCAGAGGGCCGACAGGCCTAGCTTTTGAGGCCATGAAATGTTAACTATAGGTTAATGAATGTTTATAGATGTGAAATGTTAACTATCTACTATATGTGTAGGTAGCGTTTGAGATCAGACTCATTCAAAAGCTGAGGCTTGAGTACTAACCTCGTATTTATGATATGCTTGTTATTATGAGTTGAAATAGACTCCAGAAGTTGCTTACCACTCATTGAGCTTTGTGAACCTCATTCCTTTTCTTTCATGTTTTCTTCCCAGGTAGCAAAAGGTGAGAAGTTCCAGGGTGCTGCTAAGGTCAAGATCTACTACAAGCCACAGTCATACTTCCGGGGTTTTAAAGTTATTGATGTAAACTTTGTAGTTAAGTCTTGGAGTTGTATAAACGTTACATTTTTGTAATAAAATGGGCCTACTCAATCAATTATTTTTTTATCTCCTTGACTTAAAGTTTATTGAGAGTAAGGAGGTTTAGATGGACAGTAGGTATCACGGAAGGGTGGCATCTCCAGTCCCTCACACCTCTCCTCAGGCTCAGGAGGCAGGCTCGGGGCGCGGTGTGACACATAGCCGCTCTAGGTTAAGAACACCCTTAAGAGAGAGAGGAGTCATCTCCTTAAAAAATATCATACAAACTTACTTTTATTCTACAACATGCTTGCCTTTTATTTAGCATAGAACAAGCTTTTATTTTACAAAACAAGAGTTTGACAAAATCCTAAGCATGCATTACTAAGTTGAGCTTTGGTTACTTAACAACTATTACCTAGACCTTCTGGGGTGACAAGTATATAGACCAAATAACCTAATCCTAAGTATTCAAGACCACAAATAAGACAACTATGTGCTTAAAATATACAAGGGAATCAAGAAAATTTTTAAATTTGGCCCAAAATCATGCATACATTTTGTGAATCCTAAATAGAGCGAATAGAGAGTTATCTAAAACCTATCATAGAAAGACATTATCACAATACATGCATCACAAAAATCATATCAGTAGCTCAACCACAAAGTCCGAGTCAGGTGCTCAAGGACTTACCAGACATGCATATATAACCATCACCCTCAACTTAAAACGATACATTTGAAGGATCCGAATGAAGAGTCCTTGAGCAGAAGCAACAGATTGTCCCAAGTCCCAAAATTTTTCAGAACACAATTTTACAGAGAAAAGGAACAGATCATGCATTTATTGATATAAAATATACAACATGTATGTTATATCAAATATATCATATAATCTATAGTTTTAATATTGTATCGTATACAATATAACTTATAGTTTTTTTTTCTCTCACTAATGACATTTAATATAAATTACACTTACATTAAATTTAACAATATGAATCCAATTCATAAAATTAATATTTGAATCATATTCAAATATTTATTTCCCCTCATAAATAGTTAATATTATAATGTATCAAATACATTATAGTAATTATATCGCATATAATTAAAATTTAATTAATTATATCATATATAATTAATTTCCTCAATTAATTTAAACAATTTAAATTAATCCAAAAACTAATTCTCATTTAATCTTGTTAAGCTACCGAGGGGACCTCATGGACCTGTAGCTTGAAGCTCCAACGGTACGTAAATAATTAATTAAACTCTTTAATTAAATTATTCACCATCCGTAACTGTCAGACACTTCACTAAAGACCGACAGTTGCACTCTTCGCGCTACAGATATATTTCTATGTCCATTGGATACAGTACAATGACCCTTCACAAATTTCTTGTAAGTACAGCTAGGTCAAAATTATCGTTTTACCCCTGTAGTTACTTCTAACTCCTTAAGTACCACTGATTCCTCTAATGAACAATAAATCATAGTCCAACTATGATTAAACCCCTCTCGGGCTAGGAGAGCGTGTGATGCCACATTGTTCAAGTTTCAACATTAGCCCTTAAGGGAGCAATTTATCTACTTGCTCTGACATTGGGAAACAAGTGAATTCCTTCTTGTGTAACTGTGTTCCTAGCTCCCCAATCAGACAAATCCCCAAAATGGTAGGCTTGTTGAGTCGGCAATCTGGCCACTCTCACCCATACAAATCAAAGTACCGCTCTCATAGGCAGGAGTTCACAACTCACTCAGGATTCAGGCCATGTTACCTATGGTCATCCTGGTGAAATGTAAGTCTCTATTATGAATGGCGTTATATAATGAGACTAAACATTTCGTGGTCCGATTTTATACAAACTCTTTTGTATAAAATATCCTCGCTCACATGTCTCCACATAAATGATCATGATCAGATCATTTGTAGCACTTTACCACAATTATAACATCTACAAAGTGGGGCATACTCGTAGTGTCACCAAGAAAGGTATCCAGCCTTATCCATCTACTACAAACTATTTAGGTTATCACTTAAACATGATCGACCCGTATGCCTCTACATACATGTTTAAGCTACAAGATAACCATAGATGTTAGTTTATTGGTTTGTGGTTAATGCAACTAATTTTGAAATAAAACATCATATATTTTATTAAATAAAATGTTTGTACATTACAATTACAAACTATGGGCTACAAAATTTAGGGCATCAACCCCAACAACATTGCCCTAATGTATTTCTAATCTAAGCCCAATGAAAATAAAGACATGGAACAGAAAACCTCCCCTGTAGGCATTTTCGTACACGATTTTTGAGGTGTGGTAGGAGGGATCGCCTCTCAAAATTATGTTTCTTTCTTCTTTAGTGACCAAGGCGAGGGACCTACAAAACAAAAACAAAAAGAAAGCTAATCTAGAAAACAAATAAAGAAAGCAGTAAATTTTTTTACCTGGCTCCTCCCAAGAATGACAAATTTTTAACATCGATTGCTTGACGTAACCTGTCCCCTGTCAAGGCACAAAAAAATTCTTGTATTTCTTTGGTCCCTTCTTAGATCAGTCGACATAGTCCGGTAAGGCTATAAGACTCTTCATCTTTTGAAGAGAATTAGACATGTTGAATTTGGTATTTTTCATTTTTGGCAAAAAAGGTAAAAAGAAAGAATCAAAAGACTCAAATGACCCTAAAGATTTAAAATAAAGAAAAGACTCAACAGACTCTGACTCAACTGGCTTTCAAAGAAAAGATGAACAATATTAAAAAAAATGTAAGAAATGCCAGGAGAAAGAACAGATTGAGGCTTGAAAGCCTTTAACTCTTTTACTTGAAACTCCTCAGAATGAAGTACAGGCTCGAACGTAACCTTACTAATTTGTTTCCGACATGGCATGGGTAGACATTTTTTTCATCACTGAAAGGGTAGAATTCCTCTAGTGTTTGTATGGAATTTGTAAGCTAAGGAACATGACCTACTTCAACAAGCATAGGGTCTCGAATGTCCAAGTGAGACTCAATAGAATCTTACACACATTGAGAAGAACTATCAGCAAGTTCTTGCATTATAAAATCCAAAGTCTTACCTTTACCGATGTTCTGAGGAACCAGCTGCTCAATGGGATGATCGACTTCACTGCTCACCTCGGTAGTCTCAGAAGATTGCAACAAAAACTCCTCAAGTCTCCCAACTAATTTAGATCTGAGCAACGAGGTCACCCAGATTCTAAAAATCAGCTCTAGCTTCTAATCCAAAATGGAAGCTATCCTGCTAGAAACTCAAGAATTCCTGTTGATAAAAGGAGGATTTCTACACAAACTCATCAGAGTTGTTAGAAAGTTCTCTAACCAAATCTTTTAATGACATACCTAAATTGGTAGAAGAAGCACATATCGACTTCAAACATGGACTAGGCATCTCCCAAGGGGAACAATAATCGTGCTCAGAACCACATGAAAGCTGAGGACATGCTTTGGATGAATGACCTTGAAATGAACATATGCAGCATGTTCGAAGCTCTTGCAATTGCTTAGTAGCCAAAACTTGAATAAGGGAGGTTAGTTCAGATATTTGATTTCTAAGTCATTAAATTCTCTTACCTCTTGTTCTCTATGTTGATCCGTTTGCTTCGTATGAAGTGCATAGTAGATATTCATATCATCTACCATGATAAAAAAAGTGGAGACAAGAAAGGAAAAATATTTTTGGGTTTTTAAAGTTGAAAAGTCAAATTAACTAAGAATGAGATTCTTTGGCTTGCCTCCCCGACAACGACACCATTTTGTTAGGATCTCAAAAATTGATGTCGTCAATTCGACTCCAAATCAAAACAAAATATTTATAAATCACCGAAACCTACTTCTTATACTAACAAGTAGTATAAGTAGCAAGTATAAGATCAAATCACAGGGAGGCCAGGATCTAATCTTTTCTTAAGCTAAATTTGACTATGAAAAGCAGTAAGAACGGGGTTTTGGTTTTGGATAAAATGAAAACATGCAAGAAATTAAAATGCAGGGGATAAATGTAAACTAGGATTGATCTATCTAGTTCCTAAATCCATTCAATGCAAGTTTTATCCTCGATTTCTGAAACTTAAACATGCAACCAATTCATGTATGCACAACTACTCGCTTGATGCAATCTAACTAGCCTTTACAAAAGCGGACAACTAGTAAGAATCTAATCGAGAAAGCGTCCTAATTATTAATCAAGGTCAGAAAGACCATACCCCAACTAATCTACATGTTTCTAATCCTATTGGGTTCGATAGCATCCATATAGAATTAAAAACATATTCATTACGATTTAGGATTCAATTGTGTCGATTAATTGTTAGAAAAGCCATGTTCAATTAACCAATTTTATCTTTGAACCTAGCAATTAATGCATTCTAGGAATATGAAGGGAACTCGACATGAGGAGATCCTTGAGCGGAAGTGGATCGTCCAAATTCCATGAATTATTGAATACAAAATTTACAGTAAAAATACAAGAGATATGCATTTAACATTAAATTACAACATGCATTTACAAAGTAAATAGGGTTCAAGAAACCTCACCTTTGAAGAACCTTTCTTCAAATAATCCCTTGTACGAGCCACGAACAGAACTCCTTCCTCGCGGATCTTCTTCTTCACACACGGACACTACCAAGCGAGAACCCTCTATATTCTCTTTTGGGATTAAAGGATTCAAGTAGGAATTGTGGGCTTTGCTTGAATCCTTGGAAGAGGGAATGAGAAGGAGAGGATGAGAGGGAAGTTTTCTTTAGAGAACCTTTCTCTTTCAGATTAAACTTCTCTGTGTGTGAATTCTTGGAAGAAGATGATCTCTGAACTTCTTTTATCACAAGTTTGTTATTGAGAGAATAATGGGAGTGAGTTATAATTGCTTCCCTTTTCTTAATTTCAAATAAATTAATAAAATCGAATATATAATAAATACTTTATTATATATACACTATATGTTATATCAAATATAACATATAGCATATAGTTTTATATTGCATCAAATACAACATAAACTATAGAATTTATTCTCTCTCAACTATACATGGCATTTTAACATAAATCAAATTTATATTAAATCCACTTATATGAATCTCATTCATATAATTGATATTTGGATCATATCCAAATATCTTATTCCTCTCAATATAAATCATATTTCTATTTAATTACATGAATCTCATTCATATAATTGGTATTTGAATCATATTCAAATTCCTTTCATAATGTATCAAATACATTATAATTAATTATATCATATATAATTAATTCCCTCAATTAATTCGAACACTTCAAATTAATCCAAAGATTAAATCCCTATTGAGCTATAGTGGGGACCTTATGGAACTGTAGATTGAAGCTCCAACAACACTTGGATAAATAATTAAACTCTTTAATTAAATTACCCAACATCTGTTAACTGTCGGTTACTTCATTAAAGATCGACAGCTGCAATCTTCGCACTATAGATAAATTTCTGTGTCCATTAGATATAACCAATCAACAGTGCGATGATCCTTCACAAATTGCTCGTAACTACGGCTTGGCCAAAATACAGTTTTGCCCCTGTAGTTACATCTAACTCCTTAAGTACCACTGATTCCTCTAATGAACAATAAGTCATAGTCCCACTATGACCAAGTACTCTCGGGCTAGGAGAGGGTGTGGTCACTATGTTTAAGACCCAGAATCTTCCGTTAAGGGAGCAATTTATCTTCTTGCCCTTGCATTGGGGAAGGAGTGAATTCCGTCTTGTGTAGCTGAGTTCCCAACTCCCCAGTCAGATGAATCCCTAAAATGGTAGGCTTGTTGAGTTGGCAATCTGGCCATTCTCACCCATACAAATCAAAGGACCACCTTCATGAGCAGAAGTTCACAATTCATTCAGGTCATGTTACCTATGGTCATCCTAGTGAAATGTAAGTCTCTATTATGAACGGTGTTATATAAATAGACTAATCATTTCGTGGTCCGGTCTTATACAAACTCTTTGTATAGGATACCCTTGCTAGTATGTCTCCACATGAATGATCAGGATCAGATCATGCTGTTGTAACACCTATAGGAACTCCGTTTATAGAGAACCTTTGAGCGGAAGCGGATCGTCCAAATCTCATTGTGATTGAACGCATACATTTATAGTCATACAAAACAGATTATGCATCAAACTTAAATTACAACATGCTTTGAAATATAAACAAAGGTTGAGAGATTATACCTTTGAAGAACCAATTTTCAAGTAATCCCTCGATCCAACCTATTCACGAACACTTTGAAAAAGTCACGAACACTCCTCTCGAACAAGTAGCAAGCAGCAACTCAATCCTCGAACATCCGGACACTACTACTTGGTGACCTTAGAATCCAGGAGTGGTGAGCTCTGGCTAATTTTGGTTAGAGGGAAGGTTTGGTGTGTAGGAGGAAGACGATCGAGAAGGAAATAACGCTGTCATGTAGACGAATGAGTCTATCGTATAAACTTCCTACTTGATTGTTTAGTCTCTCAAGTGATTGTATAGTAACTCGATTGCTAATGCCTTGTCCCTTGTTCACTTATCTTTGGAATAATTAAAAAAAAATTCATTTATCCCAATTTACCATAAAACTAGATAACTACCTACTAAGGATGGTTATGAAGAAAAAGAATTTAATTATCAAATAATTAATAAATATAAATAAATATGATAACTAACTGAGCATATTATATTTATAACCTATAGTTTTAATATTGCATCATATATAATATATAAACTATAGTTCTTTTCTCTATTTTATGGCATTTAATATAAATCATATTTATATTAAATTTAATAACTATGAATCTTATTCATAGAAAATATATTTGAATCATATTCAAATATTAGTTCCTCCAATTAAACTATAATGTATCAAATACATTATATCGATCATATCATATATGATTGAATTAACTTAATTATATCATATATAATTAAATTTCCTCTTATTAATAAACTGATTCTCAACTTAAATCCATTGAGCTACCAATGGGATCTTATGGACCTGTAGCTTGAAGCTCTAACGGTACGTGAATAATTGATTAAACTCTTTAATCACATTATCAACCATCCGTTAACTGTCGAACACTCCACTAAAGACCGATATCTGCACTATTCACATTACAGATATATTTCTGTGTCCATTGGATATAACCAATCATCTGTACGATGGCCTTTCACAAATTGCTCTTAAGTAAAGTTGGACCAAATTACCGTTTTGTCCTATAGTTACATCTAACTCCTTAAGAATCACTGTTTCCTCTAATGAACAATAGATCATAGTCCCACTATGACTAAACCCCTCTTGGACTAAGAGAGGGTGTGATGCCACATTGTTCAAGACCCAGAATCAACTTTTAATGGAGCAATTTATCTACTCACCCCTGCTTCGGGGAAGGAGTGAAGTCCATCTTGCGTAGCTGAGTTCCTAGCTCCCTAATTCGAGGAAGGAGTCGGCGATTTGGCCACTCTCACCCATGCAAATCAAAGGACTGCCCTCATAAGCAGGAGTTCACAACTCACTTAGGATTAAGGTCATGTTACCTATGGTCATTTTAGTGAAATGAAAGTCTCAATTATGAACGGCTAATGAGAATAAACATTTCATGGTCCAGTCTTATACAAACTCCTTTGTATAGAATATCCCTGCTCGCACGTCTAATACGTGAATGATCAAGATCAGATCATTTGTAGCACTTTACAACATTTGTAACACCTACAAAGCGGGTCATACTCATAGTGTCACTAGGATAAGGTATCCATCCTTAACCATATACTACAGACCATTTAGGTTATCACTTAAACACGATCCACTTGTATGTCTCCACATACATGTTTAAGTTACAATGACAACTGTGGATCTTAGTTTATTGGTTTATGGTTAATGCAACTAAAATACATATATTTCATAGACAATATGAATAAAATATCATATATTATAAATCACAGAATGTTTGTTCATACACGTGTTTACAAATTACAAGACCCTACGAGATTTAGGGTATCAACTCCAACAATCTCTCACTTGTCATAAAACTAGTGGGGTGTACAAGATAATCAAATCACAAGTACACAAAACAATAAACTAGGGCACAAATGCCCAGTACAAGATCTCCCACTTGCCCTAGTCCAGCCGTGGTCTGTCCTATAGACCCATACTCTGCAGGTGACCCTCAAACGCTGTAGCCGTGAGGGCCTTCGTAAATGGATCAGCAAGGTTGTGCTCTGAAGCTATCTTTGTGACAATCATATACCTGCGATGCACAATCTCTTGGATGAGATGGTATTTTCGCTCAATGTGCTTGCTGCGCTTATGACTCCTAGGCTTACGGGAATTCACTACAGCATCACTATTATCACAATAAAGGGTGATGGGCCTAGACATATCTAGAATAACTTTCAGACCAGTCAGGAATTTCCTGAGCCAAATTGCCTCCTCAGCAGCTTCACAAGCCGCTACAAACTTGGCCTCCATGGTGGGGTCCATGATATACCCTTGCTTGATGCTTCGTCATACTACAACCCCTCCGTTAAGAGTGAACACTAATACTAAAGTGGATTTCCTAGAATCCCTATCAGTCTGAAAATCAGAGTCAGTGTATCCTTTAAGGATCAAATCCTTAGAACCATACACAAGTATGTAGTCCCTCGTTCTCCGAAGATACTTCAGGATGTTCTTGACGGCTGTCTAGTAATCATATCCTGGATTAGACTGATATTTACCGACTATCCCCACTATGTAGCAGATGTCAGGTCAGTACATAACATCACATACATCAAACTTCCTACGACAGATGCATAGGGGATGCCTGAGAGTTTGGCACCGAGTACTTGATCAATATCTTGTCAATGTACGCTGCCTGAGACAGTGTTAGAATTTTGTTCTTAAATATCTAAATACAAAGAACAAACTGAGCCTCTCCTAAATCTTTCATTTAGAATTGGGTCGCTAGCTAGTTCTTAACTAAAGTCAGTAAGCCTACATCATTCCCAATGAGTAAGATATCATCTACATGTAACAATAGGAAAACTACTAAATTGTTGATGATTTTCTTGTAAACACAAGGTTCATCAACTTTTTTATCAAAGCTATAAGATTTTATCAAAGTATCAAATCTTATGTTCCAAGATCGAGATGCCTATTTCAGTCCATAAATGAACTGATTCAACTTACAAACCTTTTGCTCTTGACCTTGGACTATTAATCCCTTGGGCTGCAACATATAAATGGTCTTCTTAAGATTGTCATATAGAAAAACAGTCTTGACATCCATTTTCTATATCTTGGATATGAGGATGCGGATAGACTTTAGTATGGCAATAGGTGAGAAAGTCTCCTCATAGTCGACTCCCTCTACCTGGGTATAACCCTTTGCCACCAGTCTAGCCTTGAAGGTTTGCACCTTCCCATCAGCATCTCGTTTCCTCTTATAGATCCATTTGCAACCTATAGGTTTAACACCATCAGGTTGATCTACAAGATCCCAAACTGAATTGAAGTATATAGACTCCATTTCAAGATCCATGGCTTTAATCCATTCATCTTGGTCAACATCCTCCATTACCTTCTTGTAAGACAACAGATCCTCAATCTTGCCATCAGCTACCTTAGTTAGGATTTCAGTTAATCCCATATAATGAATAGGTAGGTTCGCAACCATTCCACTATGTCAAGTTTCCCTCAACACTTGAGGTGGATTTGACCTACTAGATGAATCTACATCAACAACTCTTGTTAATGTAGTAGGTTCTTCAACAACTCTTGTTGAAGATTTAGTAGTTTTTTTGGAAAGCTCATTCAATACGATTTTGCTTTTAGGTCTGTGCTCCCTTATATGATCCTCCTTAAGAAAAGTAGCATTTGTCAATACAAACACTTTGTTTTCTTTAGGATCATAAAAATAACCCCCTCGCGTCCCTTTAAGGTAGCCTACAAATAGGCATAGCCTTGAACGTGGTTCCAATTTCTTAGGATTAGCCTCAAGCACACGTGTTGGGCAACCCCAGATACAGAAATGATATAAACTAGCTTTACGACCATTCCACAACTCCAAAGGTGTTCTGGTAACACTCTTGGAGGGAACATAGTTCAGGATATAAGCTGTTGCCTTTACTGCAAAACCCCAAAACGAGTCAGGTAAGGAAGCGTAACTCATCATCGATCGAACCATGTCCAACAAGATTAGATTTCTCCTCTCTGATACGCCATTCTATTGAGGTATATCAGGTACTGAGAGTTGGGAAACTATTCCATGTTCTATTATATAGTGCTGGAAATTAGAATCCAAAAACTCTCCAGCTCGATCAGATTGAAGTGTTTTAATCGTTTTACTTAATGTGTTTTCAACTTCAGCCTTGAACTCTTTGAACTTTTCAAAGGACTCAGACTTATGTTGCATTAATAAATGTACGCATACCTTGAATAATCATCAGTGAAGGTGATGAAATATTCATAACCTCCTCTGGCTTGCACATTCATCAGACCACAAAGGTTTAAATACACTAGCTATAGAGGCTCTTTGGCCCTATAACCTTTTCCAGTAAAAGGTATTTTAGTCATTTTTCTCTCAAGGCAAGACTCACACACATGTAAAGAACTTTCTTCTAACTCGCTTAGAAGTCCATTCTTCACTAATCTCTCAATCCGATTGAGATTAATGTGCCCTAAACGTAAGTGCCAAACTTGGACATTTTCTTTAAGAGAAATTTTAAGTCATTAATTTTGAGTTACGACAGTTTTAAACATCTCTATATTATGGAGGAAATTTTTTGCTGACGGCCTTAACACATAAAAATTATTTTCCAGTTGAGCTGAACATATATCAACACCATTTTTCGAAATAAACACTTTATTTGCAGAAAAATTAAATTGATAATTACACTCTAGCAAAGACTTTACAGAAATTAAGTTCCTCTTTAACTCGAGAATTACATACCATCATTCAAAATGGTAAACCTATTCTGTAAAGTCAACCGGAGACCTCCACTGCCACAGTTGAGATGATGTGCTCGGTTCCAACTCGCATTGTTATTTCACCAGCACCAAGCTTCCACCAGGAACTAATTCCCTAAAATGAAGAACAAACATGGTTAGTGGCCCTATAGTCAATAATCCAAGCAGAATCATCATTCTCCACTAAACAAGTTTCCAAATCTAGTAAATCACATTTACCTTGTTTGGCCTTCTTCTTCTCAGCCAAATAATGTTGGCAGTTCCGCTTCCAGTGCCCGTCCTGGTTGCAATAGAAACATTTTTCCTTGTCAACCATCACTGGTTGTCTACCCCTTGGAGCAATAGGTTGTGGGTTAGCAGGCACCATCCTCTTACCACACTTCTTTTTCTTCCACTTTCTAGTGCTAGGAGTATAAGGTGCAGACTTAGTTCCAGAGGTCGAACCTTTATGAAACTTTTTGGAAGATGAAGCAACATTTACCTCACCAACCTTCTTCTCCTTGCTTTTTAGCAAAGATTGAAAGTGTACAACTCATTGAGTAGAGTTGTAAGGTTATAATCAACCCTGTTCAGAACAACGTTGCTTACGAAATGAAGGAAGCTTTCTAGTAATGACTCTAGAATTATGCCAACCTGACTGACCTCATTGATGCTCGACCCATTCATCTCCACCACATTGAAATGGACCATCATATTGAGAACATGTTCTCGAACAGATGTTCCCTTCTTTATCCGTGAGTTAAAGATGTACTTAAGAGCGTCATGCTTGAGCTGCGTTGATGGTTGTCTGAACATTTCCTTCAGGGACTCCATGATCTTACGTGCAGTGATCATAGGCTCATGCTTCTTGACCAAAACATCATTAAGGCTGGCCAAGATATACGCTCGGGCCTTTTTGTTCGCCCGTGTCCAGTGCTCATATGCATCTTGAATGTTTCGAGTAGCGTTAGGGGGTGGAATAGGAGGACAGTCCTCCGTATGGACGAACCTTAAGTCATCGATGATTAAATTTGTGTTAATTGTATTCTTCCAACTAGCGTAATTTTTGTCAGTCAGTTTGTCGATGGTAAGTAAAGATAGAGTAGTAGTAGCCATATTTTAATATTGCTGAAAAATGAACAAACTTAATAAGTCTACTTGTATTAAACCACTTTTAAAACCAATTAAGTTTTAGCAAAATAGTTCTATTGTACTTTAAGTGACATCTATTTTGCAATGATGCTTCAGTGAGGCAGGACAAAGTCACCATAGGGTGATCAAGTGCCCTTTCACTGGAATGAAACAATCTCAACCATTAGACAGAAACAACTCATTGTAACTGAATCTAACAATCACCATTGTTCGGTCTAGAATTTGTTAACATTCTTAACAATTCTGTGTAACTGTAATCCCTCATTTTAGGCCCTAGAGTCCCGCCCTAATTAGCCAACCTTAGGGTAAAATCGATTAGGACAAGAAATTAAAGCAACCCTATCTATTTCTGGAGATCAAATAAAGAGTTGTGCAAAACAACCATCCTTTAGAGGGAGGGTGTCTTCAAGCTATGCACTAAAACTTTATCCAACCTAATGAGAGAGACTGAGGGATATGTTGTCACACATCTCACTCCCACTTACTATGAACATTCTTTTCATTCACCTTGTTATTGACCTACCCAAATGTCACCTGTAGGGGGACACTCCAGTGGTGCCTCAAGGCTGAGGATAGATCTCACGATGTGAATTTTTTAAGGAGAAACGTGTAGAGATAAAGTGAAGTATCATATACCCCAATTACCTCCACTGAATGTTCTACCTAGGGATCCGTTAATTTAGAAAATCCAGCTACTGATTTTAACTAAGTGGGTTGTTTAATTTGCTAAAAAACAACATTTGCTTTTGATGATTAAACAAGTTTGATTCAAGTATTATTAAACACTTTAACAAACTTTCATCAAATTTGCATGCATGTAACAAATTTATTTAATTCACCTTTCCAAGTAGGTTCCCAGGTAGGGGGGCGACGTTTCGATCAACTTAAGTATCTTAGCCTAGCCAGAACTAGCCATAGCCAAAAGGTCTTTTATAGATACATTTGTTACATATTTAATCTTTTATTAGTCAATGTAATCCTATTAAACTGAATTAAATGATTAAACTTAGGTTTTTAATCTTATTAGAAATGTGATCTTAGGTCTATCTCAATCAAATTTTAAAACACTTTTAAAAGATGATTAAAGCCTTTGATTTTAATTCTAATTTCATTAATTATAACTATTATAAAGAATGAAACAATTAAAATCATCCACATTGTTAGCTAGACATTCAAAAGATATTTATAGGTTCCCCTATGGCTACCTTGTTAGGAACGAGCTACCAAATCTCTCTTTCGCGCTCGAGAGAGAACCCGAAGATAGACTTGTTCTTATGGCTCTTGAAGCTACCTTGAATGAGAAACTCCATTATGTTTTTCTTCCTTGTTCTTTTGCATATCGAAAAAATGTTTATACGCACAACAGAGAAAGACTTATGCTAAAATACATAGGCAAAAGACAGATAGGCATAGTGTTATAAATAAACCTAAGTGTCATGCTTCATGCAATGTTTATTCCTTACTAATATATAACTTTTATATAACAAAGTAATGAACTAAGCATACATTCCATGCTAACATACAACCTTATATTATAATATTTATAATATAGACGATGCATGGATATGCTTTAATGCATGTATATATTATAACCCTTATATTATATGATGCATGAGCATGCTTTAAGTAATTTAATCATGCATACTAATATATTATAACACTTATAATATAAAGATGATGCATGAACCAATAAATAACCTATGGTGGGTTTTAAACTATATGACATACATTATGACATATAAGATAAACATACATCTCATGTACATTTAATAAAAGTTGATATGGAAAAAAATGCTAAACTATTACAAAAGTTGGAGTCAACCGATTAGAAGAGGTGAACCAGCTCTTGAATGCCTGCCTTAAAGCCTCGTCACTTGATCGTATAGTAAATCTTTTGATTGTCGAGTAATGCACGTCAAGTATAAACAATCGTATAACAATGATCGTGTGGCTTAGGACTATGTGATGAGCATGAAAGTCCACGCGATCGTGCAACACGCTTTGAGTAAAGCATGTCATGCAATCGTGTAGCTAATAACTATGCGATGAGCATGATAGCCTACATGATCGAGTAGCAAGCATCGAGTATTGTATACCATGAGATTGTGTAGCTACTGACTATGCGATGAGCATGATAGCCTACACGATCGCTTAGCTTGCATGCCTTGCGTCGAGTATCAAATACTACTCGATCGTTTACCCCTGAGCGTCTACGTGATCATGTAGCCAATGCAACATGATCGTGTAACATTAGCTATATGATCGTTTCAAAAATGCTACACAATCGAGTAGAACAATTCTATACGAACGCATAGCCAAATCTAAATGATCGTCTAGCTTGAGCTACACGATGTAACCATCATTTTGTCTTCTCCATCGAAGAAAACTGCAACTCTTTGAGTCTAAAGATTCTTCAAGAATGACTCAAAAATATAAATGAATACAGACTCGATTGCAAGTAATTATGCCCAAAAATGCAAGGGCCTTTACAATTTACTTTTGTAAATTTAAACATAAAGCATTAAATAAAGACAATTATCCCAAAATTATCCATCAACAACATCCACAAACATTTAACATTTAAACGCATTGCAGAATCTTAAAACCCACCAAACTGTAAACAAAATTCAATATAGCAAATGGAATTTGGAAATCAGAACACAACCCGACACTGATACCAATTGTAGAAACTTCGTTTACAGAGAACCTTTGAGCGGAAGCAGATCATCCAAATCTCACTATGATTGAAGCATACATCTATAATCAAACAGAATATATTATGCATCAAACTTAAATTACAACATGCTTTGAAATATAAACAAAGGTCAAGAGATTATACTTTGAAGAACCGTTCTTCAAGTAATCCCTCGATCCAACGTGTTCACGAACGCTTCGAATAAGTCATGAACATTCCTCTCGAACAAGCAGCAAGCAGTAACTCGATCCTCGAACCAACCAGACACTACCACTTGGTGACCTTAGTATTCTCGATGTGAGAATCCAGAAGTTGTGGGCTCTAGTTAATTTTGGTTAGAGGGAAGGTTTGGTGTGGAGGAGGAAGACGATCAAGAAGGGAATAACATTATCGCATAGACGAATGAGTCTATCATATAGACTTCCTACTAGATCATTTTAGTCTCTCAAGTGATCGTATAGTAACTCGATTGCTAATGCCTTGACTCTCATTCACTTATCTTTGGAATAATTAAAATTATCTCAATTTGCCATACAACTAAATAACTACCCTCTAAGGGTGGTTATGGAGAAAAAGAATTTAATTATCAAATAATTAATAAATATAAATAAATATGAAAACTAACTTATCATATTATATTTATAACCTATAGTTTTAATATTGCATCATATACAATATATAAACTATAGTTATTTTCTCTATTTTATGGTATTTAATATAAATCATATTTATATTAAATTTAATAACTATGAATCTTATTCATAGAAAATATATTTGAATCATATTCAAATATTAGTTCCTCCAATTAAACAATAATGTATCAAATACATTATATCGATTATATCATATATAATTCAATTAACTTAATTATATCATATATAATTAAATTTCCTCTTATTGATTTGAACATTTCAAATTAACCCAAAAATTGATTCTCAACTTAAATCCATCGAGCTACCAAGGGGACCTTATGGATATGTAGCTTGAAGCTCCAACCGTACGTGAATAACTGATTAAACTCTTTAATCACATTATCCACCATCCGTTAATTACCGGACACTTCACTAAAGACCGACAGCTGCACTCTTTGCACTATAGATATATTTCGTGTACATTGGATATAACTAATTATCAATACGATGATCCTTCACAAATCATTTGTAAGTACAGCTAGGCGAAATTATCGTTTTGCTTCTGTAGTTACATCTAACTCATTAAGTACCACTGATCCCTCTAATGAACAATAGATCATAGTTCCATTATGACTAAACCCCTCTCGAGCCAAGAGAGGGTATGGCGCCACATTGTTCAAGACTCAGAATCAGCCTTTAAGAGAGCAATTTATCTACTTACCCCTACTTTAGGGAAGGAGTGAATTCCATCTTGTGTAGCTGAGTTCCCAGCTCCCCAATCAGACGAATCCCCAAAATGGTAGGCTTGTTGAGTCGGCGATCTGGCCACTCTCACCCATGCAAATCAAAGGATCATCTTTATAGGCAAGAGTTCACAACTCACTCAGGATTAAGGTCATGTTACCTATGGTTATCCTAGTGAAATGAAAGTCTCAATTATGAACGACGTTACATAACAAGACTAAACATTTCGTGGTCCGATCTTATACAAACTCCTTTGTATAGAATATCTCCGCTCACATGTCTATACATGAATGATTAGGATAAGATCATGTGTAGTACCTGAACATTTGTAACATCTACAAAGCGAGCCATACTCATAGTGTCACCAGGATAAGGTATCCAACCTTATCCATATTCTACAGACCATTTATGTTATCACTTAAACGCGATTCACTTGTATGTCTTCACATACATGTTTAAGTTACAATGACAACCATGGATCTTAGTTTATTGGTTTGTAGTTAATGCAACTAAAATATCATATATTTTATAGACAATGTGAATAAAATATCATATATTATAAATCACAGAATGTTTGTTCATACAAGTGTTTACAAACTATAGGACCCTATGAGATTTAGGGCATCAACCCCAACAACACCTACAAAGCGTGCCATATCCATAGTGTCACTGGGATAAGGTACCCAACCTTATCCATCTACTACAAACCATTTAGGTTATCATTTAAACAAAATCCACTTGCATGTCTCTACATGCTTGTTTAAATTACATGAAATAATCTTGGATCTTAGTTTATTGGATTAAGTATATGCTTATAAAATAACATTTATTTTATAACAATAATATGTTTATACAGAGTTTACAAACTACGAGATTACAAGGAGATTTAGGACATCATTCCCAATAGAATAGGTATCAAATGGACAATTAACTAATACTACTTGATTGATTTTAGCTAGACATTTAGGTAAGAACGTGACGTAACTAAAAATCAATTAGCTATGCACGATTATGCATGGACAGTCAACCTTAGAATCATGCTTTTAGAAATTATAATGGATTCGAAGAAGACACAAATTCAGCATGCAATTTATTCAAGAACACAAAATTCTCAAGAAATTAACAAAGAATTAAAACTTCAAAAACTAGATAGAAAATTGTTACCTCGAGCAATCCATAGACAAATCAAAAAGGAAGATCCAATCCATCATTTACAATTTAAAAGAAAATAAAAATCTAACCTAAAGATACAAAAAAGATAAAGGTAGGGGAAGAACTAGCAGCCACCCCTCGACCTCCATAAAATTTTGCATCCTTTTTTTTACCTAATTCAGAAAGAAAACATTTATACCATAAGCGCAGCATCACAACGCTCTTGTCGACAATAGCACTCGAGTGTTGGAGTAGAGATGTAACGCTACGTGCGACACTTGCTTGCGGCAAGCGCACGCACGCGGATGCACTGGCTTCCATTAATCATCGCAGTGTTGCAACGTTAAGGGTAGTGTTGCGATGCTGTCCTGTATCTTCAGGTTCAGGTTCTGCCTCAGACTTTTCAAGAAGCTGTATCATCTTCTAATACACCTTATTGGAATGAAGCTATCAATAGTGAGCTAGAATCTATTTTATAGAACAATACATGGATATTGGTTGATTTACCTCATGGAAATAAACCAGTTGGGAGTGAACGGATTTTTAATAGAAAGCTAAAGACTGATGACACTATTGATAAGTATAAATCCCAGTTAATAGCTAAAGGCTTTCGCTGAAAAGAAGCATAGATTTCTTCGATACCTATTCTCCAATGACGAGGATTACATCTATAGGGATGTTAATTGCAATAACAACTTCACAAAATTTAGAAATACATCAAATGGATGTAAAAATTGCATTTTTTAAATGGAAATTTAGATGAAGAAATTTATATGAAACAACTTGAAGGGTTTATTGTTAAAGGGCTTGAAGACAAAGTTTGTAAACTTATTATCTCTCTTTATGGGTTGAAACAAGCATCTAAACAATGGCATGACAAGTTTGATCACACTGTGTTATCAAATTGATTTAAGATAAATGAGTATGATAAATGTGTCTATGTTAAAACCATAGATCAAGAGTACGTCATTGTTTGCTTGTATGTGGATGATATGTTAATAACGTGCACAAATAGAAATGTTATTGATTCTAAAAGGATGTTGAAATCAAACTTTGATATGAAAGACCTTGGTTTTACTTAATGTTATCCTTGGAATTCAAATAACAAGAAATCCAATAGGATACATGCTTTCTTAATCTCATTACATAGAGAAAGTGCTAAGAAAATTTGATCATATGAGTAAGAAGACTGTTACTCCATTTGATCCAAATTGTAATTTAAAGAAAAATAATGATGAAGGTATGTTTTCTCTAGAATATTCTAGAATTATTAGTAGCTTAATGTACATAATGAATTGTATAAAACCTGATATTACCTATTCATTAGGAAAGTTAGCAAGATACTCCAGCAATCTTAAGCATGATCATTGGAATCGGTTAGTCAGAGTTCTAAGGTATTTGAAGTACACTTTAGACTATGGATTATATTATATGAGGTATCCACATGTACTGGAAGGATTTAGTGATACTAAGTTGATTTCTGATAGTATGGAGACTAAATAAACCAATGGGTATATTTTTACCTTAGGTGGAGTAGTTGTATCATGGAAATCTTCAAAATAGATGTGTATAGCACATTCTACTATGGAATCAGAGTTTGTAGCTCCTGATAAAGTAGGAGAAGAAGTTGAATGACTCATAAATTTTCTTGAAGATATTCCATTGTGTCCAAAGCCTATAGGTGCAATATGTATTTATTCTGACAATTTAACAGCTTCTATGAGAGCTAAGAATAATGTCTATAATGGAAAGTCACGAAATATTAGATACAGACATAATTCGACAAGGTAATTTCTCTCTAATTGAATAATTTTCATTGATTATGTGAACTCGAAAGAGAACATTGTAGATCCTTTAACGAAAGGATTGTCAAGAGAGCAAGTCACATATACATCGAGAGAAATGGGGCTAAAGCCTATGACATGAGTTATTTGGTGGTAACCTAACCTAATTGAGTGGAGATCCCAAGATATAGGTTCAATAGACAAACTAGTTGAATAATTCATAGTTGACACACTAAGAAACTTATAACTTCTTCCCATTTCTATGATGTTCTAGAATGTGTGATCTGTTGATGTTAAGGTTGTATTGATATCTTGTTTTGCAAGAGGAGTAATAAGAGAATGCTCTTAATCAATATTACCTATATGAGAGTAGAAGTGGGGCCGCTTCTATGAGAACTTTTCAAATGACTTATATTCTATAAAGCTCTCATGAATTTAGGATTTTGTCCAAGACCAAAATGGACATAAACATGTAGAAATCAAAGATACAAGATGAGTTGTATGTGATATCTATAGTCTTAATTCACCGATGAGAAGGATAGTTCCAAAGCTTAGTCTCACTATTTCTTTGATAAATTCAATGGATATTCAATAAGGAAGGTTCAAGTCTAGAAGACACCTCTTTTGATGCATAGCTTGTCTGTTTGCTCTCAATAGTTTTATTTGATTTTTCTCACTTTCTTTCATGTGGGGGATTGTTGGATATATATAGTGAAAGAAAGTGAAAGTTTGGTGAAGTTTTGAAATATAAAATAAATTTAGTTGTGTAAATTAAATTCATTGTTTAGAAACTTTCAAATTGAATTGAAACTTCAAATTAAAATGATGTTTCATGTATAAATTTAATATGTATGAAAGTTAACTTTGTATTGTTTTCAATTTGAATGAGTTATGTTTGATTTTTGTCAAGTAACAACTCAATTGAGTTAAATTTGATAAATGTTTTAGTTTTTGTATTTATTTGATTTTATTTTATAATTTGGAGAGTTACTAAGTTGCTAGTCTATAAATAGTAACTTGGTTCTTCATTTGTAGCATCCCATTCCAAAATTGAAGAGTTTTATCCTTTTTTTCTTTCTATTATTCTTGAGTTGAGTTGAAAGCAAGTATTCAAAAGTTCGGTTAGATTTGAGTAGTTCGAGGTTACAGTTCTACCGGAGCTAGTCGTTGTATCATGCTGAGATGATTGTTATAGTCTGCTTACACCCCGTGCAGAGCGAACAATTATATTAAGAACAACACTTATTAGAAGTATGCCTCGACTATGTTTTGAGTCTCCAAAGGTTATGAAATTCTTTCAAGTCTTCGGTTATTTTTATATCTAAGCCTTGTTACACCATCTGCATTTCGTTTGAGTTTGAATATTATACATTGAATGTATTGTTTCTAGTAGTTGAAGTGTAATCCGTTTTACATATATACGATTTCCCCCAACACTAATATGTTTGAATATTATTTAAAGATTATTAAACCTCTATTCTAAATTTTAAATTTACACAACGTGATTAAATTTAATTATTACTAATAGGTGTATTTTAATTAGCGAAATTATCTAAACATTTAATATTTTGAATTAAATGTTGCGAAGTTTCTTTCTAATAAATGTTAAAGCAATTAAGAAAGTTGTGTATAAATGCATAACAATAATATATTATTCAATGATAATTACATTTTAGTATTTTCTTTCTTTAATAAATAAATTCTTTTTGTACTGTTAAAAATAAATGCTTTGTCATTTCAATATCAATAATAATAATAGATAAATAAATGTTATGCAGGCATAAAAATTGCTAATTTTCCACTTTTGTCATCTTTTAGTTGTAGGAGAACTTTTAACTTTAATTCTAAGTTATCTGTTTTTTTAAAGAATTTTAAGTTATTTCCATTTATTTAAACTTCATCTTTTAAAAAATATATAGAAAAATTTTAGATTTCAAAACCCATTTTTATTTTAGCAATTTTAGTTGTTTTAAAATTTTAGTTGACATATATTTTAACATTTGAGTAATCTAAATTAGCATAGCTTAAATTGGAATCAAATATCTTCGATAATTACGAGGGTAGAAGTTTTGGTCACCCACTATACATATAGTTAACAAAAAATAAAAATAAAAAAAGTTTTCAGTATGTTTTGTATTATTATTTTTATTTTTTAATATAAAGCTCAACCGCTGATTATCTTTAAGAAAAAAAAATCTATCAAGCTAATTTAAACTGAATTAACAAACATAAAAATGTTAAATGAATAAAATAAAATAAAAGACATAATTATATACTGAAATGAATTTTAATATACTAATAATTAATAACATTTTGTCTGAATGATTTGAGAACAAAATTATTATTATTTTTTTAAATAGCATACACATGATAATACACTAGTTTTGTGTATATGAAAATAATGGAAGGTGTAAATTGATATTTTTATAATAATCCAAAGTTTAAATTATTACAATTTTAAATTTAAGATTTTAATTGATGTAATCTCCAACATTTATGGGTATAAATTAATATTTTACCTTTTCTGTTAACATATTATTTTGTTGGAATCCCAGTTTGAAGAAAGGTCCCCAAGATTTCAGTTCTAGTAGCAAATGGAACTAGAAAAATTTTACCTATAACAAATTTGTTTGAAAATTAGGGTTTGTTTCCCCACAATAACTTCAATACGGTATTATTATTATTTTCTGGAATAAAAATTTTATTTTTAACCAAATTCTATATTTAAGAAACAAATTATAAAAGATATGATCTAGCGATTTTGTATTTCGTTTTCTATCTCTAAAAATTATGATTGTTTACTCTTTGATTTCTTTACAATACATTTCATCTTTTTTTTTTTTTTATAAAAAAGAAACATTCAAAATTCTTAATCAAATTATTAAAAAAAAAAAAAAAAAGTGGAAAAAAATAGAAAACTACTCTTTTCTTTTCAAGACTTGGCTTAAATTTTAATACAATTTTAGAAAGTAGATACAAAGATAAAGAAATTCATAAATAGGAGTTGGTTATAAACTAAAATATACAACAAATTGTTGTCAATGAGATATTACATCTTTTGATTTTCAAAATTTGACTTGAATTTCGAAACTATTTGAAAAATAGGCCAAAATTTCATAATAGAGTAGTTTGTACATGAATAACAACCAAAATAATTATGAATAGTACTTGACTTTGATTCAATTCGAAAATTCAACTCTACATAGTCTTCTTAGAGATGGATGGACAAAGACATTGAACTTATTTGATTGCTTGGCCATTGCCTTGCCCATGTGTTATATTTTTCCTTAAAAATTAACAAATGTATGGTGAAGGGATTAGCTTTCAATACACACCAAATTGATTTGATTTGTAACACTAGACTTCTCACCAAAATTTAATGAACTTCTTGTGTCATCTCAAACAAACAAACAAATAAATAATCTGGTGAAAAATGTAGCGTTTATTATAAATATCATATAATAATAATAGATGTCCATTAATGCCATCCTTAGTGTCCAATGCTAAGTGTCATTTTTTCATTATTACATGTGTTGGCTACATGTCATTCAATCTCCTATACACAGTGTCCAAATGTGACACTTTCTACTTGCCAAAATTCCCTATAAATAAGTGGTCATTTGTGGATTTTGTGAAGATATATACATTGGTTGAAACTCCACCAATTTTGGAGAAAGTGGAGATTTTTGAGGAAATTTCCTATTTCCTATTATTTTATTTATTTATCATTACTTTATTTTATTTGTTTATATATTTGTTTTAGTATTATATTTATTAATATTCGTGTTTCTGATGTGCCTCATTTTTCCTCACAAATTCACAACAACGTTGTTTTTTCAAGTTTTTTGTATTTTTAATTAGTTTATTTGATTTTGATTTAGAATTTTGCTTGGAATTAAAATAAATGTATTCTTAGACGAAGTATAAGATTTACCAAAAATTTTAGTGAAACCAAGCATAATTTTTAACAAAATTTTAAAAAAAAAAAAAAAAAAAAAAAAAAAAAAAAAAATCAAAATAAGAAACAAAATGACTATCACCAAAATGGTTTTTCCTAGACAATATTAGTAGTGGTTACACACACTATAATAATTTGGGTCTTTCCCGATGATGGAAACCGTCGGTAAAAGTTCAAAACACGCCAAAGCTTTTCCTTCTCGGTCCTTCAATCGTCGGCCAAATCGTTGAGACACCTTCGTTGGTGGCACCTTTACCAACCCATAAAAGCCATGATGTAGGAAAAGAAAAGTTATCTCGACAGATGGAGGATGAGGATTTTTGTCGACCCTAGGACAACCATCGAGATAAGCTACCTTATCCTAACGGTCGTAATTTTTAAGGACCGTTGGGATAAGGTAGCTTATCCCGACGGCTCGTTTTCGTCGTCTGGATATCATGGCTATCCCGACGATGCTTCAATGCACAAAAAGTTATATTGGAACTATTTTAGCGTTCAATTATACTTTTTCGACCCCCTGGACCGTCGGGGGTTGGTTACTTAGTGTCGGGAAAAGCAAAAAAATGCATAATTTTTTTTCTTTATTTTCTATATTTTAGATCTGTTTTTGTTTGTTTTTTTCAAATGTCATACTTTTTTGAATTTTACAAATATCAAATAAACTAAAATAAGAATTGCGAAAATCAAGTAGATGTCTACAATAGTAAATAATATATAGAAAACATGTTTAAATCTCAAGAGTTGTTAAGTAAACAACTTACTAATACTATTCATCTGAAATACATAACATCCACAAGTCCTTAACTCCAAAATAACATTACACGATAACAAACTACCTATAAAACACAATTATACAACCTAACTAAGCTTGTCGGGAGATGCATCTTCAACATAAATTTCAAGATACCTAAAAAATTTAAATTTGAATAAGTTTAATGCTCAATATGCCATATACCAATCTCAAAATGAATATAGAATTTAAAACTCAACTAAGAACATTAATGAATTGAAACAAATCAATTCCCCCTTTAACTTCAAACCAAACTCAATATAGAACTTAAAACCCAACTTAAACTTAATCATAATTATACATTTACCCCTATACCATCTTTAAAACCAATATAAGAACATCAACAAATAAAACCCACTTTAACTTCAAACCAACCTGTATTTACACATTTTAAACTCAAACTCAATATACACCCCCCACTCCCACTTTATTTAACCACATACTCAATATAGCATATACCCATCTCAAAATTATTCTCAACAATATAGAACTTAAAACTCAACTGAGAACATTAAGAATTGAAACAAACCAACTCATATCTACATATTTCAATCTCAAACCTAATATAGAACTTAAAACCCAATATTAAACCCAATTTATCAATTTTAAACCCAACATACCAACATACCAATTTTAAACCCAAAGATACGAATATGAACAAATTCAAATGAAGTTTATTGAATCCCCCCTCCACTTATTTTTATCACAAATTCAAATTCAACTTTAAAACAAAAGGTGAGATATAATGTCAACATAATTAGACAATTACCCCCTTTACTAATTTTAAACCCAACATAAGAACATGAACAAATTCAAATGAAGTTTATTGAATCCCCCCTCCCCCCATCCCCCTCACACACACACTTATTTTTAGCACAAACCCAATATAGTATACACCTCATCTCAAAATTATTCCTAATCTCAATATAGCACTTATTACCCAATTGAAAACCCCACTTATTTTAACCACAAGCTCAAATTCAAACTCAACTTTAGAACACTAACTATACTTTACATAACTATACATTTATGTTGTTACCATAACTGCAGGATAACAACATACACAATCTTCTTACTAGTTTACTACGAAAGTTGAAAAGCTCATACCTAGTTCGATTTATCTCTCATAAGCTATAAGATCATAGCTTTCATATCATCCATCTCAGATTGTCTTCTTTCTTTCAATTCGTCCAATCTAGTCAATCTAGTCTTTAAGGATTCTATCTCTTGTTGTTGCTCCTCTATAACTTTCAATGAGGATACACTGGACAATGATTTATTTAATTTTTTTTTTTTTTACCCTTGGGTGTCCTACTAAGACCCATTCCTGTGCCTAACACTTGCTCACATATTTCTTCTTCCGATATTGGTTTAGACCCTTCATGGGTGGAGGCTTCTATCAACTCGACTATTTAACACTACAGCAATAGTTATGACTAATTATCTTATGATAATTGTATATAAATAAAGTTACATTGCAGAATAAAAAATTACATATGCATCATTAGTGGCCTAATTAACAAATGAGTTGTCACTCTTAGAGTGTGTATGCTTAAATAAGTCTACTCGATCCATTGTTTGACCGTCAGGTCCTTTCTGTAAAACAATTCACATAGAAGATATTAATAATACTTTCCTAGAAATCAAATAAAGAAATACTTTTATTTTTACCGTGGATTCTCGTATGCGTATGAAAGTATTAGAACCAGCTGTATTAGGGAATTTTAGAGCTGACCGATTCCTTTCATTACTCTTTGTCACTTTCTAAGAAAATGAGAAATTAAGAAGAAATGAGTAATTGAAATGTAAGTAAACAAAAAAAAAAAAAAAAACAAAACAAAAGTTCTTACTTTCCATTCGGTAGATTCAAACTTGGTGCATAAAAAGTGCCAATCTTCGATGGCATCTTTAAGTCGATCAGATGGGTGTGCTCGTGCCTCTTTAGGACTTCATATTTTTAATAGTGTTTGTGTAGTTCCCCCCTATACTCTTTAAATGAAATTTCATCTGTTCATCGATGAAGTTGTGCAGTTGGCTGGACAAGTCAAATACAAAATGATTCTGAATTAAAAAGAAAAGAAAAACTAATTAGTATCTATGCAAACACATATATATATAATTTGTAAAATATCAAATAACCATCTTACCATTAATCGACTTTTAACTAGCTCTCTATTTTCTATTGATACCTCTCTCCATGTTTCATGACGAATAGAAAAAGATTCCCGAACGTTGGTACCAGTGGCATTGCTGAAAATTGGTTTCTCCCATACAGGGTCGATCTTGATAGGAATTCTTCCAAATGCTTGGACATATTTATCCAAATCAACATTTTGAGAGTATATGCATCCCATCCTATTAGCTATACAACCAGGCTCTGAAGAAATTATACATCGTTCGTTTAATTAAACTTTAGTTTATATACAAATTATCGATCATGGATCTAAAATAATGTGGATCTAAAATAACCTGAATTATCTCCCATGGAGGATGATGCGTCGATATGCTCGGACTCTAAATACTCTATTACTGCCTCTTCAATAGTGTGACCTACCATTGCTCTTATGCAAACTACAATATCTATGTTATACAACAATACATAAGTTATGAAATGAAAAAGAAGATACATATTTACATGCTTATTTTGTATCATTAAGATGTTATCAAAACTAAAACTCATATTAGAAGATGATTGTACATCTTCTTCCTCGTCATTTATGAAGCCATATCAACTCGTTGCATTATCTGTTCTTCTACGACTATAGGATCAACATCCACTCTACATAAACTTGTTGGAATATAGAAACAAGCAGTAAAAGAAAAATAGGATCATTAAGCATTCTAATCCATTAATTTTGGCTTCAAATTCAACATGCTCATAAACTAAAAAGAAGGTTTCAACACATACCTTTGAAGATCCTCTTGAATCACGATCTTCAGTTGCAATCTCCTTTTCCTTTGATTGTGAACCACCACAAGGTCTTCTCTACTATTCTCTTGGAGCCTTAAATTGAGTTGTGAGACTCAAAACAAGCTTGAATTAGGGAAATTGGAGGTGAAGAACTAGTTTTTCAACAGTGTGAAGAACATTTCTTCAAACACTTTTTTTTCAGCAAAATTCAACTACTTGCATGCCTCATTTCCACTCAAAACTGAAGTTTATATTGCAAGACTTTCAAGCAACAAACCTTATGCATGAATTCCAGCTCAAGCTTGAGAATTTGAGCTGTAAAATTAGTAGAACCATGAATGAGCTATTAGGTTGAAGAAGTGGAAAAATCCCACTTTGAGATTTTCTCATTTTCTTCATTTTCCATTTAATTTTGAAACTATTTACAAAATTAAACTTCAGTTTCAGTTTTTAATCTTAAAATTAAAACTAAAATTTTATTAATTTTACAGAAATTAATACAAAATTAATTTTTCTAATAAAATTAATATTACTTAATTAATTAATGAAATTAATTCTAATTAATTTAATATCAAATATTAAATTAATTCAACACTAATTCCACCACCATGAATCCTTATTCAAGGACTTAATATTTAAACATATTTAAATATTAACCAATTCTCCAATTTTGTTTAATTCTAAAATTAAACGTGTAATTATATCACATATAATTACTAATTCCTTTAATTCGTATTTGAATGATTCAAAATAACTTATCTCACTATTCTAAGGCTTATCTGTTTGTGAGCTAGTAAAGGGATCTAATGGACCTACTGATCATGGGCTCCAATGATCCGAGATTAATTGACTAAACTCTTTACATAGAATTAACCCTCATTCGTTAACTACCGAGTCACTCCACTAAAGTCCGTAGTTGCACTCCTCTCACTGTAGATATATTGTGTTCACTAGATATAACTATGATTAGTAAGTTAACCCTTCACAGGTTGTTCGTAATAACGACTGTGTCAAAAGACTATTTTACCCTCGAGATTACCTCTTGTTCCTTAAGTCCCACTTATCCTCAAAAGGCTATTTTCACACTCTTTGTTTCTTGATACCGTCACCGAGATTTGGTAACTTGAGTTTCCACTCAAATTATGTCTAGGCTATCATACATTCCTCCCACTACATCAAGGTACCCTCAACTCTTTGAGTACGATGTATCTGACCTGTCTGAACAAATTTTGTTACAGTATCAGCTTTGATCAATAACTCTTATTGATATACACTTGCATTTATGAAATACAAATAATACATGGTGATCTTGTATATTTTTGCAGAAAAATTTGGTATTTTGTCAACACAAACACTTGACTTTCATCTTCTTGAAAAAGATACTACTTTTGGGTTGCCTATAAATAGGCATGCTATTTGAATGGTATTCCAATATTTAAGGTTTCAACACTAACACATGTGCCGATCTATTTTAGATTTATGAACTATGTAAATATCTTTTACATATCATAAACAAATTTATGAGCTCTCCACATCTTATATGGAGTTTCATAAAAAACCTTAAAATTGGAATGACATTCAAAACAATTAAGGCAACTACTATCAAAATAGCCGTAGAAATCTCAAACTCTCTATTTTCTTTACTTTGATCCAATCGAAGTATTTCGGATTTTACCTAACAAGTTTTATACACCTTGAACTCTTCAAGTGTTCTAAACTTAATACTTAGGTTAAATAACTATTTTTGTTTATTGATTTCCAGTCGTTTTTAAATATCTAAATATTTGCAAATGACTTTCAACTTGGTTGGTTCTAACAGAAGTTGCTATAGGGTAGAACAAATACAACTTTTGCTAATGAACATTTCATTTATAACAAAAGGTTTATAAAATATGTTCTTTACAAAAGATAAAATAACTTTCATTACAATAACAAAAGTAAACAATTTTATCTTTCAACAGCAACTGCATCTCCAACTGATTGTTCTGAGAAATTCTCCCATGTTCAAAACTTGAAGTTTACAAGGAACTAGTTTCCCTGTCTTGCTTTCTCTACTCTTTTCTCCACAAGGTATTGTGGGTAGTTTTTCTTCCAGTGCCCTTCTTCACTACAGAAGAAATATTTTCCTTTATCTACAGCTTTTGTCTTGCATTTGCGGCCAGTAGGTTTCTTTTTCCCTTTTTCTTTGTTCTTCTTTACTAGAATACTTTTAATATTTGAAGAAGAAGCAATATCAGGCTTTTTAGAGGACGATCCTCTTTTTTCTGAAGTAGTAACATTTACCTCTTGTTCCAGTCCTTTTGCTCTCATCATGGTCTGGTAAGCTTGTAGCTCATTGAGAAGTGTAGTCAAGTTATACTCTATTTTATTCATCAGTGCGTTCGTACAAAATGCAAGAAACTCTTTGGAAGAGATTCAAGAATAAAACCAACTTGACTCTTCTCATCAATGAAGCACCGTTTACTGCCACGTTGAAATGGACCATCATGTCTAGAACACGTTCTCTAATAGAAGTCTCTTCTTTCATACGACAGTTGTAAACATATTTGATTGCATCATGCCTCAGGAAGAAGGACGGTTTTCCAAACATCCCACACAGAGATTCTACAGTCTCCCCGACAGTACTCATGCTCTCATGTTTCTTGGCCAATACATCGATATGTTGGCAAGAATATAGGCACAGGCTTTCTCATTAGCCCTGATCCATCTGTCATATGCATTCTGAACATTTCGGTTTGCATTTGAGCTAGGAACAGGAGGACATTCCTCTGTTAAAATGAACCTCAGGTCATCTATCACCAGTATTGTATTTAAGTTTGATTTCCACGTAGTATAGTTATCCCCGGTAAGTTTATCAGAAGCCAATAGTTGTATTAAAGTACTTGTCATTCTAAAAATATAAACAAATTTTATTAGTGAATTAATTTTAAACCCAATCATGTTTTAGCAAACTAATAATGTATCCAAAATTCATTATTTTTGTAACGAATAGTGAGTCAGAATAAGTGCTACCGAGGGGCAGTCAAATACTCTTTCACTAAAGCAAGACACTCTTGACTAAATACTATCTCCAGAATAACTCATGTTCTGATAGTCATTTAGTTACTGTTTTTTGTTAGAACTTATTAACACTTTAGTAATTCCGTAAGTGTAACCCTCCATTTTCAGACCTCAGAGGTTGCTCCCAATGATGCTACCGAATTGGAAAGTCAAGGTTGGAAAATGACCTAAGAAGTCCTATCCATTTCTAGAGTTTGAATTGTTCCGAATGCTATGTTACAACCCTCTGAGGGGATAGCCGTTGTTAAATAATTAGCAAGGCCAACTTAAAGACGAAAAGCATGCACAATATAGGAATCTCACGGTCCAAACAAACAGAAGAGAACGCAAGACACGTTGACACATATCCTTTACCCACTTACTATGAACTACTCCACCCATTCACCTTGATCTTGACCCATACAAACACTTTCTGAATGGAGGTCATGCCCAGGGTGACACGAAACGTCATATGAATCTCACGGTGTGAACTTTCTAGGGACGTGAGAGTTGAAATCAATATATCGTATATTTGATTTTACATTAAACAATTTCCCCTCATTCACCTTGATCTTGACTCATGCAAACACTTTCTGAATAGAGGTCACTCCTAGGATGACACGAAGCGTCGCATAAATCTCACGGTGTAAAACACTTGTTTAGCTTGACTGGAAAATACAAAAGGCTCATTAACATACCAATGAAGAGCTGTATTAATTGATATATACCCCAAATCCATGTGTACTCTATTAATCTTTTAGGGCCTGTATCGAACCAGATACACTTAAAATAATTACACGCCTTCTTTTGGCATACTAGAAGTTCAATACTTCATTGACAACACCATAGAAATTATTAAGATCTCCTCCACCTTCACTTTCTGAAGGCACCATGATGCCACAATTTTGTGTACTCTGGCAATTATCACGCTCAATACTATGATAGCGTACTCCATTAACAATACATCTACTGTATGAGCACATATCTGAAGTTGGCCCCATCGCTAGTGAATATATATCATTAGACATATCTCCATTTTCACTTAATGAAAGAACCTGTTATTTAGTACAACACAATAGATCTTAAAAACTAATGTCACTCACATTAATTCAATTAAATTTTTATTTGTCTTTTAAACTCATACTTCATGAGATTTGAATCAATCAGGAAAGCCTCGTTGGTGCCTTCCATATAAATCACCCTGACTTTCAGCTCCATGTCGAATTAGTCTCAAATATTGCCTATAAGAAAGAGACGTGTCTTAATTTCTATTTCACACTTTGTATCAAAATCATCAATTACAATAGAATGTTCAAAACCTACTTTCAATAAGCTTTTATTTCCATGCAATTGTTCAAGATGTACCAATTTGCACTGCATTTCTCTTCTCTCGGTAATGTCTATTCTTGGTGCTCCTAATGGTTGTGTATTTTGTATGAACATTGAAAATTCATCACATATCTCATTCTGTAGAAGTCTATCATCATTTCTTTCATCTTTATTAAACCTCGCCTCGATTCTTGTTATATAAAAAGAACAAAATACCAATCATTCATTCATTATATATGCTTCTACTATAGAACCCTCAAGACGTGCTTTGTTTCTTACATATTTTTTCAATGTGGTATATCCAACTATAACTAATTAGACCTACAACTTTTGTTTCATAGAGAAAATGGACTACTAGGTGCATTACATAAAAAAATGTCAGTGGAAATATTTTTTCTAACTTATAAAGTATGATTATAATGTCGCTTTGTAATCGATCCAAATCCCCTATAGATATTGTTTTTGCACATAGATCATAGAAAAATTTGTATAACTCAACGATAATAATGGACATATCTTTTTTTAAGTATGATCAAACACCAGTTGGAAGAAGCCTCTGAAGCAGAACATGCGAGTCATGAGTTTTTAGCCCCCATAGCTTTCTATCTTTCTCACCTCTTGATATATTTCATCCACTTACAAAATGCAACCTTGTCACTAGTAGTCAATGTGTATGCAACGTGTGGCTTTACAACTTTATCTCCTACCTTTTATATGTGTAGTTCTTTTCGTATATTTAGATCTTCTAAATTCAAACGAACATTAGTTGTATCCTTATTCTTTCCATCAATATTTAACAACGTGCCTATCAAATTATCACAAATATTCTTTTTGATATGCATAACATCCAACTTATGTCTCGATAAAAGTTTCGACCAATATGGAAGTTGGAAAAATATATATTTTTTGTTCCAATTTATACTTTTTTTCTATTTTTTATCACATTTCTCTAGATGTTTGCTAAGTACGGAACAGTTTAACAAGTTCACCTCTCGTAAGATATCTTCTCCATCCATAAAAACTGGAGGAGGTTTACATTCCACTTTTCCATCATATTATTTGCTCTTGTGCCAACTGTGATTATCTGAAAGATAACATCGATGCCCCATAAAATATTGCTTTCCTCTTAGCCTCAATGATGATGTATCCTCTTTACAAATAGGGCATGCTTAGTAACTTTTGGTACTCCATCCAGATAGGTCACCATAAGCAGGAAAGTCATTAATAGTCCATAATAAACTCGCACGTAGTTGTAAGTATTCGCTGGTAACACAAATCATATGCGTGCACACCATCATTCCATAACTTCTTTAACTCTTCAACCAATGACGGTAAATAAATATCAATTTCTTTTCCAAGAGATTTCAGCCTGGGTATAAGAAGGGAGACAATGAAATTTGTCTCTTTCATACATTTTCAAAGTGGCAAATTGTAAGGAATGAGCACCACTGTCCACATACTATACGAAGTACTCATATTCTCGAATGGATTGAAGCCATCTGAAGCTAGTCCTAAATGAACATTTTGTGGGTTTGAAGCAAACTAAGGAAACTCACGATCAAAATGCTTCCACCCTTCAGCATTAGTTGGATGTCGCAACACTCCATTAGTTTCAACACGTTTATCTTTATGCCACCTCATTTCAGGTGCAATATGTTTAGATGCAAATAATCGCTTCAATCTTGGTATTAAAGGAAAATGTCGTAAAATTTTATGTGAAATCATTTTACTTTTTCCATCTTCAACTTTGTACCGAGATTCATCACATACTGGGCATTGTTGCAAATCGACAAATTCTTTCCAATATTGGATGCAATTGTATTTGCAAGCATGAGTAGACTCATAATCTAGTCCTAAGTCACGTAATTTTCTTTTAGCTTCATAAAATGAACTAGGTATAGATGCTCCAATAGGAAATGTTTTTTTTAATAAATCAAGTAACAAATCAAATGACTTGTTAGTCCAACCGCTAAGAACCTTAATATGTATCAACTTCATCAAGAACAACAATGAAGAGAATTTTGTACAACCAGGGTACAACTGGTTGTGTGCTTCATTTATTAAGTCTTCAAATAAGCTTGAATTGTTATCTCTTTCTTGTGCATTGGTGTGCATCTCATTCTCGTTATCTTCTTCATTTACATTAGTAATTGGACATTGTAGATCATTTATAATATTCAAAATTTCATTTTCTTCATCTATAACATTCATCTCTATTGTATTTAATCCATCATCATGTTTCGATTAAGATGTGTGACTCCCGTATCCCCTAGACAAGTCAACTGGGTCTCCATGATATATCTATTGATGATATGATGGAGAAATTTCATTAATGAACAAATGTCATTCAACTCCATCTATTGACTCCCACATTGCATTCATACATTTTTTGCATGGACATCTTGTTTATCCCGAGTTATTAACATGAAGTTTTGCAACTTCAAGGAATCGATATGCTCCTTCTGCATACTAAGTTGATAACTTGTTCCTAATCTTAATCCACTCTTTATCCAATCTTAATAATATACGTGATAAGTTGAACCTGTATGATTTAGACAACTTGTTATATTAGAACACATAATTGTCGCAATTCAACATTTAAAGAAATATTTGGAGCAATTAGTCATCTACTCAGTCTGATTCTAGTAGTAGAATTTCAAAATTATCTCTGTATAGAAATGATCTAAATAGTTCCAATATCATTGATAGATGTTTCTAAAGACCTAGATGTGTTATAGATCATAAATGGATTTCCTAAAGGTATATACAAGGATTTCCCTCTTGTCTTGATGTATAAACAACATGATAACTATGATATGTATATCCAAATACCTAATAATATCCTAATAACCCATGATATGTAAATCCATTTATGAACATCACAACCGTCATGCATATAAGGTGACAGCACATGTGAGTAACTACTTGGATAACCAACAACATCTAAGTATAAAAAATTGTTTGCTAGCTATAACATCTACATATCAAAGACAATTTGCTAACTATCCAAATATCCAAATAGCAAGTAGCCATGAAGTGATTAAGTACCCATTGACGTACGTATAATGATATTACTCCAACATTGGTCCCATTAAGCTTGGAGGATCATATAGTTACCATCTCAAAAATTTTGGAGATACACACTCGCATATAAATTACTCGAACATTGGTCCCATTAAGTTTACTGGGGGAGGGGGGTACATTGGTCAAGAGCACATTTTTTCTATCAAATAAAATAATATCATTAAATATTTGTATCAAAGATAACCCCATTACCCAAGGCACTACATCCTAATATCTATTTGGATTGGACAAATTAAGCGGATTTTTACCCATTAAACCCAATCCCTGGGATCATCTTGTCATTTAATCATCTACATATCCTATATTAACACTTTAGAATGCATGCAAATAAAGATAGACAATGTAAAGTAATATGGTCTCAATATCCAATGGTCAGATCATGTTGAGTAGTTCAATGCCGAAAGGAAAAGGAAGTAGAAAAAATAATAACCAACGATTGCATTTCAAGCTTAAATTCTGATGAAACTATGCTTTTACTCAAGAATAAATCAAAAGTAAAATATATTCACAACCTCTACATTGCTTCTTCATCCACTTTTTATGCAAATTGACAAAGAAAATAACCGCCTAGAGTACTTGTGATAGCAACTTTAAATTACATCAAAGAAAATAACCACCTAGAGCACTTGTAATAAATGGCCGATTCTCTCCTCTTTTATTAATCAAGTTGAAATACCAACAGAGGAGTGTATTCTGTGAAAAAGTGGCTATAGATTGTACCAAAAATCAAGAATTTTGTATTAACTCGTTGAGCTTAAACACAATGGAAATTATTTAGAAGAATTTAAGGAATCTACATACCCTTGTCAAAATTAAACGCTTCGTTCAAAGAAGGAGATTAATCTGAAAATAGCTTCAAGGATAACTCAAACTGGAAAAACACTGAAAATTTTAACTGGAAAACTAGAAAAAACAAAACTCAAAAAAAAAAAAAGAAAAAGAAAAAAATTGGAAAAATCGGATGAAATAGACCGGTGAAAACGAAAAAAAAATGGAAAAAACAGGAAAAGAAAAAAAAAACACTGAAGGATGATGGACAGCGACGACGGACCTGGTTGCGGACGATAATGGACGGTGAGAATTGAAGAAGTTGTGGACAATGAGAATCGGCAAAGAAGCTGTGGAAGAAAGAATGAAGGAGAAGAAATTGGAAGAAAGAAGAAGGAAGAAATTGTGGGCAGAAAATGGTTTTAAACGAACCTATCCCGACGCTCACAAAACCATCGGGGTAAAGAAGCTTTCCTGACGATTGTTTGGACACCGTCGGGCTAAGTAGCTTCTCTTGATGGTGATTTTGTCACCATCAGGATAGCGGTAATAAAATTCTCTTTTCTTAAATATACCATCTCCCGACCATGGCATAACCGTCGAATTTTTCTAGCTCTCCCAACGGTGCTTTCTAAACCGTCACGATAACTCTACAAAAAAAATCCTCAAAGAAATACATTATCCCAGCGGTTGGTTTATGTACTATCAGGAAAAGTTTAAAATTTTGATGCTTTTTTATTTATATTTACAATGCCCGACAGTTCTGTAACCGTTGGACGAAATAACGTTATCCCAACGGTGACCCAAATCATCGTCAGGATAGTTATAATAAAAATTCCAAAACCCTATTTTCTTTAGTTAACTATCTCGATGTGCTTTCTAAACCGTCAGGATAACTCTACAAAAAAAAAGCTAGCTTTTTTATTTATATTTATAACGCCCGAAGGTTCTAAAACCGTCGGGCGAAATAAAGTTATCCTGATGATGTTTTTGCCCACCGTTGGGATACACTAATACAATTTTTCCAAAAAAAACCTTTTTAACTTATTAAGTGTCCCGACGCTAAAAAACGATCGGGATAGATACGGTAAATTTAATTACTGTCAGGTTAACTCCAATAAAAATTTTCCAACCTTCCTTTAAACCTCGATGACTCGTCTATACCGTCGGGTTCGGTACAATCTCTCGACTACAATGAAAGCATCGGGAGTGGTCAGTTGATGTCGACGATTGAGAAAAGCATTGGGATAGCCTATTTATCCTTACACTAATCAATTTTCCATCGGGATTAGTTTTTCACCCAACGCTTTGGGTTAACGTTGACAAAAATCAAATCTCCTAATGCTTTTGCCTGCGTCGGGAAATATTTCATCAGAAAAAACCAAAATTCTTGTAGTGACAATATATTATCCACTAAAGTATTTTTTAGAATTTAGGATACATTTACCTTAGAGGGAATGTAATAAATCAATGGTAATCTAAAAAGTGTGTCTCATTTAATTACGTTTGCTGTTATTTACTTGTGTTTCGAACCTACACTGACATATGAGACTCAATTCCAAACCTGTAATAAAAAAACGCAAACCGATTAACGAGTGGATGATACTCAATCCAATTGTGTCTGAAAATTATGTCGGTATTATTACTGTTATCGCTATGGTTACCGTTATTGTAACTGTTACAATATGAGAATTATGAATTTGTCACATTTACTGTTACAATTACCATCCTTCTGATCCTCAATGGTAATGGTAACAATAAATATGCTAGATTCATAATTCTAGGTAAATTTGATAAAAATAACAATCCTTTACGTTTGCAATTGTGACCTACTGTGATTAATATATCAATGAATTTTCATTATAATTACATCAATTTTTATTATAGACAAGTAAATACGACCTTAAAGCATATTATTTCCTACTGTTAGAATGTGAGAGAGAATATTAGATTCGTAAGGTAGTTTGTTCTGGTTAAGAAAAAAACAAAAGAAAAGAAAAGAAGATGATTTGTTAAGATAAAAAAGTAAATGTATTAAAGTAAATAAGATATTTAAAAGTAGACAAATAATGATTGTATATGCTACTCTCGGAACACTGGACTTGGGTTTCAAATCTCCTATGAATAACCTACCACAGAAGTTTGGTTTAAGGTTTTATAGATGTCTAGGAATAAAGGATGTCTGAGAATAAACTTTTTAGAATCAAAGATGAATTGTGTTTGGTTGTGTATAGAAAATGTTATCCGAACTTTATGAATAAAATTTATTTTTGTATTTAATTTATAAAATTAAGTATGACAACTTTATATAATTGTCATAGATTAATTATTAAAAAATAAATATCATTAATATATTGATAAATTAGTTAATTAAGCATAAATAATAATGTTAATTATAAATATTTAAAAATGGAGTAATCTATAATTAAAATTTATCAATTAATATATTAAATAAATATCATATTAATTATAGTATAATATTTAATCATTTTTATAATTAATTAGGTTTAATATTAGTAATTTTAATTTAATAAAATATATTTTAGTAAAACAATATATGTACGAATGTGAAAGAATTTTCTTTTTGTTTGATAATATTAACCTTACCTTTTAAGGTAATACCAAATTATCCTTCATTTGATTGGTTAAGTCTACCAAAAGGATTGCATTGGCTTCAAGAACCACTCAATTAAGCAACTCTCATGTTGGTGGGTTTTTGTTTTCAATTTAAATTTCATTCATTTATTGGTTAATAAAATGATTAGGTGGTGGATGATTTCTCTAATCTACTAACATTTATTTTTAAAAATCAATAAAACTTTCAATATTCCACATCCAAAACAAGAATATTATAAGTTGTGGAATTTACATTAATTAATAAGGATATTTCAAAGTGGTGGAATTTCAATAATTTTGCAATCTCTTCCATTCTTATAACTATATGGATGAAGTATATTTTTGCAACAAACAAATATAATAAGTTGCTTGATACTAAGATTTGGAAGGAGAGTAGTCAACAATAATGAAGAACTCAAAACAGATTAAAAAGTGAGAATGAAGAAAGATTCAAAGACAGATAAAAGAGTGAGGATTTAAAAAATAGCTACAAACATCATCGATTAGGTGGAGAAGTAAATGCGAGGAGACAAGATTTCTCCTCATGTTAAGCAGTGTTGGAAATCACATTTACAAATTCTTCTACTATTTCTTTGGAAATATTATTCTTGCGTTGTTGTTGTTTTTTTTTTTTTTTTTTAAATTTTGATTATATTTTTCGAAAAATGAATGAATTCGAATTTTCTCTCTTTCTCTTATTTTTTAAGATTAATTTCTCTCTTTATGCTTTTCCATATCAACTCTCCAAAATTTCTAACATTTTCTTAGAGTGTTTTTAAATTTAAAATCAGTTCTATTTTAAATAATAAAAATTTAAAATTGAATACATAGGTGCAAAAACAAATGAAAAGAGTTTGGAAACTAAAATATCATGAAAACTAATTTTAAATCAATAATTTTTGTTACACTTTTTTAAATTATAATTTTAAAATATTAAATTAACTTTATATTCCAAAAATTACTTTGAATTTTTTATGTATCTTGATTAAAAATATTCAAAATCCTACTTTCTCCAATAATTTTCGATAATATAATGTAGTTTAAAAAATTATTCCATTATTTAGAGATATAATATTAATTTCTAAAAGGTTAACTATATATTATCACTTTTTTTATGAATAATTAAAACTTAAATTAAGAAACTAACTAATACAAAATAAAAGTGAATTTTTTTTAACTTAACCATCAACTTGAGTAGTTGTAATAATAATGTGAAGAGTCGTGATATAGATAGCTTGAGTATAAAAAGTTCTATCCATTTATTTTCTAGAAATTAATTTTGAAATATATCTCTACCATTAATTATAATTAACAATAATATTAATATTAATAGATGTAAAAATTTAATGAGATGTAACTCTCTTAATCAATTATGTAATTATGTGAAAATTTTATTCAAAGATTATTGTGAATTTGAGGAGCACAATGGCACAACACGAGAACACGGATATGGAGAAAATATGATACAATTGAAGGGACTGTCAGGTCCAAAGCAGAAGCAGAATCGTGTCCCAAGTTTTGTTTTTCGCCAAGTACAAAAATTACAGAGAACCAAATATGTATTTTCAATAAATTTACAGCAGGACGGAGGAGAAGAGGAAGTTAGGGTTTTGCATTAACCTTCGAAGACACAAATTTTTCACGAAATTTCTCTCGATCAGTCACAAATATTCTTGGATCACGAGCACCAAAGAACACAACAATATCAAATCCCAATTTGGTCAGACACCACCAACAAAGAAATCTCCGTATTTGCCTTAAGGTTGAGAATCTAAGAAAGAGTTGTGGGCTTCTCTTAATTTTGGTAGAGGCTGAGGGAGAAGAATTCCAGAGAGGATTTTTTGTAGAAAAAATCAAACATACTGAGAGCAAAAGCCAGTATGCATGAACTCAAAAGGAGAAGGACGAAGATCATTTCCTAACCCTCTTGCCTCATCCCATGATTTCTGAGAGAAATTAAGGGAAGGAAGTTATTTTAATAACTCCATCCCTTTTAATTTAAATAATAATATAATAACTAATTTATCATATATATTATATATAACTATACAATGCCCTAAATCTCGTGGGTTCTGTAGTTTGTAATTGTAATTTACAAAATTTTTATTTATTTAGTAAAATATGAGATGTTTTATTCGACATTTAGTAGCACTAACCCACAAACCAATAAACTAACATCCAAGGTTATCTTCTGTAGCTTAAACATGTATGTAGGGACATACAGGTGGATCATGTTTAAGTGATAACCCAAATGGGTTGTAGTAGATGGATAAGGTTGGGTACCTTATCCTAGGGACATTACGAATATAGCCTACTTTGTAGATGTTACAAGGGTTGTAAAGTGCTACAAATGATCTAATCCTGATCATTCGTGTAGAGACATATGAGCGGGGGTATTCTATACAAAGAAGTTTGTATAAAATCAGACCACGGAATAAATAGTCTCATTACATAACACTGTTCATAATAGAGACTTACATTTCACCAGGATGACCATAGGTTATATGACCTAAATTCTGAGTGAGTTGTGAACTCCTGCCTATAAAGACGGTCCTTTGATTTGTATGGGTGAGAGTGACCAGATCGTCGACTCAATAAGTCTACCATTTCAAAGATTCGTCTGATTAGGGAACTGGGAACACAACTACACAGGATGGAATTCACTCCTTCCCTAATGTCTGGGTAAGTAAATAAATTGCTCCCTTAAAGGCTGATTCTAGGGCTTGAATAATGTGGCGCCACATCTTCTCTTGGTCCAAGAGGGTTTGATCATGGTTGGACTATGACATATTGTTCATTAGAGGGGTCAATGGTACTTAAGGAGTAAGATGTAACTACAGGAGCAAAACAATAATTTTGACCCAGTTGTACTTACGAGCAATTTGTGAAGGGTTATCGCATCGTTGATTGGTTATATCCAATAGACACAGAAATATATCTGTAGTACGAAGAGTGCAAATGTCGGTCTTTACTAGAGTGACTGGCAGTTAATGGATGTTGAATAATTTAATTAAAGGAGTTTAATTGATTATTCAATATATTGAAGCTTCAATCTACAAGTCCATAAGGTCCCATTTGTAGCTCAACAAGCATTATTGGGAATTAATTTTGGATTAATTTGAAATTTTCAAATTAATTGAGAGAATTAATTATATGTGATATAATTAATTTAACTTAATTATATATGATATAATTAATATAATAAATTTGATACATTATATAAAGTTTATTTGAGAGGAAATAAATATTTGAATATGATTCAAATATTAATTATGTGAATTGGATTCACATAATTAAATTTAGTATAAATGTGATTTATATTAAATACCACAAATGATTGAGAGAATTAAAAACTATAGGTTATATTGTATTTGATACAATATAAAAACTATAGATTAGGAGTTATATTTGATATAACATATAGTTATATACAGATATAATAAGTTAGTTATATATATATATATATATATATATATTATTTAAATTTATTTTAAATTTAAATTTCAAAATTAAAGGGAGGGAGTTATTGATGGAACAAACACATGCGCAATAGAAAGAAAAACGGATCTAAAGTACTCTAATTAGGTTAATTTCAAAGAATAAACATGCAATTAAAACAAGTAAAAGGGGAAGAAGACATACAACCTTTGTAGTCCCAAAACTTCTGCAAATTAGCTCAAATCTCCTCACGAACGATTCGTAGGCCACCATGAGAATCTTCTCGACTATTCTCTAACCTTAGAACGCGATAGTGGGATTTGGTAAGTGGCTAATTTGGAGAGAAAAAAGGCTAAGTATTTGAGAGAAAATATTTATGAGATTATCACATAATCTCATAAATTTTCACTTGGCCAAGAAAAAAAAAACATAAATCTCTTCCTTTTAAAGGTCACTACATGCAAAACATGCAATTTTGAGTTTGATGAGAATTTGACAATAAAAAATCCACTAACTGAAAGTGGGATTAGCGGGGCAAGTTTCTTCAAATGAAGACAACACTTAGCAATGCAAAAGTTCGTATTTTCCACTCAGAAATGTTGTATCTTTCCACTAACTTGGTCAAAGGTCAAAATTTGACTTTCAAAGCCCAAAGTAAAACAATTTGACTTCCATTGCATTTTTGACCTAGTCAACTATTTTGACTTTTAATGCAATTTTGACCAACTCCATTTAATTTCAAAATTAATTCTAATAATCAATTTTAAAATTAAATTAATATTAAATAATTTAATTAATTTAATTTAATATTAAATCCAACACTAATCCTAATTAGTTTGAATCTCTATTCACAATATTGATATTTAAATCTTATTTAAATATTTCCTATTTCTATCTCTTTATGTTTAATTCACAATTAAACATTAGGTTAAATATATCATATATATTTAACGCTTTGCTCCAAAAACTGAATTTGAAACTTCAAATTCGTTCGTCATACCGTTTTAAGGTTTAGTCTGATATGAGCTAGTAGTCTGATATAAGAATCGAGCGTTCCTCAGATCAGTGAGAGTATCAGAGGTAGACTCCTAGGGAAGATCAACATCTTCTATCCAATTGGCAATTGTTGATTTTATGGGTGAAATAGAATCCCCGCAATCTTGGGATTGGGGCACAAAACAAGAAGTCAATTTCTTCTAAAATCCACCGGAAAGAAAATCTTCCTTGTTGGAGTCGGAATGGGTCTCATTGTTCAATGCATGGCCGAAAAGAGAGACTTCAGAAGAAGAATCGAGACCAAGAAAATGAGGCACGAAGATACTTGAATTCTGGAAAAATCTCCTATTCGATGTCCTCCTATAAGAGCTTGAAAAGGAAGGTGCACACCTTACTCGACTAGAAGATGACCAATCCGAAGGTAACAAGGTCTAGTAGTTCTGTCCGTCAACTTTATGAATATGGAACTGAGATTGATTGCGGGACCTCCCTTCGAGAATGGAAGTGTCGCTGCCTCATGTAACTTATTGGCTGATGTGGCCTACCGGCTTGCCTCAAGAATGGACTAGTTTTGTGACTCTTTGGTAGCATCGGGATTGACGAGCTTGCCTTACTAATGTGTAAGCATGAACGAATAAAGATCACTTCGTTTGTAGCACTTTACAAAAAATTGTAACAACTACAAAGTAGGTCGCATCCGATAGTGTTACTAGAATAAAGTACCTGATAACGGGCAGAAATGCACGTTATCATAGTGTTAAGTTATTAGACAATGTTGGATTGCGTTGATAAAATATGTTAAATTACATCCATTAAGCATAAATTCTATAATATTGCGGTCACATGCGTTCAGCATATTAGAACTATTGATTTTTGTATTTTTGTGCAGAATATGCGTTAACGCAATGCAAGATTGCAATCATAGAAAATTATCGGCCGACCGCAACTTTACCGCAAGACTTTGCATTGATCGTGCTCTCAAACATTCGTCCGAGAAGGATCACCGCAACTTGGTCAGTGCAACATGGTGGGCGCATCCGGGTGAAAGGATAATTAAGAGTGATGGGATAGAAAGCTGATGACAGTCGGATCCAAATTAAGTTGATAGCCGATAACAGTCATGAAGTACACTCATCTTTATCGGTGACAATCATTCGGCGCGTCAATCAGAAATAAAAGCTGTCCCATCTGTACAACTGGGAGAGAGAGAAGCCGCCTTTCACTATTGATTCCCTATAAATACCAAGTGCATTCTTCAGAAAAGGGGTTGATCAGTTGACAAGTTAACCAGTTGCTTTTGTTCATAGTTTTCTTTTCCATTTTATGGCGGAGGAAGAGAAGAGTTGTGGCGCCAGAGATCGCCCAGGGCAACTCGAGAGAGAACCTTGGGGCGTAAGAGCAGAGAGTGGGCCGACTCTTGCGAGAGCGAGAATATGTTTAGAGCACAAGTAGAAACAATGTAAACGCCTGGCAGCAAGAAATTGCTACCAGGCTCTTTAATATACTTGCATTGTTATTTTATACTTCATCTTCATATCTATTCAATGGAAGTTCTATTTCTACATCTGCTCACTCTCTTAATACACATGAGTAGCTAAACTAGTTGAATGGGTTGAGAAGAACTAAGCTAACATGACCTAGGAAGTTCATTGCTTGCGATTGTCTTGTTTTATGTTGTGCAAAATACCCTTTAGAGTTACAAAAGAGAGAGTCTAAAGAAAGAACCTAATGTCTCGAGAGAGCTAGGTTAGAATCTGGACTCGAAAGAGCAAGATTAGGCTTGCATAAACAAGAGATAGGGACTTAGAGATAAGCTCTGTTTGTCAGCTTGTGTCGCATGCATCCTAGGAATGGGAATGATAATATATGGTCGCATATTTGTGTGAATGTCATGTTGTCATCATATAAATAGACTTATCGTATATTTATCGCATGCGTTCTAGCCTTAGAAGCCGTAGCATTCATGCCGAGAGGTGGTTTACTATTGTATGCATGTTGCATGATTGCAAAGCATGAACGCATTCTAGGGAGTGTTAGCCGAAAATTTTCTCAATCCGTTCATCGCATATTCATCGTATTTCCCGTTACCAACTCTTTTCAAACTCCGCTGCATTTGTTATTTATTTTTATCAACGCAAACAAAAAACCCAATGATTTATTTATTTAACTGGTTACCACAAGTCTTCATAAAAATCACCAACACAACTATTTTCACAAGTCCCTGTGTTCGACCCTGGACTTACCAGGAAACTCAGGGGGATTTACACTTGAATTCCACTGGGAAAACTTGAGTGCACAGTACAATTCCATTAGCGCATATCATCCATATTTCGACTTAATAAAATAACGCATCAAGTTTTTGGTACCCAGCCTTATTCAAATACTATATACCATTTTGGTTATTTACTGAATTTGATCTACTCTTATGTCTTCACATAAAGTTCATGTATTCAAATAATAGCCATGGATCTTTAGTTTATTGGATTTAGTCTTTACAAGTGCAATTCACATATTCAACAAAAGTTTTATTGAATAAACATCAATAACATCTTTATTGATAATATAATATGTTTAACATAACAAACTGTGAGTTTTTAGGACATACAACCCAACAATTACAACTTCCTCCCTTTAATTCTCTCAATCAACGTGTTGGTGGAGAGTGGTTTTCATGGAGAATCATTTTTTAGTTTTCCATCTTCTTTTTCATAAAGGTGTATAAAAAGAAAAGAAGAAGAAGAAGAAAGAAAGAAAAAAAAGCTTATGTTTATTTTTTTTTTCCTAAAAAAAGAATCCTCTCTCTCATAAACTCTTTCCCTCTTCCAAAAATCTACAAAGCACACATTTCTTGAATATTCTCACCCTACCATAAGGAGAATATAGAGGACAATTTTGTGTTGTGTCTTGGTTTCTTGGATTGTGGTTGATCGTGATCGGAGAGGAGGATTATCGTAAAGAATGTTGTGATCATAAAGAGTAAGTAAAAATCCTAATTATTCTTCATCTTTATCTATAGCATGTTGTATTTTTGTGTTAATGCATAATGTTTGTGTATTGTGAATTTTGGTTTTGTGTAACTTTTAAAATTGAGAACAATCCTCGCTTTTGAATCGAACTTCACCGTTCCTTCATAGTCGACTCCTTCAACTTAGGTATAACCCTTTGCCATAAATCTAGCCTTGAAAGTTTGCACCTTCCCATCAGCACCCTATTTTCTCTTGTCGATCAATTTGTAACCTATAGGTTTGATCCCATCAAGTTTATCTACAAGATCCCAAACTAAATTGAAGTACATAGACTCCATTTTAAGATCCATAGCTTTGATCCACTCATCTTTGTCAACATTCTCTATTGCCTTCTTGTAAGTTAATGGATCCTCAACATCATGAATACACGGATTCACAACCCTCTCACTATGTTGAGGCTTCCTTAACGTTTGAGGTGAATTTGACCCTGAATGAACCAACTTCAACAACTCTTATTGATTTATTGGGCTCTTCAACAACTTTTGTTGAAGGTTTAGTAGTTTTATTGAAAAATTCATTTAACACAATCTTATTGTTGTTGGGGATGATGCCCTAAATCTCGTTAGTTCATGTAGTTTGTAAACACAATATTGAACAAATGCTTGTAATGTAATAATATATGATTTTTCTTCACTATTGTCTATGGAACATTGGATGTTTTATTTGCTTTATCGCAAACCAATAAACTGAGATCCCTGGTTGTCGTTGTAACTTAAACATGTATGTGGAGACATGTGGGTGGATCATGTCTTAAGTGATAACTAAAATGGTCTGTAGTATATGGATATAGGAGGGAAATCTTATCCTGGTAACGCTATGGATGCGACCCGCTTTGTAGAATAGTTATAAGTGTTGTGACTTGCTACAGATGGTATGATCCTGATCATTCATGTGGAGACATGCGAGCGAGGGCGTCCTATACAAAGGAGTTTGTATAAGACCGGACCACGAAGTGTTATAGTCTCGTTATATGACCATAGGTAATATGAACTTAATCTTGAGTGAGTTGGGAACTTCTGCCTTTGAGGGCGGTTCTTTGATTTACATGGGTGTGATTGGCCAGATCGCCGACTCAAACCTACCACTTTGGGGATTCGTTTGATTTGGGAGCTGGGAACTCAGTTACACAATATTGAATTCACTCTTTCCTCGAAGCAGGGGTAAGTAGATAGATTACTCCCTTAAAGGTTGATTCTGAGGCTTGAAAGATGTGGCGCCACACACCTTCTCATGGCCCGAGAGGTGTCCACACATAGTAAAACTATGTTGTATTGTTCCTTAGAGGGATCAGTGGTACTTAAGGAGTTAGATGTAACTACACGGGCAAAACGGTAAATTGGCCTAGTTATACTTACGAGCATCTATGAAGGGTTATCATACTGTTGATTGGTTATATCCGATAGATAAAAAAAATATATCTGTGGTGAAAAGAGTGCAGCTGTCAGTCTTTAGTGTAATGTCTGACAGTTAACGTATGGTGGATCTCGTGGCTAAAGAGTTTAGTTAGCTATTTACGTACCGTTGGAGCATCGAGCCATAGGTCCATAAGGTCCCCTTGGTAGCTCAATAGATTCAAGTTGAGATTCAGTTTTTTGGTCAGTTTGAAGTGTTCAAATTAACAAGAGGTAGTTTGATTATATATGATATGATTGAACTGGTCAATTATATATGATATAGTTGACATGATGTATGAGATACATTAATTGAAGGAAAATGATATAAATATGATTTATATCTAGTGAAGGAGAAAAAGACTATGATTCATATGTTGCATTGATGTAATATTAAACCATAGGTTACAAATATAATATGATTATATTTATTTTTAATTTAACAATTATGGGATAATTGTTGGCGGTTTTTTCTCTGTAATCGAATGAGATAGTGGGAGGTTACATTTAGTTTTCGTAATTGAAGGATAAAATAAAAAGGGTTTTCATTTTTCAAGAGATCAGATATTCACTCACCGATTAGTACACTGCCTATCGCCTAGCAAACCAAGAGCATACACGACAACTCAAAGTTTACTAAACGATCGTGTACATGCGTGCATTTCCTAAACGATCGCATAGAATTACCTAAACGATCGTCTAGATTTTTCTAAGCGAATGTGCGCATGAGCATTTTACTAAACGATCGTCTATACGATCAACCCCAGTTTACTACACGATCGTGTACCTCTACCTAAATAATCAAGCATCCATATATGTGATAGACTCCCGATTTCTCCCACTTGCTTGGTCATGGTAAACGATAGTTCCTTCTTCCTTCCCTCTACCAAATCCAACAGAGCCCACACCTTCTAGATTCTCACTCCGAGAATACCGAGGGTTTCGAATGGTGTTGTCTTCCCTGCTGCCTTGTTCGTGAGGAGTCCGTTCGTGGGTAAACGATAGCGAGATTTGGTGGACGATTGGTTTGGCTTGCATAGCGAGAGCGGGAGGTGCAATCCTTTGATGAGAGCGAGATTTGAGGCGAAGTAGGGTTCTTCAACTGCTATGTATCTTGTTCTCTTTGTTGTTTAAAGTATCAAAGCATGCCATAATTTGTTGTTATACGCATAACTAGTCAATTTGATTGTGAATGCGGTAATTCTGTCACAATGAGTTTGGAATGATCTTGCTTTCGCTCAGAGGTACTCTTAGATAAGAGTTCCTACAATTACGGGGTTTATGCTCCTTTATGTGGTCCTCTTCTAAAAAGTAGCGTTTATCGACACAAAAACTTTATTATCTTTAAGATTGTGGAAGTAACCATCTCTTTTTCCTTTGGGGTAACCTACAAATAGGCATAATTTTGAACGAGTTTCAAATTTCTTAGGATTTGCCTCAAACACATGTGTTGGGAAACCTCTGATCCTGAAATGGCATAAACTACCTTTACACCATTCCATAGTTCCAAATGTGTTCCGGTAACACTTTTAGATGGAATAAAGTTTAAAGTATAAGCTGTAGTCTGCACTGCATATCCCAAGACGAGTCAGGTAAGGAAGCATAACTCATCATAGACCGAACCATGTCCAATAAGGTTCGATTTCTCCTTTATGATACATCATTCTGTTGAGATGTACCAGATGCTGAGAGTTGAAATATAATTTCATGTTCTATCAAATAGTCTTGGAATTTCAAATCCCTATACTCTCCACCTCAATCAGATCGAAGTGTTTTAATTGATTTATTTAATGCATTTTCAACTTCAACCTTGTGCTTCTTGAACTTTTCAAGGGTTTCAGACTTATGTTGCATTAAATAAACATATTCATATCTAAAATAATCATTAGTAAAAGTGATGAAACATTCAAACTCTCCTCTTGTCTTAATATTCATCAGACCACAAAGGTATGAATTTACAAACTCTAAAGGTTTTTTGAACTTGTGAATTTTTCCAATAAAAGATCTTTTAGTCATTTTGCCTTCAAAGCATGACTCATATACAGGTAAAGAATCTTCTTCTAACTCATTTGGAAGTCCATTCTTGTCACAGTCCACCCCGAGCCCACCTCTTGAGCCTGAGGAGAGGCATGAGGGACCATAGATACCACCCTTTTGTGATACCTACTGTTCATTTGAAACTTTTCACTACACTCAATAAACTTTAAGTCAAGGAGATAAATAACAATTGATTGAGTAGGCCCATTTTATTACAACAATGTGATGTTTATATAACTCCAAGACTTAACTACAAATTTTACATCAACAACTCTAAAACCCTGGAAGTGTAACTGTGGCTGTGGCAGATTTTGACCTTAGCAGTACCCTGGAACTCCTCACCTTCCACTACCTGGGAAGAAAAACATGAAAGAAAAGAATGAGCTTCACAAAGCTCAGTGAGTGGTAAGCAACTTCTAGAGTCTATTTCAACTCATAATAATACAAGCATGTCATATAAATGAGGTTAATACTCAAACCTCAGCTTTTGAATGAGTCTGGTCTCAACTTCTATCTACACACACGGTAGATAGTTAACTGTTACTAATCATAAACATTCTTTTGCGTTCCCTTTGTTCCCTATGTGCACATAGCTCTCCACTCATGAGCTCAGAAGTTAGGCCCATCAGCCCTTTGACCATCCCATACGAGGTTCCTCCCACAAGCTCAGGAACTAGACCTCTTGGTCCCCTGAACATCCCGTGAGGTTCCACTTGGGCTCAAGAACTAGGTCTATTGACCCCCTGACCATCCCGATCACATAATCTCATTCTCATGCTAGATACTCATTCATAATATCAGCATATACAATTTACTCAAAAATATATGCTTTAAGACTTAAAGGAAAGTACCACTCACCTTGGTAAGGTAGGAATCTTTCTTTCTAGAAGTTCCTTGATCACCTCGGGCTCCCTTTTGAACCCTACGATCCAGATTCTACTTAAAGATCACATTACCAATAGTTCTAAGCCTTATTTCGAGATACTTTCTTGTAAAAACATGCTCTAAAATGTCTCAGGAAGCTTACATTAAAATCTTAGCTTAGAACTCCTCGTGATTTGGCCGGAATTATCAAAACATCAAGACTGGCCCAAGCTTACCCGAAAACTTGACTTCTCTATTTTTTCTTCACTCTCCAACCCGATTCCTTGGAGCTTCTTCTTCAGCAGCCCTACCCTGAAAGCTAGACTCTCAGAGATTTCAGGTGTTTTTGGAATCACTCCAAACGCACGAGTATTCTGGGAGAAATCCTCGTCCCAAGTTGATGCCATTTCCAGACTTCCCTATCCGACAACATCTCCTCCTCTTGGAACTTCATGACCGACGCATGGTCTCCTTCAAATACCCTTCTAACACTCTTCTTTACGTTCTTTCAAGAGGATTTGGCTTATGAATGGAAGAGTCATCTTGTGGTATTTATAGGCCAAAGGAAACGATCCTTCTCATCTTTACCAAGTCTCCAACGCATGACACATTCTACTTTAAGGTGTTTGCACCATGTTTTGCCACCACTTACTCCCTTGACATTCACCTACTCTCATGCCACACACCTACTTGTGTTGTCTTCCTCATGCATAAGACTTTCTTTGCATGAAACTTCATTCATCCAACTACTACTAACTTAAGTCTAACCATCTCTCAGTACAGCCATTTGTCCAGATGAGCTCATCAGCCTTGCGTAACGCAAGCCTCAGCACCGCTCCATCGTGCAGTTCTTGCATCTATTGCTTAGCTCCAACGCCCCATCGTGTACCTCAATCATTTAGTAAACGATCTCGCTCTCAACGATCTCATGCATAGCCCATCGCTTAGCTAGCGCGCCTATCATTTAGCTTCATCGTTTAGCAAAAACGCCTTATCGTCCAATGCATCTGCTAATCGCTTAGCATCATTGCCCAGCATCTACATTTATCGTGCAACGCCCATTGCTTAGAATTTCGCCTATCGTGTAGTGCTGACGCCCATTGTCTAGCGCAACACGACTATCGTCTAATGCCCGTGCATCGTCTAGCGTCTGCTCAACGCTTAATTCTATTGTCTAATGCTATCGTCCAGCTTCTAAGCTTATCGTCTAGCGCTTATACTGATCGTGTAGGTCCTTGCCTATTGATGGCGGGAAATTGGAAGTCAATTTTACTCGACGACCAAAATCCCATGGACGTGTTATGCAATGCATGTTCCAAAGATATGCATTGATAGTCATGCGTCAATGGTCATGCGTTGGAATGAAAAATGCGTTAACGAATGTATGTGATGACCATGCATCCTACCACAAGTTTTCTTGCGTTCACGCCAAGTATAACATGAACGTAAGTTTCTCGGGTAATTCGAGGTCGAACATAGGGACTTGTAGCTATATGTTTGCGGTGATGTGCATGCGGCGGTTTAAATAAAAGAATGGAGGGGATGTTGCTAAGTTAATCCTACTCCTACTCCTATCGAACAGACAACGCAATGAGAATATGCATGAAAGGTAAAGATGCGACAAACCTTGACATGGAATAAATGTAAGAGAAAATAGATAAAATGTGGAGATGAATTCATTGCAATACTTAAGAGTGACCGCAAAGGAAACCCTAGTCAACGCAAACTAATGCGATCATGCAACACTCATACAATAGTAAACCACCTCTCGGTGCGAATGCTATGGCTTCTAATATCAGAACGCATGCAATGTATGTGTAGAGGTGTCTATAAGGCCTACACATAAGCCGCTAATTATTGTCTATGCGATGATACATAAACAAGGTGACCACATATCATCATTCCAATTTCTAGGGTGCATGCGATGCAGTGTTGACAAACAAAACTTATCTCTTACTTATGCCGATCTAATCTCGCTCTCTTGAGTCTAGATTATAACCTAGCTTTCTCGAGTCATTAGGTTCTTTCTTTAGACTCTTTTTCGAGTAGCTCTAAAGGGGTGTTGGGCACAACATAAAGCAAGACAAACGCATGAACTTGGTTGACGCAATGTTGTTACTATCCCTAGTGAAAAACGCATACCTTGCTTAATGCGTCCAACCACTTACCCTCCTGGGTAGTTGATTGTTGTTGACTTTACTCATAGACAAGCAATGCGTTAGCCTATAGACAGGCGTTGCCGCAGCTTCACACTAAGCAAATAAGGTTACTCACACACTCACGCAACGCACACCTCTCGGTAGGTTGCTACATGCTTCATATCCTTAATCCACATGACTAAGTATGCAATACCCAAGCAATCTCACTAAGTATTGCAATGAAAGTAAAGATGCTAAGCAAAGAAGATGGAGATGGAGTCGAAGGAACAGAGAAATGCATTGAAAACTGATTGTATTAACTCCTTAATTAAAAATGTCATACAATACAATATAGGAAAAGAAAGGAAAAAGAAATGACCGGTTGGAAGCAAAGATTTGCTCCCAGCGGATGTGCGTCAAGGCTGCCGGTGGTTCCATGGATGGGCAGAGAAGTTGACTCTCTCGAGATCTAGCTCCGGTCATCACTCAAAATGGATGAAGGAGGTGAAGAACTCACGGTCATCTTCTCACGTTTGTCTGGATCGCAAGGATCCGCCTTAGGCGAACCTCAAGCGAAAACTTTGGATAAAATGAATTTTAGCTCATCGGCTTCTATTTATAGAGCTTGGATCGCCGACAGCATTAATTGGACTGCTCTGAGTCTGACATTCGGTGCGTTCATCCTTTCTAAACCTTTGCCACTAACGGCATGCAAGGTGAAATTTCAACATCAGCTTTGGATTTTCTCGAGGTAGACGTGTTGATACGTTCATTTCACCTATCTTGCGTTGATCCATTAGTTTGCATTGTCACGTAGCCGCAATCATTCAATGGTCGCATTCGCTTAATACCGCAACTCAACATGATGACCGTAATCGCCTGGCGAGCGCAACTCCCATACGATGGACGCATACGGGTGATTTCCGCAACATCCATGCGTTGATCAATGCATTTGCCTTTGCGATGGAGTGTCTCTTTGCATGCAGTCGTTTATACGGTGGTTCGGTTTCCGCGTTTGCGTTCATTTCCTGCATTAGCTACAAAATTAGAACATTGAATGCATAATTAACATAAAGTAACGGATTAGCAGAGATTCATCATGCTGATCGACACAAACTCTTTTTCTCATGAATTGCTATCATGATCGACGCAATTTCTGCCTAACAACCTTCATAATTCTAAGTAAAAGGCCTAAGATGACATGCATTTCTGCATGTCATCACCTATCCTATAGCCCGATCATCTAGCACGTCACTTCTCATCGTTCAACCCCGCATGCATTTTCACGATCGTCTAGCGCATTCTGAGCTCCACGCATTTTCTATACGATCGCCTACCTCATCATGTAGTGTCGCTCATTTGCTACACGATCGCTTACCCCATCGTGTAGCATTGTTCATTTGCTACAGATCGCCATCCTAGCACCTTATCTCGCTCTCTCTACTCTCATTCATGCATTCTCAATGCATGAGCAACTTGGCCAATGCTTCTTGCCAACCCCTCGGCCAATCATGTGTCCAACCTCACAAGTTCACACATGGTTGCCTTCGGTTTCATACTACACTTTGCCTCATCTCATGCGTTAACACCAAACACCTGGTTCTTTTTGTCTTCACACTTAGCCAAATTTCACTAATTAAGGCTTAATTCAAAACTACTCAAGGAAAATTTATTCAACACTTTAGAATTTCCTTCCTCTTCACATAGGATTTAACTCATACTTAGTTAATTCCCTTTATTACCTGCTTAAGTAGGGAAAATGGAAATTCGTGTTTCACAATTCTTAACTAGCTTCTTAATCCTATTGAGATTTATGTGTCCTAATCTCAGGTGCCAAAAATGGGCATTTTCTTTAGGAGAAATTTTCTATCTTTTATTCTGAGTTATCGTAGTTTTAAACAGTTCAGTATTTATGAGAGCTTTAGTTGCTAACAATCTTAGCACATATAGATGATCCTCCAGTTTAGTAGAACAAATATTAATACCGCTTTTGTAAATAAATACTTTATTTACATTACAAGATAAAGTATAATTTTGTTCAAGAAGACACTTTACAGAAATTAAGTTCCTCTTTAAATCAAGAACTACATATATATTTTCTAAAAAAATATAATTTTTCTATAAAGTAAGTCGAAGTCCTCCCACTTTCCTTGCATAGACAACGTGCCCAATTCCTACACTCATTGTCATCTGACTAGGTGTCAGCTGTTACTAGGAATCAATTCCTTGAAATGAAGAACAAACATGGTTAGTGGTGCCTCAATCTATTGTCTAGGCCGAATCATCATTCTCCACTAAACAATTCTCCAATACAAGTAAATCACGTCTACCTTGCTTGGCCTTCTTCTTTTCTGGCGAGTACTTGGGACAATTCCTTCTCCAATGTCCCTCCTGGTTGCAATGAGAATATATTCCCTTTGCAGCCTTGGCCATCTTGCTCTTTTGGGCAGCAGTTGATGAGTTAGCCTTCCCCTTTCTACCTTTATTCTTCTTCCACTTTTTGGTGCTGGAAGAGAAAGATACCACTTAGTTCCAGAGGTCAAACCTCCGTAGAACTTTTTAAAGGAAGAGGCAACATTTGCCTCACCCTTTTGTGTGAAAAGCCTGTAGCTCGTTGAGCAAGATGGTCGGGTTGTATTCAATCCTGTTCATAATAGCATTGCTACGAAACTATAGGAAACTTTTAGGTAAAGTTTCCGAAATGAAGCTAACCTAAATGGCATCATCAATGATAGACTCATTCATCTCAGCCACATTAAAATGGACCATCATGTTCAGAACATGTTCTCAACCAGAGGCCCCTTCTTACATACGGGCATTGAAGATGAATTTAAGAGCGTCATGCCTGAGCTGATCAGACGGTTGTTCGAACATTCCCCATAGGAACTCCATGATTTCACAGGCAATGAGCATGGGCTCATTCTTCTTTGCCGAGACTTCAGAAAGGGTTGCCAAGATATACACTTGGACCTTTTCATTTACTCGTACCAAACGGTCGTATGCCTCCCAAACATTTCAAGTAACATTTTGATCTGGAACTGGAGGACATTCCTTCACCAGGAAAGCATAAGTCATTGATAATTAGAACTGTATTGATTGTGTTTTTCCATTTGATGTAATTTCTGCCAATTAATTTGTCGATGGCGAGCATATTTAGAGTTACATAAGTCATATTGATAATATTAATGAAACACACAATTTATTTGTATTAGTAATCCATGCATTACCCATTTGGAAAAATCAATCAAATTTAGCAAAATAATTTAAGGCACCCTATATGACATCTATTTTGCAATGATGTTTTAATGAGGTAAGGTAAAAGCCACTGTAGGGTGATCGAGTACTCCTTGACTGAAATGAGACCATCTCAACCAATATACAGAACAATTCTTTGTTCCTATAAATATTAGTCACCATTGTTCTGTCCATAAGTTGTTAACTAGCTTAACATTTTCTTGTAACTGTAACTCCTCATTTTAGATTCTAGAGTTCCGCCCCAATGAGCCAACCGTAGGGAAAATTGATTAGGGAAAAAACTAAAGCAACCCTATCCATTTATGGAGTTGGAGTAAAAAGTCATGCAAATGTCATCTGTAGGGGGGACACAAGCAAAGGTGCCTCGAGGCCGAGCATGAAAATTTACTATAAACTAATGAGAGAGATCGTGGGATATGTTGACACACATCCTGCTCCCACTTACCATAAACACTCTCTCCATTTACCTTGGTATTAACATATACAAATATGAACAGTAGGGGAACATAAGCAAAGGTGTCTCGAGGTTGAGTATAGGTCTCACAGTGTAAACTATAAAGGAGAAATGTGATAGAAGCAATAAAGTATCATATACCTCATTTTCCTAACACTGTTTAACTTAGGGTTAATTTTGTTGGAGTTGATGCCCTAAATCTCGTTGGATCCTATAGTTTGTAAACATTGTATGAACAAACTCTTACTGTGATTTAAATATATGATATTTATTCACTTTTTCTATAAAATATGTGATATTTTAGTTGCATTAACCACAAACTAATAAACTAACATCTGAGGTTATCTTTGTAACTTAAATATGTATGTGGAGATATACAGGTGTATCATTCATGGTGACACTACAAGTATGGCCCGCTTATCCTGTATGTGATAACCTAAATGATCCGTAGTAGATGGATGAGGCTGGATACGTTATCTTGGTGACACTATAAGTATGGCCCACTTTGTAGGTGTTAAAATTGTTGTAAAGTACTACAAATGATATGATCCTAATCATTCATGTATTAGACATGTGAGCGGGGATATTCTATACGGAGGATTTTGTATAAGACCGAACGACGAAATATTTAGTCTCATTATATAACACCATTCATAATAGAGACTTACATTTCACTAGGATGACCATAGATAACATGACCTGAATCCTGAGTGAGTCGTGAACTCCTGCCTATGAGGGCAGTCCTTTGAGTTTTATGGGTGAGAGTGGCCAGATCACCGACTTAATAAGCCTACCATTTTGAGGATTTGTCTGATTGGGGAGCCGAGAACACAGCTACACAGGATGGAATTCACTCATTCCCTGAAGCAAGGGTAAGTAGATAAATTACTCCCTTAAGGGTTGATTCCGGGTCTTGAACAATGTGGCGCCACACCCTCTTCTGGCTCGAGAGGGGTTTAGTCATAGTAAGACTATGATCTATTGTTCATTAGAGGGATCAGTGGTACTTAAGGAGTTTGATGTAACTACAAGGGCAAAACGGTAATTTAGCCCAGCTGTACTTACGAGCAATTAATGAAGGGTCATCGTATTGTTGATTGATTATATCCAATGAACACAAAAATATATCGGTAGTGCGAAGAGTGCGGTTGTCAGTCTTTATTGAAGTGTCCGATGATTAACGGATGGTGAATAATGTAATTAAAGAGTTTAATTAATTATTCACTTACTGTTGGAGCTTCAAAATACAGGTTCATGTGGTCCCCTTGGTAGCTCAAAAGGACTTAGTTGAGAATCAGTTTTTGGATTAATTTGAATTGTTCAAATTAATAAAGGGATTTAATTATATATGATATAATTAAATCAATTGTATGTGATATAATTTTCTTAATGTATTTGATATATTATAGCTTAATGGGGGGAAATAAATATTTGAATGTGATTCAAATATATTTTCTATGAATGTGATTCATAGTTGTTAAATTTAATATAAATGTGATTTATATTAAATGTCATTAAATAGAGATAAGAAACTGTAGTTTATATTGTATGTGACAATATTAAAACTATAGATTATATGTTATATTTGATATAACATATAATTTAATATAAATATAATATGATAAGTTAGTTATCATATTTATTTATATTTTATTATTATTATTTGAATAATAAGGAAGAGAGTTACAACTTCCTTCTCCATCTTTTCTCTCCACCCACAATAGTAGATGGTGGTTAATTTTGGGCAAAAGTAGAAAAAGAAAAATGTTTTTCTGTTCTTGTTGCTATTGCGATTGAATGATTGAGAAAACAGAAGTGTTCTGTCTTTTGAGTCTAGTGTGAAATCTCTCAATCTTCTTCCTCCTCCACCTTAAGCTCTTTCTCTCAAAATAGTCAAAGCCCACCACTCCTGGGTTCTCACCCTTGAGAATACCGAGGACTCCATTGTGGTTGTGTCTGGGTTTCTGTTTGAGATTTTCATTGAAGGAGGTCATCAAGAAGTTATTGTTTTTTGTTCAAGAGATTCGTGAAGAAAGGATCTTCAAATGTGATGTTTCTTGAACTTATTTCTTGTAATAGCATGTTGTATAAATGCATTTCACTTGTATGTTTATTGTAAACTTAGTATTTGATAATTAATGGAATTTGGACAATCTACTTCTGCTCAAGATTCTCCTCACACGAGTTCTTTCAAATTTAACTTAGGAAAAATACGGCTACTTATTTTACTAAGTTATTGTTTAAGCTTGTCCAATAGTAATACTTACTTTGGACAGTTAAACAATTTTGATTAATGTTCACTAAGCATTTTAATAAACTTTAATCAACAATTGCACGAGCTATAGGGGACACAAACAATTAAAAACATATATTACCTAGGTAAGGGTATTCCATTTCCGTCTACTTAAATACCCAAGCCTAAATAGAACTAACTTTAGACAAAGGTCTCTTATAGATACAATTGTTACAATTTTAATCTTTTATTAAAACCAATTTAATCTTATTAAATTGATTAAAAAAATTAGACTAATTTCTAATTATACTTGAAATATTATGAACTTAGGTCTATATGGATCATATTTTAAACTATTAAAAAATGGTTTTAACCTAAGTTTGCATGCAATTCTTTATTATTGATTTTAATTTCTAATTTCATTTAACTATAAAAATTATAAAATCAAATAAATAAATTAGAACCATACATTGCATTCGAAGTCATACTTAGAAAAATTATAACAATTATAAAATTACCTAGAGTAATGACATGCTTCATGCAATTTCAATTTCATTACTTAATATACATAATGTTTATATACTAAAATAATGAAAGTATTAATAATATACATACATCCATACATCCAAACTATATATTATAAACTTTATAATATAAATGATGCATGGCTATGTTATTAATGCATGCAAACATATATTATAACATTTATAAGATATGATGCATGAGCATGCTATAAAATAAATCATGCAATTATATTATAACAGTTATAATATTTATGATGCATGAAAAAAAAATGCATAACCTATGGTGAGATTTTTTTATATGACATACATTATGACATGTGTAAGAAAAATAAATTATACATCCAATGCATAATTTAAAATTAAATAAACAATTAATGGACCGAGATTTACTTTTAGAACAATTAATAAATTACTATATGTTTTATATTAATTTAATTAATTAAAACCTAAATTATTACAAAATAATAAGAAAAAGCCACTGCAAAAATCGCCTGGACCAGACCAAACAGCGAACCGAACCACGAACCGGACACCTTATGCATCTCTCCATCTTGGAGTATCGCGATGTTGTACCTTAGTGTTGCGACGCTATGGGAACAATTCTTGTTCGCCTCACATCAGAGCGTCGCGACGATAGGGTACAACATGGCAACGCTTCTGTATAGAACACTTCTGTATAGCAGCTTACTGGACCGATTTTGCTCCAAATTTGGCTCCGTCTCTTTTAGATCTTTGTTGAAGCAGCCAGGAACGACCTGGATTTATCAAATTATAGACTCGATTTCATAATACTCCAAAAAACAACAGGCCCTTACAAACCAATTTGTAAAATATAAAGCGGTAAATAGAAAATCAAACCTAAAAACATCCAATATGTGCAAAAACCACATTCATCAACATAAATGCAGAACTTAATATAGTACCCACCATAAATTCTATAATTTATTTTTTTTTTTAAAAAAAAAAGTGGGACTCAAAACACCGCTCTGATACCAATTGAAGGGACTGTGAGGTCTGAAGTAGAAGCAGAATCGTGTCCCAAGTTTAGTTTTTTTTCATAATACAAATATTACAAAGAATAAAATATGTATTTTCAATAAATTTACAGCATGCTAAATAGAGGAGAGGAGGAAATTAGGGTTTTGTAACACTAATCTTAAAAGACACAAATTTTTCACGAAATTTCTCTCAATTGGTCACGAATCTTCTTGGATCCCGAGCACTAAAGAACACAACAACACCAAATCCCAATTTGGTCAGACACCACCAATAGAGAAGCCTTCGTATTTCTTTAGTGTTGAGAATCAAAGTGTGATGGGATTTGACATGTCTGGAACGACTTCCAGATCAGTCAAGAATTTTCTAAGCCAAACAGCTTCCTTAGCAACTTCACAAACCGCTACATACTTAGCCTCCATGGTGAATTCAACAATGCACCCTTGCTTGGTGCTCCTCCAGACTACTGCTCCTCCGTTAAGAGTGAATACTGATCTTGATGTGGATTTCCTAGAATCTCTATCAATTTGGAAATCAGAGTCCGTGTATTCTAAAACGATCAGATCTTTAGGACCATACACGAGAATGTAGTCCCTCGTTCTCCATAGATACTTGAGAATACTCTTAATGGTGGTCCGGTGATCAAATCCTGGATTAGACTGATATCTACTGACTATCCCCACCGTATAGTAGATATCAGGTCTAATACACAATATCGCATACATCAAGTTACCAATAGTCGATGCATAGAGGATCCGTCTCATTTCCTCAACCTCTTGAGGTATCTTAGGACCCTGTTCCTTAGGCAATATAACTCCATGCCTGAAAAGTAATAAACCTATCTTAGAGTTCTGCATCGAATACTTGACAAGCATTTTGTCAATATACGATGCTTGAGACAGAGCTAATTCTTTCGATCTCTAAAGATCTAAATTCCTAGAACAAATTGAGTCTGTTCTAAATATTTCATTTGGAATTGGGTCGCTAGCCCATTTTTAATTTTAGTCAATAGACCTACATCATTCCCAATAGTAGGATATCGTCTACATACAACACTAGGAAAGCTACTGAACTGTTGATGATCCTCTTGTATACACAAGACTCATCAACAATTTGATCAAAGCCATAAGATTTGATCATTGTATCAAACCTTATATTCCAAGATCGAGAAGCTTGCTTTAATCCATAAATAGACCGATTAAGCCTGCAAACCTTTTGCTCTTGACCTTGGGTTATGAATCCCTTGGGCTGCTCCATATAAATGGTCTCCTCAAGATTTCCATTCAGAAAAGAAGACTTGATGTCTGTTTGCTAAATCTCATAGTCATAATATGAGGTAATGGACAAGAGGATTTGGATAGACTTCAGCACTGCAACAAGTGAGAAAGTCTCCTCATAGTGGAATCCTTCAACTTAGGTATAACCTTTTGCCACTAGTCTAGTCTTAAAGGTTTGCACCTTCCCATCAGCACCCCGTTTTCTCTTAAAGATCCATTTGTAACATATAGATTTAACCCCATCAGGTAGATCTACAAGATCTTAAACTGAATTGAAGTACATTGACTCCATTTTGAAATTCATAGCTTTGATCCACTCATCTTTATCAATATCCTCCATTGCTTTCTTATAAGACAATGGATCCTCAACATCTCTGTCAGCTACCATAGGTAGGATTTCCATTAAATCTATATAATGGACAAGTCGGTTCGCAACCCTCCCACTGCATCAAAGCTCCCTAAACACTTGAGGTGGATTTGACCTACTAGATGATCCAAATTCAACAACTCTTGTTGAGGTCTCAGGTTCTTCAACAACTCTTGTTGAAGGTTTAGTAGATTCCTTGGAAAGTTCATTCAACACAACCTTACTACGAGGCTTGTGATCCCTTATGTGGTCTTCTTTTAGAAAAGTAGTGCTTTTCGACACAAACATTTTATTTTATTTAGGGTCGAAGAAGTAACCACCTCCCGTTCCTTTGAGGTAACCTACAAATAGGCACAGTTTTGAACGAGGTTCAGTTTCTTAGGATCTACCTCAAGCACATGTGTTAGGCAACTTCAGATTCTGAAATGACGTAAACTAGCTTTAAGACTATTCCATAACTCCAAAGGTATTCTCGTAACACTTTTGGATGGAACGCAGTTCAAAATATACGTTGCAGTCTATACTGCAAAATCAAAAAATGAATCAGGTAAGGAAGCATAAGTCATCATAGACAGAACTATGTCTAACAGGGTTTGATTTCTCATTTTTGACACACCATTCTTTTGAGGTGTACCAGGTGCTGAGAGTTGTGATACAATTCTGTGCTCTATCAAATAGTTCTAGAATGTTAGATCCAAAAACTCTCCACCTCGATCAGATCGAAATGTCTTAATTGTTCTATTTAATGCATTTTCAACTTCTGCTTCGAACTCTTTGAAATTCTCAAAGGATTTAAACTTATGTTGCATCAAATAAACATACTCATATCTTGAATAATCATCAGTAAAGGTGATAAAATATTCAAACTCTCCTCTTGCTTTTACATTCATCAGACCACAGAGGTCTGAATGTACTAGCTCTAAGGGTTCTTTGGCCATGTGAATTTTTTTAGTAAAAGGTCTTTTAGTCATTTTGCCTTCAAGGCATGACTCACATACAAGTAAATAATTTTCTTCTAATTTGCTTAGAAGTCTATTCTTCACCAACCTCTCAATCCTATTGAGATTGATGTGTCCTAATCTCAGGTGCCAAAGTTGTGACATTTTCTTTAGGAGAAATTCTAAGTCTTTTATATTGATTTACCGAAGTTTTAAACATTTCAGTGTTATAGAAGGCTTTAGTTGTTAACGTTCTTAGCACATAAAGATTGTTTTTCAGTTCAGCAGAACAAATATTGAGACCGTTTTTTGAAATAAACACTTTATTTACAGAGAAATATATATAATAATTTTATTCTAATAAACACTTGACAGAAATTAAGTTCCTCTTCAAATCCGAAAGTACATATACATTTTCAAGTAAAATATATTTATTATATAAAGTCAGCTGGAGACCTCCCACTGCCACAAGTGAGACGAGTGCCTAGTTCCAACCTGCATCTCCATCTCTCTAGCTTTCAGTTCTTACCAGGAACTAATTCCCTGAAATGAAAAACAAATGTGGTTAATAGCACTCAAATGAATTATCCAGGCCAAATGATCATTCTTCACTAAACAGGTTTCCAAAACAAGCAAATCATATTTACCTTACTTGACCTTATTCTTTTCTGTCAAGTATTTAGGACAGTTTCTCTTCCAATGTCCCTCATGGTTGCAATGAAACAAATTTCCTTTGCAACATTGGCTTTCTTGCCCTTTCAGGCAGTAGCTGGTGGGTTAGCTTTCCACTCTCTACCTTTCTTCTTCTTCCAATTTTTAGTGCCGAAAGAAGAAGACATAGACTTTGTCCCAGAGGTCGAACCTCTGTGGAATTTCTTAGAGGATGAAGCAACATTTACTTCACCGTTCTATTCCTTGGTTTTCATCAAGGACTGAAAGGTCTGTAGCTCGTTAAGCAAGGTGGTCAGATTGTAGTCAATCCTGTTCATAACAACATTGCTATGGAACTATAGGAAACTTTCAGGTAAAGATTCTAGAATGAAGCTAACCTGACTGGCTTCATCGATGACAGATCCATTCATCTCTGCCACATTGAAATGGACCATCATGTTGAGAACATGTTCTCGAACAGATGGCCTTTCTTGCATACAGGCATTGAAGATGTGTTTGAGAGCGTCGTGCCTGAGCTGTATGGATGGTTGTCCGAACATTCCCCTCAGAGACTCCATAATCTCACCGGTCGTGAGTATGGGTTCATGCTTCTTGGCCAGGACTTCCGAAAGACTTTCCAAGATGTATGCTCAGGCCTTCTCGTTTGCTTGTGTCCATCACTCTTATGCTTCTGAGCATTTCAAGCAGCATTTAGAGCTGGTATAGGAAGACAATCCTCTATTAGGAAAAAACGGAGGTCATCGATGATTAGGATTTTTGTTGATCGTATTTTTACAAGATGTGTAATTTTCGCCTGTTAATTTATAACGGCGAGTAAATTTAGAGTTGTGTAGTCATACTAAAATAAGTTTATTGAAACCATACAAATTATTTATATTAGTCTATTTTCATTAAACCGCTAAGACAAAACAATCAATTTTTGCAAAATAATCTAATATACCCTAAGTGATATTTATTTTGCAATGATGTTTCAGTGAGGTCAGACAAAAGTCATGGTAGGGTGATCAGGTGCCCCTTCACTGAAATGAGACTATCTTAACTAATAGACAAAAAAAAATCCTTATTACTTTAAGTATCAATCACCATTGTTCCGTCCAAAAATTGTTAAACTCGCTTAACAATTCTTGTAAGTATAACCCCTCATTTTAGGTTCTAGAGTTCCACCCCAATAAACCAACTATAGGAAAAAACCGATTGGGACATGAAACTAAAGTAGCCCTATCCATTGCTAGAGTTTGAATAAAGCGTCATGCAACAATGCCATCCATAGGGGGAACACTTAAGATGTCACGAGGCCGTGCATGAAACTTTACTTCAAACTAATGAGAGAGACTGAGGGATATAGTGTCACACGTCCCACTCCTACTTACTATAAACACTCTCTTCATTCAACTTGATACAAATGTCATCCATAGGGGGACACTCAAGGTGCCTCGAGCTCATGGTGTGAACTTTTAGGGAGAAATGTGAAGAAGAAAAATAAAGTATCATATACCCCATTTTCCTACCACCAAGTGTTTTACCTAGGGTTAATTAACTTAGGAAAATCTGACTACTGATTTTAACTAAGTGAATGTTTAATTTGCCCAAAAACAATACTTTCTTTTGGATAATTAAAAAATTTTGATTAAGGTCTATAAACTCTTTAACAAACTTCAATCAAACATTCCATGCTTTTAACAAATCTATCTAATTCACCTTTCCAGGTAAGTTCCCAGATAGGGATGTTATGTTTCCGTCAACTTAAATACCCCAGCCTAGACAGAACTAGTCTTAGACAAAATGTCTCTTATAGATACATTTGTTACAATGTTAATCCTTTAATTAAAAATCAATTTAATCCTATTAAACAGATTAAAATATTAAACTTAAATTTCTAATCTTATTAGAAAAAAATGATCTTAGGTCTATCTAAATCATGTTCTAAAACAATTTTAAATGATGATTTCAACCTAAGGTTTGCATGCAATTTTGAATTATCGATTTTAATTTGTAATTTCATTTAATTATAACCATTACAAATAAATGAAACAAATTAAAACATACATTGCATGTATTGACATACTTTAGTAAATTATAACATTTATAAATAATCTAAGGTAGTGTCATGCTTCATGCAATTACATTTCATTACTAACATATATAACATTTAGGAAAAGTATTGGACAGTTTTGAAAGAAAAAAACAATGCCTAAATTCAAGCTCATTCAACACAATTTCTACCTAAAATTTCAAAATCAAGTCCGTTGCAGCTTGTTGGGGCCTCGATGCCAAGGTTTCTCTTCAACAACGATTCGATATAAAAATTTTGCCTCAAGATTCTATTTTTTTGAAAGGTATTGTAATTAAAGTGTGGGGTGGGAGAATCGAATCTCAAACCTCAATACAAACATTATGCTAATTGAACTACGTTCTTATCGATAATTTTGCCTCAAAATTTCACTACAGCTCAAGCTGAGATATCGTGAAACGTCATTGACATTTTATTGACTTGAAGAAAAATTAACTCTCTTGTTTAAATATGTCGACATGTTGCTCAACATTTTATATGTACACTGACCTCAATAAATCAGTGTGATCCCACCATCAAAACTTGTACCAATGAAATAAAATTAAAGCTTCATTCACAATGTTCACAAAACCAATGAATGAAAAGGTATAGAAGGAGATCATACATTGAAACCAACAAAAAATTACAGCAATAGCACATGCTGAAAATAATAATAACAATATAGTAATAATTTTGGTTCATTCAATCCCATTCCCACCTTTCATTTTCTCATTGGTTTTCTAAAAAGAACTTGTGATTCCTAACAGCATGGCCCCATTACAAAGCCCATATACCTACCACTTTCTGCTCCCATCTTTCTACACATTATTTTGAGGACCATTAATAAATGTACATATGGCTTTACTTATCCCTTCTATCACTTTTGTACCTCCAAAATTTAATTATGGAAGCCACATTTATATTTTTCTAAAACCTAAATAAATATTGTGCTCCTTGCTTCTTGCTTTAGTTAGTTTAGTTAGTTCATTTTTCTTGTTTTGGACTCGGTTCTTGATATCGAGTATGACATTAAGGAAATGTTTCGATTGAGGGAATTAGAATGAGAATAAGAGTGGGAATGGGCAAGGTATGCCCATCCCCTTGTTTGGTACAAGTTTTGAAACTTTAGGCATGAGAATATGTTTTTCCCATACATTCTTTATACCCATGAATGATACCCATCCAAAAATGTGAGTTTTCTTCATTCCTACTCTCTCCTCTTTTAATACATTTATTTATTCTTTTATTTTTATATATTATTAAAATTGATTGATTTAATTTAGTACATATATATATATATATATTATTATAGTTTAATAAACTAGTTTATATATACACATATATACCTATTCTTATTTTTCAATAACTGTCAAGAACCAAAGTAATAAAACTATCCATTGATCAATTAATTAATTAATTAATTATATTTATAGTTAGTTAATGATCATTATGATTAATATAATATGAATTGACTTTTTTATAATTATAATTAGTTTATCATTGATTAATTATAATTCATTGGTTGTTTCATTAATTAATATATCATAATTATATAAATTCAACAAATCCATCCCATCAAATTATGTAATTAAGTAGTTTTATTTGTAAATTTTTCATTTTACAAAATACTTGTAATTAATAATTTAATTAATATTATTATTAAATTGTTAAATAATTAATTTTCTCACAACTTTGAATTAAATTATTGTTTATCAATAAATCTATTAAAATTTTAGAGAGTTTTCAGGATTAATTTTACAAATTAAATACCAAAAAAATTATTCTCATAAAATCAGGATAACATTCTCATGCACAATCAAACACAAACATTCTCAGACTTAATATCCTTAATTCATGGGCATATATAAAACATTAAACCAAACGGCTCCAAAGAAGTTGTAGATTTGATTAACCATTCGACGGAGGATTTCATTGAGGTAAAAAATTTGATCGACGAAATCAAAGAGTTGGTGAATCGTTTATGGCCCTCTTTGAAATCCGTAGTTGGGTTGGAGTTTGATTTTGTGCAAATTCTATCTTTGATCAATTCGAAAGGTGAAATAAATTGTTGGGATTCTTTTTTTTCTTCTTGGTTGTTGAACGTTTTAATTAAATGGGGATGTGATTGTTTCGGGTTGATTTTGATGAACTTTCTTTTCAAAATAAATGAATAAATAAAAGCAATAGTACTCTAATATAAAGTGACTTCTAGAAAAATTATAGTGTCATGGAACATAATTCTTCTAAAAAAAAAGAAAAAAAATCAAGTTTTTGTCGTCCTCTCCATTGATAGTGTAGTGTCAGTCACTTATTTGGCATAATATTTAAGACTCATATACCTTTCAAAACTAAGGATCAATGCAACAGCCACATTGGATTAGCTAACTTTGCATTGGAATAGAGATTTAAATGTCCCCTAGTATATAATGATATGTCTTTTGGGAAATTTTTTTTTACTAATTTTTAATAATATCATATATTTTAATTTATTGGATGGATTTTATATATTACGAGACACCATTTTATGATCTCTAGATTTTATATATTACGAGACACCATTTTGTGATCTCTCCTTAGATTCAAGTTAACGAGTCATTTATTAATATATTTATAGATCAAGTGATGATTAAGGTATTATATTTTCGACTGAAAAAGTAAGTGGTTCAAATTTTACTCTATATATTGGTGAACTAAAAAATAAGGATCAACCCGAGCCGTTTGTTATTTGATGTTAATTGTGCTAATAGATGAGGATGCCTTCTTTTAGTTTTAGACGCTAAAATAGATGGTAAACTTCTAACTACCAAAAAAAAAAAATCGTTTCCATCATGGAATAAAAATTCATTAACATATAATAAAAATTATGCCACGTGTTTAATTTGGTGGAATTAAAAGGGGAGTTTCCAAAAATAAAAAAAGAAGGAAAACTATTTATACAAGATAACAAAATTTTAATACTTTTTTTATAGAGATTGATAAAAGTCTATTATTATCTATAAGTGGTAGACGCTGATAAAAGGTTGTCAGTGTCTATCAATGCATTTTTGCTATTTCTGTAAATAATTTGATTTTTTTTCTATCAATGAAGATTTGTAGGATATAGATGAATATAAACTTTCTTTAATTTCCTTTGGAATGTAATCATTAGGGGTGTATATGGGTTGGGTTAAGTTGGGTTGATGGTGTTTTTTGGACCAACTCGAAAATTCAAGTTGGTTGGATTGGCAACCCAAATAACCCAAATAAAATTTTCAATCCAACTCAACCCTTGAGCTGGGTTGGGTTGGATTGTTGAATTATAACTTATTTTTTTATTTTTAATGAAAAATACTTAAATTTACTATACAACATATGGCTAATAACTAAAATTTCATAAAATTCAAATGCTAAATACCAAATAACTATGATATTTATTACAAACTTTAAACAAAAAAATGCATATTATATATATAATTTGGGTTGGATTGGGTCAACCCAAATTTTCTTTAAGCCAACTCACAACTCAACCCAACCAAATAAAAATAGAAAATTCACCTCTACCGAATCCAAGAACAAAACTAACTCAACTCAATCCTTACATTTTGGATTAAGTAGTCCAAGTTGTTCGGGTTCTCGGATTATTTGAACAATCCTAATAATCATCACCATTCAATTGCATCTTCCTTTTCATTTTTTCAAAAATTGAGAACTCTAGAGTGTTTTCTCTAGAGAGGCCACAGTCTACAAAAATATATATACTTTTCCAATTAAAAAAAATACAATTATTAGTCTATAGCATAAACTTTTTGGTTTTTCTTTTCTTAAAAAAAAATAGGAAACAAGAAATTCAAATAAATAAAAGGAAACAAATTAATACCTATTTTTTTTCCTTTCCTTTTTTAATCGGTTGCATGTTTCCTTCCATAAATGAAATACAAGTCTATTATTAATTGACATCAAATTTTATTGTTCTTACAAGACTTGTACATCAAGTTGTTTAAAGAAAAAAAAAAGAAAATAAAAGACTTGTATACCAAGTTATTCTAAACAATCTAGACATTATATGTTAATAAATAATGTCTCATTCTATTTAAAACATTACTTTCTAGCAAAAATAGATTCATACATGACTGAATTATCTTTGAATAAACCATGAATCAACACCAAAAGTTTAATTAAATCATGTTATGTAAACAAAAATAATTAGAATGGTTGATGTTTAGTACCATTTGCCCGTGAAATCTAAATTATATGGAGATTATTTTACAGTTTTAATTTTGAAGTTTACTTTTAACTTATTTTATTTAGAGTTGAATTTTCCTTCTATATCTAACTCTATATTTTATACTCTATTACCTCTTAAGATAATACAACACGATTTCTTTTTCTATTTATAGATGTAACTAAGATACCGTTAATAAATCACATAAATCATCACAATCTTTTTCTGTTCATGAATGTAGTTAACACACCATAATCACGTAAATATGTGCTGATTTCCTCATTTGATTTTTTGCTTGTTGATTGTTTTCATGAGTTGTCACTTACCATATAATATATTATATAAACCTCTAGATAAGGATACATGTTTTATACCTAGCAACTCTTAATACACTCAAAGACCGTTTGTTTTTTTTGAAATGTAGATAATCGAAATCTTAGATGCCTGAAATTATATATATATATTAGGAATTATAAATGTCTAGTATCTTTAAATTACCATGTTTGTTTTATAAGAATATTTTTGCAAATATTTGAAAATATTTTCATAATGATTTGTTTCGTAGGATTTCTACTTGAGAATACCTTAGATTTACATAAAATTCCAAAAATGTTCTTACGACTATTTATTACTTTATAATTTGAACTTATATAACATATTTGTTTTTATCACTATGAATTTCTTTTAAAATTAATACAATTTATATTATTTTTATATGTTATTTTTCTCAACAAAATAATATATCATAATCTAAGACTTTTTATAAAATAAATATTACATTAAATTTAAATTTGAATATATTGCTAAAAAATAATAAGAAATATGATATAACTAAAAATATATGATATATATGATTGATTAGTAACATATATATATATATAGATATATATAGATATAGATGTATGTAAAATAAAATAAAAATGAACGAAAAAAAAAGAAAAATAGAGATACCCTCAAGTCAGAAATATGGAAAATCCATATTTCAAGAGGGTATTTAAAACTCTCTAGACATCCTTCGTCCGGACATCTTATCTTCAGATGTCGAAACATCTCATAATACAGTAAAAAATTATCAAAAAATTTACGTGAATTGATCCTATCACATGTTTTTTTCTTAACAAGCAAATATTAAATTTTGAAGAAAACAGTAAAAAGTAAAAACTCCACTTTTGCGCCCATTGCCATATCCAAATCCACAACCATAACACACCCAAAAAGATAACAAAAAAAATTCCACCTTAATTATTAGGACAACCAAAGCAATTGGAATAAGAGCAAAGCCTAAAGAAATCAAAAAGTTGGTTCCAAACCTTTCATTTTCTTATCAATTAACACACAACACAACTTTGTTGTATACATTTAAAAAAAAAAAAAAAAAAAAAAAAAAAAAAAAAAAAAAAAAAAAAAAAAAAAAAAAAAACCCAATTTTCTGTCATCCCAGCACCCCAAACCTGTGGCCCCAACTACACATTTTCCCAAAGGACTCCCAAAATTCCCATTATCCATTTTCTCCTTTTTGCAATTTTACCCCTGCCCCCAACTTTATCAACTTGGAAGCCCTCAAATAAAATTACTCTAGAAAATTTATTCCCCTAAAACCCCCCCCATAGTTTACAACATTCAGACCAAAAGAATCGTATATTATCCCTAAATATATATACTAATAACATTAACAACCTTTTGCAGTTTTCCTTTTTCCGCCCTTTTCTCTTCTTTATTAGCATTTTCGCCCCAGTACTTTACCTTATTTCCATTTGTATTCCCACTCTTCTTGCTCTTTAAACCTCCTCAAAACCCCTTCAATGGCGACGTCGAACGCGTCTCTAACTCCGCCGGTGCCGTAAATAAACTTTGGAATTGACTCGATCACTCTCTCTCTCATCTCCCTCACTTCCTCTCTGCTAAACCTCTCCAGAGCCGCTTCAATGGAGACTGTCCCGTTCTTCACCGCGTTCCGGTCTATAAAAACCGAGTAACTTTCCCGTTCGCCTGGTAAGAACCACTCGTACTGGTAATACGCCGTCCGTCGCCAGAAAAACACCGGAATCGCCCCGGCTACCATGCAGTCGAAGATCGATCGCCGTGTGAAGCTGTCTCCTCGCGGCTGGAGGCAGAAATCTGAGGTGAGAAATGTCTCGAGAATCGTCGATGTTCCGTTAGAGCAGCGGCTGCCAGCGCAATCGACAACGCGGCATTTCTCCGCTGCGGAGTTCCGGCACTGGTCGAGAAGCACCGCTCGGAAGTCGTTGCGGAAGGCGGCGCGGGTGGCTCCGGCGAAACAGAAGAGGTGGGTACGACGGCGCGTGCGTACGAATTCCTGCCAGGCCGTTATGTCGTCGTGGGTTTTGGGATGGAATCCTGTGGGGTAAGGTACACCGACGTCAAAATAATCCCATGGATTACGCTCTATCAAAAGACGAGTTATATTTCTCATTCCGGGTAAATAAATACACCCCGATCCCCAATCTTTATCCTTGCTACGGCGGAAATCCCATGTGATGCGCCCCATTGTTATGAAATGATCCCAGCCGTTGGATCTTTTGTAATATTCTTGATTCGAAAGCCATTTTAGAATCATACGGCAATGCTGATCCCGTTCCTCTCCGGTTGAATTCGTCCAGAGGAATTTCCCCACTGCGAGTCCAGCGTAAAACGGTATGTAAAACGCCGTAGCGGATTCCGGCTCTGAGACACGGCATTTATGCTTCATAATCCGATTATGGAAAATGATCTCCGTTACGAATTGGTCCGTCCAGTACCACGACGGAAGGAGACTCTCCGGTATGATTCCGGTTAAGGAATCGGCTCTCTGGCCGAATCCGCCGTTCGCCATCGCGCTGCAGCTCGAGCTCCATGGATTCAGATTGTCGCAGTTTTCGAGAATTTCCTGGTTAAATACCGTCGGCAAGTTGTAGACGAAGATCCGGCCGTGTTTGCAATTTTCGCCGTCGTTAACGGCGGGGGAGACGGCGACGGAGGGGAAGCGGTGGAATCGGTTGGTGGAGGAGGAAAGCGCCGGCGGGAGAGGGAGAGGGAGGAAGCGGATGGTGAAGAGGAGGAGGATCTGGAGACAGAGGATTACGAGTAAAAGCCATAGCCGAGATTGTTGATGGTGAAACTGCTGTAACAAGGAATTGAATGAATTCTTCTTATCGAATAACTCAGAGGACTTGAATTTCTTCGGGTGGTGGTCCGCCGGCGAGGAGTTACCGGAAAGAGGAAGCATCAGAATGGCGAGTGTGACTGTCACCGTCAGCCGTCACCGCCAGGGGAGAATTTGGGATTAAAGTGAGGAAGAAGAAGAGGGCTGAGTTGTGTGTGAAGATGGAGGTGTAAAACGAAGGGCTGAAATTTTATTAGGAGAAGGGAGATGACACGTGTCGAGTTGGGTTACCGGCTGAGAGAGCAACCGACAGCGTATTAAGTTATTTGTGACCGACAAGTGCCGGTTTTTCTTTTTATTTTTTATTATGGTTGCCAGAACGAGGACGCTGATGATGAAGCAACAAAATTCCTAAACAATGCGAGGATTCCGTGGACTTCTCCGTTGATATTTCTAAGCGGCGGAGGGTAATATTGGTAAAAGTAAAATCGATTATCATCCTATTTTTTCATTTCAACTATTTAAGGTAAAATAGTGATATATATATATATATATATATTACTCAATGTAGGAATCATTATAGTTTTCGCTTTACAGTTTCATATTCAATATTCAATGTTTTGACTTTACTTTAGATTTTTTTTATTTTATTAATCAATTTAATTTCTAAAATAAATACAAACAATTTTTTTTATATATATATAAATCTTAAACACATGCATTTATGAAACCTTAAACAAATGATTTCTATTATTTGTTTATTTTGTAAAAAGTATCTTTACGTTTATTGTTAAAGTGCAAGACTCAGATGTACAAAACATGCTTATTGATGTATATATTTTTATTTATGGGGGCTATTTTAAGGTTTACAAATGTTATTTTTACCATTTTTTTTAGTACGACTTTGGAACGAAAGATCGAACCTTCGGAGGAAAATCATGTCAATTATCATTAAAAAATATATCTTTTTTTAGTATATGAAAACTTCAAATTTGAATATATTTTAAGAATATAACAATTGGTAAGATTATATATTAAGAGAAGAACTAGATCGCAGTAAAAATACCACTAGAGATATCTACGTTTTTCACGAGGCCTGGAGAATCCCCATTTAGATAGAGAATGAGAGAGGAGAGGGGATGGATAATAACTTATTTTATTTCGTTTAAGAGGTTTAAGATTTTCTTTTCTTTTCTTTTCTTTTTTCAATAAAGACTTATCCATGTAAGTGAGGATTCATAGTGAAGAATTAACTACTTAATTAAAAACTTTCTTAAACATAATTTAGTAATTTTTTTCTAAAGAGAGATCAAGCATGAGGTTATTCAATGTGAGAAATCTGATCACGAATATTCTCTATCCCAAAATGGTGGGTAAAGATGGGCTCGAATGAGAAAACTATTTTATCTCCACCTCACCTCCACCTTGTGGACATCTCTAAACACCATGAGCCAACTATAGGATGCAACCTCTCAGCATAATTTATTTTTCTTTTCTTTTATCTTTTTCATCAACTTAGAATTTTTCTTTTTTTTTTTTTAGTAATATAATTAAATATTTGTAAACAATTTAGTTTCCTAAGATAGAACTTATTTCTTACGTATATTTAATATTTCTCAACATTTTCCAACCCTTTATATTAGTATCTGAATTGTTAATCCGAACGTCTACTTAAATAAATCATATTCAATTTGGTGAAAAAAAAAAAATTATCGTCACATTTTGTATTAAATAGTTTGGCAAAATTTGAACAACTTTGAAATACTTAAAATATATATATATATATATATATATATCTTTGAAGGGGATGACCAAACCCTTTTGGCATTTCAGGATGTGTTATAAATTTTAAACAAGTACAAATTGAATATAAAATTAAAAATAAATGGAAAAGGGTTAGAAACATCACTTAATTTTATCCCTTTCACAAATAGTAATATTATTTTTGGCCAAATTTTTTAATGTCTCATCCAGTGAATTTAGGAGGATCGATATATTTTAGGCTTTCTTGATAGAATCTGAACAGGATGAGTAAGTGAAATTCCCAAAATCTTACATACTTTTGGTATGTAACATTCTTCAAATTCCCTAAATTAATCCAAATTCCTAATTCAATTTCTGGTTTTCTCAAGTTCAAAAGAATCTTTTCAAATTCTTTATTTCAATATCCATTAAACTTTGGCCAATATGAGCGTAGCTCAATTAGTATAGTGCTTGTACTATCAACTTCGAAGTCAGAGGTTTAGATACAATTAAAAAAAATGAATATTGAAATAAGGAAATCGAAAAGAGTAAGTGACAAGGAGGGAATTAGATATTGAATTAGGGATTTGGATTAAGAGTAAGAAATTTGAACAATAATAGTAGGAAATTTGAAGAAGATTACATATATAATATTTAATCACATATAAAATATCAGAATAATGGTCAATCTTAGTCTTTGTCTTAGCTTATATTCAATCAAGAGTCCAAAAATTGATGGTTAGGATGTAAGCTAAATTTTTGTTTTGGTTTTGTATCAATCCATCGAGATGATCCATTAAAACAATTGAAAAAAATATATATATTTGTTAAAGGTGAAAATTTTTGGGTGCTATTTCTTATCATTACCCAAAATAAATATATCTAGTAAATTAAAATTTACATTGTCCTATTAAAATATGTGATTATATATTCTTAAAATATGTTGCTATAATAATAATAATATATCTCTAAACTAATGTTTAAGCTAACTAATCTTATATTACACTACTTCTATGTTTCAAGATCAATAGAATGGGAATGGATGGAATCCTTTGTTACAATTGTGTTTGGTTCAAAACTTTATTTTATGTAGTGACTGTGGATAGAAAACTTATGTGTATACATTTTAAGTTTAAATCATGTCTAAGTGGTTTATATTTGAGAATTAAGTTCCAATTTTAAATATATAGCGCAATAAATTGAGTATCACAATAATTGATAACAAAATGTGATTGAGAGAAATTTTTGACCTTCACATGCCACTAATAGTATATTTGTAATTTGGAGATGAAATGAGCTAGAACAAAGGTAACCTAATATGAGACAACTTGAGATGAGACAAGTTATAAAAGACAAAAAGGTGCAAATAAATGTGATGCTTTTCTCATACACTTCGATACTTAAGTCAGTTTAGAGAATAAAAGGTAGCAAGTTTTTTTTAGAAAACAAGATAAACTTACTTTTATTTGAAGTCATTTATAAGGGGTAAATCTAAGCTTTTGCAATTGCCTACTTGAGCTAGTTTGTTTGGAGCCTTGTTTGGGCTTTGTGGGCATGTTTCTTGTCTACTTCGAGCTTAGATAGAATTGAGCTCACTCTATCTCAATTTTACTCTTAGTGTTACTTTTCTTTATAGATTTATTTTCTTGGGACAATATGGACCAAGATCTGCTTTCATTATATGGACAATATCTATCGACTTTAGTGGATCATATAGATGTAGAAAAAGCTTTGAATTTGAATGAATTGGAAACATGTCTTTTCCATTTCTATTTACCCAGTTCATATCTTTCTTTCGTGTGTTCCCGGGAGGAATTTGATCTCGTCACCTAAATAACAGCGGTCAAAGGGTCAAATAGGTCGGGAAGAAAGAGTCTGAGATTGGGTCATACGACATACATCTTGGTTGGTTTCACCACCACTAGAGATTGAACATATATTCAAGTTTTATTCGATGGGACAAAAGAGAGATTATTATTTCATTTCAATAGTTGTAAGACCAAAATAGGGTACAAAAAAGCGAAAGCACTTCCTTTCACTTCCTCCCAGATACACGACTTATGTACCCCGCTCAACATTCTTGGAAAATAATCGAATCGAGAGTCCGAAGGAAAATTAGCCATTTAATCTTGTGAGCTAATCGACCGAAATTGGAAAAAGAGATATGAACAGGGGGGAATAACCAATCGATGAAGGAATATGAAACCATTCTGTTTCAATAGAGGTATGGGAAACAGTTAGGGGAAAAGTTTTCAAGTGAAAAAAGGCGATATATGGTCTCATATATATCTCTCTTCCATTCCTCAAGCTTGGTTTGAGATATGAAGTTCGGTTATGACGAAGATTGATGGGTTTCTAGAGAAGGAATGTTGATCATTCCATGTTCATAAAAAGGAAACAAGAGGAAACATTCTCCTAGTGTACTTAGTTTAGAACTCAAAATTCATAAGTCCAATTATGATATTAGTTAGAAAGGCAGCTAGTAAGCAAGTCAAGTAAAAGTAAGATAGCTATTATTAAGTCGAGCGAGTTTTCGTTAATACTAATCAAAGATGAAAAGCTAAAGTTAGAATTCACATAGAGATGATAGGTGCTTATCTACCGTGGAGCTTGGTAGTCTTCCTTAAAACCGTTACCGATTCTCGATAAAATATATTTGGTTTTATCTTATCAATTATTTTATTCTAAAAATGTCCAATAGACCTATAAATTTTCAATTTCATGTCTAAAAAGTTGTGGGGGACTCACATCCAACCTATGTGTTAGATAGCCATTTTGATAATCGAAATGGCTTTATTTTATACAAATATAAAAACACGTTGAAGTTAAGGAGGGCTCTAATCCTCCAGCCCTCCGGACCTATGATAAATTCATTCATATATACATGCATTTTGAAATTGATAAAAAATTGAGTCAAAATGAACATGATTCAACTAATATGTGAATAGCGACTAAGAGGTATATCGTTGGAATCTCTCCGTCGCCCTTGTATTAGAAAAGAGAGAAGGGAGAAAGAAAAAAAATAGTTTGGTTTATAAGTTTGAGTATATTATTCGTAATTACACTAACTAAAACTCAAACTAAATGCCAAACAATCTACAACAACGTTAATTAAGATACAATTCAATAGATAAAGATATCTGTTGCACCCTTCTCAAATTAAAAGTTGGATCCATTACCTCTCATTTGTGTAATTAAAATATTTTCCAAAAAAGAAAATGTGGAATTAAAATGGAAAGTTAAAGAAAAAAAAAAAGAAGAAGAAATCCCGAGGAAAGGAAATGTATACAACCGACACAATGTAAATTAATTAAATCAGAAAAAGGAGAAATAAAAAATGAACGTACAAAATTGAAAATTTCGAAAAAGGCAATAAAAAATAATATCATAAATGCCTTATCTTTCGAGGTTAAAAAAAAAAGGAAAAGAAAAGAAATTTACCAATTACTAAAGCGGTACGGACGAGGCAATAATGAAATAAAAATAATTAGAAACAATAATAATAATAATAGGCAACAGAAATAATTACCAAAACAACAACAACAACAATAATAATAAAATATCAATAAATGCAGAGTAAAATACGCATTGGAAACCGAAGGAGACAGTTGCCGGAAGGAAAGTGTAGCTGTAAGAAATCTAGGAAAAACCGTTGAATGGGAATGACGTAAGACTGCCACGTGGATGGCAGTGCGACCCAAATAAATTAAAATAATGATAATAATAATAATATAAGCAAAACTACCAAATTGTTGTGTATCTATCTCAAGTTTGTCTAAGTTTCGTAATTTTTAATCCTCACATTTTGAGTTTAATTTCAATTCAGTGGTTAAGTTTTAATTTTTTTTTACTCTTTTAATTTAAATTCGATTAGATTTCTAAGTTTCATTTTACATTTTTAATATTAATTTTTTTTTTATTAAATACACATCTTTGATGTTAACGTGATATCTATTAATTAATTAAAAATAATTGTAAAGTAAAAGTTTAAAATTAATTTTAATAATGTAGTAAAACTTTTTCCTTTTTACATTAAAGATAGTAAAAGTTAATTGATTATATTTTTTTTTTATATTTTTTAAATCAATTAATAACTAAAGATGAAAGTGAGTATTTAATGAAAAATCGAAATTAAGAGTATATCTCTTTAAATTTAGGGATCAAATTGAAACAATACTCAAATCTCAAAGTTAAATTGGACACTTTGAAACATAATCAAGCTCAACGTTTAAAGACTATAAATGCAATATTTTAAAACTTAATGATTAAATGAAAACCATACCTAAAATTTAGGAACTAAATTTCTATTTTTTTTCCTAATATATATTAGGTTAAAAAATGTTTTTGGTCCTTAAACTTTCATAAAAGTAACAATTTAATCTATAAATCTTGATTTGTAACGATTTAATCCCTGAACTTTATGTAACAATATAATCCATATACTTTTAAATTTGTAACAATTTAATCCCAAATATAAAAAGTATTGATCAATTAGATGTAAACGTTTATTATTTAATGATATCCACTTTATATTTTATAAAAATATCGAGTCTTCAATTCGATTATCGATTTATTTATGCAATAAATCTCATTAATTCTTAACAACAATTTCTTCAATAGAGACAATATCTTTACAAATTTTAAAATACAAGGATTAAATTGTTATGTATTAAAATTTAGGAACTAAATTATTAGAACATAAAAATTATAGGAACTAAATCGTTGCAAACTAAAGTTCATGAACTAAATTATTACTTGTAAAAAAGTTTAAGTACTAAAAGTGATTTTTAACCTATATTAGTTAAGAATAGAAAATATATGTCGATATGTCGATATATTCATATATTAAATATCTATATATATCTTATTAAATATTCATAAAATAAAAAAGAATGTCATATTATTCGAATCAATATTAATAACAATATTTTTTGAACAATTTTTTAAAATCTTTCCATTCATCATTTCATCCATACGTATATTCGTAAAATTGAAATTTCGACAGCTCGGGGAGGGATGGACGTGAAGTGGAATATTAAATGGAGTTTAGTGGGTGAGGTGGCATCCGATGGGGAAAGGGGAAAGCGGTGGCTCTCCTCTTCCCTACCAAACTCTCATATTTTTCCATCAAACTCGTTTTATAGCTTTTTTCTTCGAGGATTCTCTTGTCTTTTTCTAGGGGACTAAACACGTCTAGTTGTCTCTATTTTTTTTGGCGTAATTTATCTTTATTTCGTTTCTAATTTTCAATTAAATTAAAAATATATTTTACCAATTAAAAAGTATTTATGAAAAGAATTTGGTTGACTTTTTGTTAAGAGGCCTTTTTAAATATAAAAAATATTTAAAAATATTTAAGCTTTATACCAAAAGTTTCAAAAGTATTTTTGTATTTTTAGGATTTTTATAGTTATAAGAATTTTTTTAAACATATTTGAAAGATCGAGAATTATTTAAAAGTTTTATTTAGCATTTCTTTTAACTTTTTAAACTTCTTTTTTACTCATGACCGACAAAATGGATCTTTTTTTAAAACAGAAATTATATACAAATAAAAAAAAATTATTTTTCCTTCCAAATTACCTCACTGTCACATTGTGCGGAGGACTTCTCAAAAAGTATAATGTTGTAATTTATGGCTGCAATAAAGTTTAAAATATCAATTTTAATGTCAAAATAATTCCACTAACATAGCTACAAATTATATAGTACTTATCTCTTTATTCTTATTGTACTAAAAAAAATATCAATTTCAATATTGAGATCAAAATTTATAGAAATGTCAGTGATAACATCTGTAAATTATCAAGTAGATAGATATGTTTTTGGAAAATTATAAAAACAAAGAAAAACTAAAAAAAAAAAAACAAATCACACATGTTAAAATAAATTAAAAATATTAATTAATTATATTATATTAACATTGATAATTGGTTGCTTTTTTCATGTTTATTTATGATATAATGAAAAAGTTGATTAATCACTTATGTCATTATGTTGAGTCATGAACATGTAAAAATATTGAAGAAAATGTCAACATATTGATGAAACATTACCATACTCTTATTGGTTAAAATAGTATTATATGATCTTGAGCTTCAATCAATTTTTAGTTCTCTAATTTCAAATGCCTAATTTAAGTTTTCAACTCAAAATAAACCTTAAAATTAATTCTGAATTGAGTTGCATCAAAATTGGTTTAATAATAAAAATAATTTTCTTTAAGAAAATTAAACATATTTTCAAAACCTTACCGACAGAAGGTAATAGATATTTATTTATTATTGTTTTTTTTTTTTTTGTGTGTGTGGGTTAAAATTAACCTCCACAAAAACCAAATGTAAAATTTATTGAAATACATAAATATTACTTTTAGACATTTTGATAAAAATACATAGAATGAAATGAAAGATCTAAGGTACAAACTATTGTGAAATTGGGAACATAACGGAATATAAAAATATAATATAATAATAATATATAATAAAATAAATATAATATAATTATAATATAATATATAAATAAATAAATAAACAAAAAGTAAATAAAATACAGAGAGTGAATTTTTCCACTTTCTCCAATTTTTTAGGATTGATCATCAATATGTGTCTTTCAAAACCCACTAAATACTACTATTTATAGATAATTTGGCAAGTATGGGGTGGATTACATAAACACTAATAGTGTGTAATCTTGAAACAGATAGACAACACATGGGGTAATGGATAAGTGACACATGATCAATGGACACTAATAATGAGCATCTACATTACACCTAATCTAACATATTTATAATACTCCCCCTTAGATGCTCATTATATATGAAATATGCCTTGTTAAAACCTTACTAGGAATAAAACCCATGAGACAAAAATCATAGTGAAGAAAAACAAGTACATATTTCATATAATCTGATATTTTTAAAAAGTATATATTACTCCCCCTGGAAACATCACTTGAGATCTCTGAGGCGCCACATTCCAATGTCGTGCACCAACTTTTCAAAGGTTATGGTAGGTAATGCCTTTGTAAATAAGTCCGTCAGTTATTTTTCAAACAAATTTGTTGTACAGTGATGTCGCCATTTTCTTCAAGATCATGAGTGTAGAAAAGTTTTGGTGAAATATATTTTGTTTTATCTCCGTTAAAATATCCTCCTTTGATTTGAGATATACATGTTGTGTTGTCTTTATATAATATTGTTGGAAGATTTTTACTAGAAGAAAAACCACATGTTCCACGAATGTGCTGAGTCATTGATGTTAGCCACACACATTCTCGACTAGTCTCATGAATTGTAAGAATTTCAACATGATTTGAAAAAGTGGCGGTTATGGTCTGTTTCATCGATCACCATGATGTAGCGGTTTCTCCACATGTTAACAGATAACCTATTTAAGATTTAACTTTGTGTGGATTAGATAAATATCCAGAATCTACATAATCAACTAGATCAAAATTTTATTTATTTGAACAAAAAAAACTATGTCAATTATTACTCGGAGATAACAAAGTATATGCTTAATTTCGTTTCAATATCTTTTTGTTGGAGAAAACTATATCTAGCTAATAAATTTACTGAAAATGCAATATGTGATCTTGTATTATTAGCAAGATACATAAGTACAATAATTGCACTATGCTATGTGATGGAACTCGAGACATACGCAGTGGAATTAGGATCTAATTACACTTTAATTGCTTTTAATTTAAAGGAAAAAATAGCATGCAATTTGAAAGAAAAATAGTAAATCAAAAGATAAGATACAACCTTTGTAGCTCCCGAAAATCGCTTTTCCTCGTTGAATCTCGACCCGAACTCTTCTGAACCACCACTAGAGTTGACCTACTATCCTCTGGACTCAGAATCGAGTTGTGGGACTCGGTTGATGAAGAAAACCGAGAGAGAGAAAAGAGATGGAAATAAGAAATGGAATTTTGGTAGGTTTTTGGGTTTTCCTTTTTTCAGCCCAATTTTAGAAAATAATTTGGCAAAATTGACAAAAGTTTTTAAACCAAATTGAAAAGCCCATTTTATAGAAAAAACCATGCAACAATTGCATGAACCAAATCCATAAAAACCCATCACCTATAATCCACTATCTTAGTGAGTTTAATGTCTCCACTATAAGCCAACACCTTGCCCACTATTTTGTTAGTGGAATAATCCAACAAAAGTTTGGATTTTCCCACTAACTTTAGTCAAAGGGCAAAATAGTCATTTGGTCAAAGTCAAACTCTAACAAAAAAGTCAACATTTTGACTTTTTATGATTTTTTCCGTGTTGACTAATTTTAACCTCCTGAGCATGAATCCGCATTCATTTTCTCGAAATTCAAATCACATTTGAATATAAGGTCGGTCAAAGTTTGACTTTTCAAAGTCAAAAGTCAACTATTTGACTTTTTACATCTTTGACTATTTCCATTATTTCCGAGCTTCCAAATATGAACGTATTCATATTCTTGATATTTAAATCACATTTAAATATTAAAGCTGTATCTCTAAACTAAAAACCCCGACCATTATATCACATATATTTGTCGGTTTCTCTCTCTTCACCTAATACGAACAATTCAAATCATTCTATCATACTATTCTAAGTTTATTCCATATGAGCTAGTAGGGGAACCTAATGGACCTATAGATCATGGGCTCCAACGATCCGAGATTAGCTAGCTAAACTCTTTAGACAGAGCTAATCAACATTCGTTAACTAACGGGTCATTCCACTATAGTCCCGTAGTTGTACTCCCCTTACTATAGATATATTTGTGTCCATTTGATATAACCATGATTAGTAAGTGAATCCTTCACAGGTTGTTCGTAATCTCGGCTGGGTCATAAAAAGCGTTTTATCCCCAAGACTACATCTTATTCCTTAAGTTCCACTGATCCTCTAATAAACTGTTGGTTTAGGGTCCAACCTATAAACTGAATCCCTCTCGGACCAAGGAGAGGGTGGGGCCCCTTGTTGAAGAACTGGATTCAGTACTAAAGGGAACAATTTATCTACTATCCCTATAACGGGTAGGAGTGAATTTCTCTTGCACTCTATGTTCCTAGCTATCCACCCGATCTTACCCCTGAAATGGGAGGCTTATTGGGCCAGCGATGATGAGTTGCCCTCACCTATGTAGATCTAAAGATAATTCCGAGTGAATAGGAGTTCATAGTTAGCTCAAGATTAAGATTAAGTTACCTAGGTCATCAATTAACAAAATAGTCAGTTTTATACATAAAATGACATTTAGAACGTAAAAAGTGACTATTTCATAGTTCAGTCTTATGCAAACTCATTGAATAGGATGCCTCCACTCACATATCTCTATATGAACGATTCAGGATCACATCGTTTGTACTAACTACAAAGTAGGCCGCATCCATAGTGTCCCCAGAATAAGGCGCCCAACCGTATTCATATACTATAGACCATTTTGGTTATATATTTGAACTTGATCCATATTTATGTCACTACATAAAATTCAAACTACATTAAATAGCCTCAGGACCTTAGTTTATTGGATTCAAGATTACAATTTCAATAACAACTTTATCGAAAAATAAAACAGAATATGTTTATTAATTTACAAACTACGAGTTTTAGGATGTAAAATCCAACACTATGGTACTTCAGGACTAAGTAGTTCTTCATTATCATCTCGAGGTCGAAATATATCTTTCCTCATATCTAATGAACGAACTTCCATTGGAATGTTAAATGGATGTGCTTTGTCCATATAAAATCTTTTCAAAATTTTTCATGTATAAGTTCACCGATGAACAAATATCCCATTAAAGCCAAAATTTTGTTTTTCCAAGATTTTCATCTCAAATTCTTTCCTAAGATATTCTATTGCCTTTGAAAACTCTTTAGGAGTTCCAATTATATTTAAATCATCAACACATACATTTATAATAGGAAATCCTGACTGTGATTTTTTTTTTAATAAAAACAGATGGATGTATTGGATTGTTTTGATATCCTTTTTTCAACAAACATCCACTCAGGCATTGTACCACATTTATCCTGATTGTTTTAATTCATATAGCGACCCTGTAATTTTATTGAATACAATTCTCAGAAATTTGATTTATATATTTCAGGTATCTTAAATTCTTCTATAAATATCATTATCAAGAGATCCATATAAATATGTTGTGACTTCATCCATAAGATGTATGTCTATATTTTCATGCACAGTAAGACCAATTAAATATCTTAGTGTAATTGCATCCACCACCGAAGAATATGTCTCCTTATAATCGATGTCAGGTCTTTGTGAGAAAAATTGTGCAACTAGTCTTGCTTTATATCTTGTGACTGAAGGAAATCACAAACAGAGATTTCCATGAGTAGCAAAAGTGGATCGTTCCAAATTCCATTCAGCTTGAACACAGACAATTATAGTCTTAAACGGAAACTAATAGGTTATGCATATATAGAAATTACAGTATGCTACATGAGATTCAAGGGATAGAGTATGCGTACCTTTGAAGAACCTTTTTTCAAGAATCCCTCGATCAGTCTTCAATGCGTCCAACGACAGCACTCGAATGCAACAAACAGAAAACCAACATCACGAACAACTTGATGCTCCTCGAACCCAATCGAGTCCAACTCGATTCACGAACAAAGTAAGGACATCACCACAAGTGTTACCTTGGTATTCTCGGTGTGAGAATCCAGGAGTTGTGGGCTCTGTATGATCTTGGCTTGAGGAAGACTGGAGGTATGCGGTCGAGTAGATGATCGAGAAAGTGGGAGATAAGAGCACTAACTATCGCATAGACGATGTACTCGATCATGTAGCAACGATCAGCTGAGTAACTATCGTATAGTCAACTCTTAAACGATCGTTTAGATTCTCGACGGTTATCACTTGGTAAATTTTTTTTTTACTTGATAGCCTATTCTGTGAGAATTATCCGAATGGATCAACTTCTAATTTTGGAAAAAAAATTTCCTTTTATCTCATGGTTACCATAAAACTTCCAATAACCTCTCACTCAAACGGTTATTAGAGAAAAAGAAATAATTATCATATAATTAACATATTATAAATAAATATGATACCAACTTATCATATTATATTTATAACCTATAATTTTAATATTTTATCATATGAAACATAGAAATCATAATTATTTTTCTATTTTATGGTACTTAATATAAATTATATTTATATTAATTCTTCCAATTAATGTATCTGATATGTTACACCAATTATATCACATATAATTGAATTTCCCCTTGTTAATTTGAACACTTTAAACTTACCCAAAATCTTATTCTCAACTTGAACCTATTGAGCTACCAAGGAGACCTTATGGACCTGTAGCTTGAAGCTCCAACAGTACTGAATAACTAACTAAACTCTTTAGTCAAGAGATCTACCATTCGTTAACTATCGAGCACTCCACTAAAGATTGACAACTGCACTCTTCTCACTACAGATATATTTTTGTGTCCATATAACCAATCAACAGTGCGATAACCCTCTCGTAAGTACAGCTGGAAAAATTTACCATTTTGCCCCTATAGTTACATCTAACTTCTTAAGTACCACTGATTCCTCTAATGAACAATAATTCATAGTCCTACTATGACTGAGTCCTCTCTTCTAAAGAGAGGATGTGGCCACTATGTTCAAGACCCGGAATAAGCCTTTAAGGGAGCAATTTATCTACTTACCCTTGCTTTGGGAAATGAGTGAATTCTGTCTTGTGTAACTGAGTTTCTAGCTCCCCAATCAGAAAAATCCCTAAAAAGGTAGGCTTGTTGAGTTGGCAATCTGGCCACTCTCACCCATACTAATCAAAGGACCGCCCTCATAGGTAGAAGTTCTCAAAATACTCAGGATTAAGGTCATGTCACCTATGATCATTTTAGGGAAATGTAAGTCTAATTATCAATGACATTATGTAAAGAGATTAATCATCTCGTGGTCCGGTCTTATACAAACTCTTTGTATAGGACACCCCTACTCGCATGTCTCCACATGAATACTCAGGATCAGATCATTTGTAGCACTTTACAACACTTGTAAATATGTATAAAGCGGGCCATATCCATAGTATCACTAGGATAAGGTATCCCTCCTTTATCCTTATACTACAGACCATTTAGGTTATTACTTAATGCATGAACCACTTGTATGTCTGACATACATGCTTAAGTTATATGAAATAATTATGGATCTTAATTTATTGAATATGAGTAAATGCAAATAAAATAACAATAACAATGTGTACAAAATGTTTACAAACTATGAGACCACCGGAAGAATTAGGACACCAATCCCAACAGTGACTTCATTATTTTCATTTCTTTTCCTCACTAATACTAATTTGTAACCCACAAGTTTGACACCTTCTGGTGTTTGGACTACTGGTCCAAAAACTTGACGTATTGAAAGTGAGTTTAATGTTTCCTCGATTGCTTCTTTCCACTGAAGCCAATCTTTTCTATATCGAAATTTTTTAATAAATTTTGGTTCAGAATTCTCATTTTTAGATATAATATCAAGAGCAACATTATACGCAAAAATGTTGTCAATAACTACATAAGTTCGGTTCCATCTTTTTTCTGTCATGACATAGTTTATTGAAATCTCATTATTATCTTTATATATTCCACCTTCCTCAGTAGTCATGTCATGAATTTCTTCATGGGTATTTACATCCTCAAGCAAGTCTTATTGACTATTAATTATTTTTCTTTTTCGAGGATTTTTATCTTTGGAACCCACTGGTCTACCAAGCTTCTAGCGTGTTCCAGACTCATTAGTGACAACTTGCTGTGTTGGGATATCAATTTTCGATGGAACATTTGCAGCTGTTATATGTGATTAGTTACTTTCTTTGCATCTATAAATGCATTTAGTAACTAATTTGCTATATTTTGCAAATGAATCATCTTTTGAACTTCAAGTTTGTTGGGATTGATGTCCTAAACCACTATTGTATTCTCATAGTTTGTAAACTCTGTATAAACAAATTGTTATTAATAAAATAATTGTTATTTTATGAGCATACATTTCAATCCAATAAACAAATATCCTAGGTTATTTCATATAATTTAAACATGTATGTAGAGTCATGGGGGTGGATCATGTTTAAATGATAACCTAAACGGTTTGTAGTAGATGGATAAGACTGGGTACCTTATGGATACGACCCGCTTTGTAGATTTTACAAGTGTTGTAAAGTGTTATAAATAATCTGATCCTGATCATTCATGTGGAGACATGTGAACGAGGGTATCTTATACAAAGAGTTTGTATAAGACCGGGCCACGAAATGATTAGTCTCTTTATATAACACCGTTAATAATAAAGACTTACATTTCACCAGGATGACCATAGGGGACATGACCCGAATCCTGAGTGAGTTGTAAACTTCTGCCTATGAAAATGATCATCTGATTTGCATGAGTGAGAGTGGCTAGATAGCCAACTCAATATGTCTACTATTTTGGGGATTTGTCTAATTGGAGAGTTGGAAACACAGCTACACAAGACGAAATTCACTCATTCCTTGATGTCGGGGTAAGTGGATAAATTGTTCCCTTAAGGGTTTGATTCCGGGGCTTGAACAATGTGGCTATACCTTCTCTTGGCCCGAGAGGGATTTGGTCATAGTTGGACTATGACTTATTATTCATTAGAGAGATCAGTGGTATTTAAGGAGTTAGATGTAACTACATGGGCAAAACGGTAATTTTAGCCCAGCTGTACTTACGAGCAATTTATAAAGGGTCATCGCACTGTTGACTAGTTATATGCAATGGATACAGAAATATATTTGTAGAGTGAAGAGTACAACTGTCAGTCTTTAGTGGAGTGACCGACAATTAATGAATATTAGGTAATTTAATTAATTATCCAAATACCATCGGAGCTTCAATCTACAGGTCCATAAAGTTCCTCTGTAGCTCAACAGAAATTATCGAGAATTAATTTTTCATTAATTTGAATTGTTCAAATTAATTGAGGAAATTAATTATATGTGATATAAATAATTAAATCGATTCTATGTGATATAAGTAATATAATGTATTTGATACGTTATATATAAAGTTTATTTGAGAGAACATAAATATTTGAATATAATTAAAATATTAATTATATGGAGGAGATTCATATAATTAAATTTAGTATAAATGTGATTTATATTAAATATCATGAATGATTAAGAGAAATAAAGCTATAGGTTATATTGTATTTAATACAATATAAAACTATAGATTATGTGTTATATTTGATATAATGTATAGTAATATAATAAGTTGGTCATTATATTTTTATTTAAATTAAATTTTATTTTTATTTAAATTTAAACTAAAATAAAGGGGGAAGTATTAAAAATAATAACTTCCCTTCCCTTTTTCTCTCATTTTTTAGATGAGTGGTAGGAGATTACGGGGAGTTAGTTCTTTTTATTCCTTGGCCATAGAGGCAGGATGATGGTGTGAATTTTTTCCCAGATCTCCCCATAAACGTTTTTTTTTTCCTTTTCTCTCAAACCCTTCCCCTCTTCCAAAATTCAGAGCCCATAACTCCTGAATTCTCATCCTTAAGGAGAACACAGGAGATTCATTTGTGGTGGTGACCATTTGAGATTTCATTTTTGGTGATCGAGTTACAGATGGAGAATTCGTGACTATAAAAGGAATTACATGAAGTTTTTTTTTTGCTTCAAGGGTAAGTGGTATTTCTTCCTTAATTTCTTCCTTTTTAGCATGCTGTAAAATTGTATAATGCATAAATATTTCTATTCTGTAAATTTTGATTTTGTATAAAATTGTAAAATTGGGACGATCCCCTTCCACTGCAGAACTTCATCGTTCCTTCAAAGTTCATATTGATCTATACGGGGATCTCAATGAGATAGTAACGATGCATTTCATGTAATTTATTTTTCCAACTTCTTAATTCTTCCCCTAATGTTGGAAAATTTGTCTCATTAAAAAGACAATCAACAAATCGTGAAGTAAATGCATCACACTCGCCAGGGGTTCAAGATATTTGATAATTGATGGGGAATTATATCCAATATATATTCCTAACCTCCTTTGAGGACCCATCTTAGTATGTTGTGGTGGAGCAATTGAAACATATACTGCACATCAAAAAAATCTCAGATGGGAAATATTTAGCTCATGGTTATAAGCTAATTGTAATGGCGATTACTTATGATAAGATACTGACCTAATGTGTAGATGCTGCATGCTAAATAGCATTTCCCTGTATAGATGTAGGAAATTTAGCTCTCATAAGTAATGATCTAGCAATTAACTACAAATATTTTATAAATAATAATGCTAAACCATTTTGTGTATGAACATGAGCTATAAGATATTCAACACTTATCCCAATTGACATACAATAATTATCAAAAGCTTGGGATGTAAATTCACCAACATTATCAAAATAAATAGTCATAATTGTATAATCAGGAAATTGTGCTCTTAACTTAATTATTTGAGCAAATAATCTTGCACATATAAGATTTCGACTTCATAATAAGCACATGTGTGACCATCTACTAGATGCGTCTATTAATACCATAAAATATCTAAATGGTTTACTTGGTGGGTTAATAAGTCCATATATATCACTATGAATTCGTTCTAAAAATACAAGTGATTCAATCCCCACTTTGACTGATGATGGTCTAATGATTAATTTGCCTTGAGAGCATATATCACATGATAATTCATTAGATTGAAGAATCTTCTGGCTCTTCAATGGGTATCCATTTGAATCTCAATAATTCTTCTGATTATTATAGATCTTAGATGACCTAACCCATCATGCCAAATTGTAAATATGTCTGGATTCATGAACTTCAGGTTCATTGTTGCATATGTTTCAATTACTCGTATGAGATAGTATATATGATATCAAGATACTTCATATTATTTTTTCTATCAATCTTAATATGATAACCATTGCAACGTAAATTTTTAAAACTCAGTAGATTGCTCTTTGATTGATTAAAGAATAATGCATTATTAATTTTGTTCCTCTAGGAAAAATAATATTTGCTTTTCCAAAACCTTCAATCAGGTTTGCAGAACTTGATATTGTATTTGACTTTTAATTCTAGCATTGTCAGTTTGGAAAAATATTTTCTACTTATAAGTATTGTATGTGTAGTTATACTGTCTGCCAGACATAGATCTTCTTTACTCATTTTTGAGTCACCCAACATATTAAAATGATCCTGGTTTCTTCATTGGAAGAAAATAATTATAGTAAGAAAAACAAAATTTGGAATATACAAAAACTAACATTTACTAAGAACAAGAAAAAAAATAGAGATGAATAAAAAAAAAAAAAACAACATTAAGTCAAAATATTTTCAAAATCAAATAAAACACTTGATGTTTCATCAGTTCTGCACATTTTCTCTTCAGGAGATTCAAAGAATTCCACCACATCCAAATTTATCACATGAAATGGGTCAAATATGTCATTATCTTGGCATGCAAAATTTGCTTCCACATTTTTCTCTTTTTCCTTCAGGGATGTTTGATAGAGATCGACTAAGTGTTTTGACATACTACAGATACACGACCAATGACCAGTCATTCTGCATCGGTAGCATTTATTTTCAACATTTTTTGAACTCTTATCTTGTGGACCTTTTCCTTTGTGATCATCATTTTGTGTGGTTTTTTTTTGAAATTTGAATGATTAGAATGACTACCACGGAAATAATAATCATTTATTCCTCTACCACGGTCACGACCTCGACCACAACCACGATCTTGACCACGATTATTAAAATTCACAGCATTCACTTCGAAGAATGTTATTTAGTTCCAATTGGTCAAGATTCACTTTAGGGAATGTTGTTATTCCAGTTGGTCGAGATTCATGATAATGTGTTGTGAAATTGGGGAGCACAACGAAACATGATATAGAGAAAATATAATATAATAGTAATATATAATAAAATAAGTAAATATTAAATAAATATAATATAATATATAAATATATAAAATAAATAAAATAACAAAAAATGGATTTCTCACTTTCTCCAATTTTTTAGAACTGATCACCAATATGTGTTTCTTTCAAAACCCACGAAATGACACTATTTATAGATAATTTGGTAAGTAGAAGGTATATTACATTACACTAATAGTTTCTAATCTTGAGACACATGGACAATGTATAGGATAATGGAGAAGTGATTAATAGTCAATAAATACTAATAATAAGCATCTGCATTACTCCAAATTTAACATATTTATAATATGCACTAAAAGAACACTTCAACCATGACAATTCTTCCGTAAGGTTATTGCAAAAATCAAAGTTATAAATATTTATTGATATGTTATATGTCAGTATATCTATTAAAATCTTTGTAAATATGAGAATTCTATACCCACATTAAAGATTAATTGATATATGAACACATACATATTCAAATATTTGTGTGTAACAGGTGTTAAATCGAGCGGAAATACGGTGGTTCATGTACTTAGGAATGAAAATGACGGCCAAAAGTCATCGAATGATGAATAAAATAATACCTAAGAATAAGATCATAGAATTGGCGATATAATATTGTTGTTTAAAAATCTACAAAAGTTGAGTCAAAGCTTCATTTTTAAATGAAATTTATTTAAATTATTTAATAATGATACTCAAATTAAACTAGACATGTAACAAATCCCAAAAACATTATTAAATACAATTGTTGACGTGAGTCATAAGTTTCATTAACCATAAGTAACCATGGACGAAGAATTAAATATTATTAATGTAGAACATTGGATTTGATTGGCAACATTTCCATCCCCGTTACCTTCAAGTCTACATCTTATTTATTTAATTACTTATTTGGTAGATATTTTTTATTAAAATATTAGATGTTGGGTATGTGTTACCCACAAATTAAATGAAAGAATAAATAAATAAATAACTAATTGTAAGTTAGAGCAAAGGTTAAATTATAAAGTTTAGTCCTCAAATTGTCGAAAAAAAGTTTATAAATTTTTAAAATGATAGACAACCACTCTAAACTTTTAATTTTGTGCTGAGCAATAACTAGTCCATTACCCTATTCACTAACTTTTCATTTTGTATTTTTTAACCAATAAAAACAATATATTAAGAAGAAATTAAAAGCCCACACTTCTTCTGATCAACTTTATAACATATACGTGTTTAACAACTCTTTTTCAAAAGTGTTTTTATATTTGGTTTGTTATATACGAAAAGTGTTTTTATTAATGTCAAATTACTATAAAAGAAATTTTCAGCAGTGGTGGTGGTAGCTGACAACGATCGTCGACGGTTGTAGGCGAAGGTGGTGACGACGGTTGCCGACGGTCGCTAAAGGTGGTGACCAGAGGTCAACTGGTGGTAGTCGGAGGTTTGTCGACAACAGTAACTGAAGGTTGTGGCAAAAGTTTCTCAAATTAGAGAGAGATTAACAATTGTCCTCAAAATTCATTTTCTAAAAGTTGGTTTCAAATGTTTATCCTAAACCAACTTAATTTTATAAACTCATTTTTCCAAAATCCATTTTGAATGATTACCAAACACTTAATTTTTTTTTTCAAAATGACTTATCTTTTAAATTAATAACTTGAAAATGCTTAATTAAACCCAAAATTAGGTTGTCTGTATATCAATCTTACTCTAAATGAAAAATTAATGCATGTTTGTTTACTTTCTACTAATATTTTAAAAAATTAAGCTAAATTTTTTTAAAAAAGTAGTTTTTAAAAATTTAGTTATGTTTTAAAAATTTGGGTAAGAATTCAACTCTTTTACCTAAGAAAATTGAAAACCATTGTAAGAAATTGAGAGAAAATAAATTTCAAAATCCAAAATCCAAAAATAGAATTGTTATCATACATGACCTAAACAAACAACTTTTTGGTAAATTAAAAGAGAGAGAAAAGGATAATACTTGAGTACATCTCAAGATGCACTCATCTCTATGCTACCCCGTCCCATCACCCACACCAAATAAATAATTAAAATATTTCAAAAAATAGATAAGAATAGTTTGCCACATGTCACATTATGATAGGACAATTTGGTAGGATGTATAAAAATAGGTACTTCCCAAGATGTACTTAAGTATTTTTCTAGATATAAAAAGAAAAAATCTATATATTTGTGATGAAAAGAGATGGCCTCTTCCCCGAGCATATGAAACAAGAGGAGTTCTCATTCTCATGGTAATAAACAAGGTGATAATTAGTAACCTCATTCTCTTCCCACCCTTGTATTTTCATGAACTAAACTGTACATAAATGTTATTGACATTTATAACTATAGAGGTGAAAGATAGATTTAACTAAAAAGTTAGAGGTTTAAATCTCATCACCTCATATTAACTGAACCAACAAATAAATAATAATAAATTTAAAATTTAAAGAAAACTTTGGATCGTTATGCGTATAAGGTAATTAAAAAACAAGGTTGTAACCTAAATTAAGGTTAGATGCCAACTTAAGTGTTAGAAGTTGTGTATTGGCAATATTTGTTTAAGTTTGACGGTTGTCTCTACATCCGACTTATCTAGTTAAGGGATGTTTTCTGGAAATGTTGTTTTTGCAAAATACTTTCCTTATATGGAAAATCTTGTTTGCAGTGTCAGATCTTTTTCCTTCTCAATATACAACTATTTTTTGAAGTTTGGTCAGATCTTTTTCCTTCTCAGTATACAACTATTTTTTGAAGTTTGGGTCGCGCATTTGTGTTGTCTGCTGTGCATATTTAAAGGTTCTTAGTCTCTTGTTTAGGGTTGGCCATTTTTACGAAAGAATTTAGAGTGTTGTTGTATTATTAAGTTCTTTTGTCACAAGTGTGTGGTTTTTCAATCTTCAAAGGAGGTGAAGATTGTGTTTCTGTAAGGTTGGAGACATACTCCAAGCCATTTGTATGCTTCATTAGTAGACTTCTTGAGATGGAATTCTCAAGCTTAGGAGGAGCCTAAGCTAGATGAGTGAAGTGGTCTTTGCTCAGGGGGAAACATAAAGTACAAGTGAGAGGGAGTCTTGCGGCTTAAAGAGAGCTTAAGTCTAGAAGAGATAGAGTCTCAATCTTAGGGAGAGCCTAACACATTCTTCACTGATATCATTGCTTAGGGGGAGCTTAAATGTTCGAAAGAAGGAGACTCTCATCTAGGGGGAGCTTAAATGTTCGAAAGAAGGAGACTCTCATCTAGGGGGAGCCCAGGTGAACTATTTAGTTGTTAAGCTCTTTAGATGTCACTATAATGGTACACCAATAACGATTGAGTTGTTGTTATAGATAAGTACTATGTTGTAATTGCTTATCATATATATTAGTGAAGTTATCTTTCCTAGGTATACTGCCCCTAGACGTAGGTGTGTTTCACCAAACTGGGTCACCAATTCTTGGTGTTCTCTTTATATGTTATTTATGTTTGTTGAATGTTCTGTGGAATGCTGTAACATTGTTCATAACAACATTTAATGTACGATAGGTACTTCCATACTATTTTTCAATTGGTATCAGAGCGGGTCACCATTATCCCTGGTGTTGTGATCTTGTTGTATTGCTATGGAAGGAATAAAAAAAGGAAGCTATACCTGGCATCCACTCGTATTAGATGGTACACAACTTACGCTTATTGGAAGGTGAAATGACCACTTTTCTGAAGTCCATTGACAACAACTCCTGAAAGTCTATTATTGTTGGTTGGTTTCACCTACAAGTTAAAAATTCAAAAGGTGTGAAAGAGTTCAAACTTGAGGTAGAAGTGTCTAAAGCAGAGGATGAAGTCTCTCTTGGAAACTACCGCACTTTAAAAATTGTGTTGTCAAAAATATCTTTTGACCGATTAATACTTGTGTTTCTGTGAAAGAAGCATGGAATATTCTTACTGTGGCTCACGAAGGAAAATCAAAAGTTAAAATGTCAAAACTTCAATTATTAACTACAAAATTTGAAGATCTGAAGATGTAGGAAGATGAGACCATTTCTTAATTTAATGTGAGATTACTTGATCTTGCTAATGAATCCTTCGCTCTAGGAGAGAAAATCTCTGAAGAAAAACCGGTGAGAAAATTTCTCAGATCGCTCCCCAAGAAGTTTGGTATAAAAGTCACTGCAATTGAAGAACCATATGATATCTCGACCATAAAGGTAGATGACCTTTTTGGGTTGCCACTCCCCTTTGAAATGTCACTGAGTGACAGAATTGAAAAGAAGATTAAAGGAATTGCAAAGGAATCGCCTTATAATCCTTTGTTGAAGATGAAGATTCGGAACTTGTAGAAGATTCAAAGGAAAATCTAATTGATGCTATTTTAGTTCTGTCCAAAAAGTTCTCTTGTGTGTTAAAATATATGAAAGAAGACTTAGCTCTTTTCCTTCAAGAAATGTTATGATAGGAGGTAACTCAGAACTAGATTCACAAAAATTTCAGAGGATAAAGAAGGATGTTGATAAAACAGGCTCCTTAAATAAAGAGAAAACTTTTAGCTGCAGAGAGCATGAGGGATTTGTTCATATTCAAGCTGAATGTCGAACCTCCTTGAAATGGTAGAAGAAGGGTTGCGTATTGACTCTGTCAAATGAGGAGTCAGATGACGACTGTGAATTTGATGAGAATGTGAGAGCTATTGTCAGCTGCATTTTTATTGACAGGTCAGAGGAAAGGCCACAAGAACATGATGTTCCAGTTTTAGCAGTGAAGATGAAACACCTAATTCGTCAATTGCAACTGCCTATCATGATCTATACAAACAATGGTGTGACATTGGTAAGGTTTTTGACTTACAAAAGTCTAGAATAGAGTTTCTAATTGTTGATAATGCAAGACTCATGACAGTCATATCTGATCTCAAACGAGAACTGAATAAAGTCAAGCCTGAAAAGGATTCATTGTGCAAATCTATTAGAATGCTAAACTCTGTGATAGATAATCTTGAACAAATTCTTTCTGTTGGTCAAAATTTAAGAGATGTTCAAGGTATTGAGTGTTGATAACTTATAGAAATACCAATATTATAGCTTTTTATGTAGAATAATTAGGGAAATCCAAAGAAAAATACATTAGCTTGAAATGAAATTCATGGGAATAATTAAAATTTGCATTCATGCATTTACAAAACTCATTATCTTGAAAACTAAGAAATTTAACAGCTTTAAACACAGGATTTGTATGAAAAGAAGTAAAAATCAACCAAGGAAAGAGAAGCTGTAGTTGTGGATGGATGGATGGATAGAGAAACCAAGAAAATGAAGCCATCGCTGGAAGAACCCCTAACCTTAGAACTGAAAACATTACTAACACACTTGAAGTATGCCTACCTGGGAAAAGACAACACGGTACCAGTTATTATCTCATCCCAGTTGAGTGGATCAAATGAAGAATTGCTTATGCAAGTATTGTAGAAAGAAAAACGATTGGATGGATGCTTGTAGACATTCAAGGCATAAGTTCATCATATTATATGCATAAGATACGATTGGAAGAAGGACATATAGGTACTTTACGTTACCAGCGCAGGCTAAACTCGTGATGAAAGAGATAGTTAAGAAGGAAATAATTAAATGGCTCATGCAGAGGTCATTTATCACATTTTCGATAGCCAATGGGCCAGTCTTGCGTAATTTGTTTCAAAGAATGGGGTTGACGATAGTCACCAATAGTAATAGTGAGCTCATACCTACAAGGATAGTTATAGGGTGTCGAATTTGTATGGACCATCAAAAATTGAATGTGTCCACGAAGAAAGATCACTTTCCTTTGCCTTTTTTTGACCAATTGATTCGCCTAGCTGGCAATTAGTTCTTCTATTTTCTGGATGGCTATTCCGATTATAATCAAATTATGATTTCACTTGAAGATCAAAAGAAAACAACTTTGTCATCTTTCCTTCAAGACACGACTCATATATAGGTAAAGAGTTTTTTTCAAACTATTTAAAAGTCTACTTTTCACCAATTTCTCAATCCTATTGAGATTAATGTGATTTAATCTTAGATGCCAAAGGTGGACATTTTCTTTAAAAGAAATCCTTCGTCTCCTTACAGTTGTTATCGTTCTGAACATTTCAGTATTTAGGACAACCTTTGTAACTAACGATCTTAGTACATATAAGTTACTTTCTTTTGAAGCAAATCCTATCTTCATTATGTTCTTGAAAATAAACACTTTACTTCCAGAGAAGAAGAGAGAATAATTTTTCTCAATCAAACAAGAAACAAATATTAAATTCCTTTTCATATTAGGAACTACATATATCATTTCTTGTCCATGAGTAACTTAAGTCTGCCTATGGCAATAGTTGGAATGGCCTCACCAGTACCAACTCAAAGAGTCATCTTTCTAGCTTCCAATTATTTCCAATAATCAAATTCATAGTAGGAAGAACACACGTGATTAGTAGCCCCTGAATCAACTATCCAGTTAGAATCATTGTTCCCTACTAAGCACGACTCCAAGACAAGTAAATTAGATTTACTGTCATTGGATCTCTTCCTATACTAGAGAGTAGTGGGATCAACTTGAACTCCCTTATTATGAATTACAAGTTTTTCTTTCGAGGTCAAACCTCTTTGATAAACTTCACTAGAGTTAGTAACTTTTGCCTCTTCTATTAGTTCTTTGACATTCAATATGGACCTATGAATTCAAAATAAGGAGCTAACATTACTAGTTTCGTCTATATCAACCCCATCCTACTTGAGTTATGAGGACTTTCGCTCAAACAATTCTGGTATTGATTTCACGATCTGAAGTTCAGTGACCATGCTATCAAATCTCTTAGCCAAGTCATTAGGTATGCTTGCCAAAATGTGAACTTGTGTCTCAAGATTGGCCTTTGTCCACTTTTTGTATGCATCACGAACACTTTGTGTTGCATTAGGGGTTGGGATTGGAGGACATTCTTCAATCAAGACGAAATTAAGGTCATTTACTACGAACATAGTTTTAATCCAAGTTGCATAATTGAATTTAGTTAACATTTTAGCTTTAAGAAGGTTCATTGAAGCGCTAAACATTTTTGCTGATACAAAAAAAATTATCCATTTTTAGACACTTTTGCAAAAATTCATTTTAGTCCAGTCAATTTTTGTAAAACCTTAATAATGAACTTAACATTATTTATTTTGTAATGATATATTCAATGAATAAATGCCACCTCAGGGTATACAGTTATTCCTGACACTGAGGATGTGCTCAGGACACCACGAGGCCGAACATGAAAGAAACATTACAAACTAATGAAGGAGACCGTAGGATATGTTATCACATTTCATTTTACCACTTACTATAAATATTTTCTCCATTCACCTTGATGTTGACCCATGCAAATACCTTCCTAAGGAAGGGTGTGCCCGGGGTACCACGAGGCCAAGCATGAATCTCACTCCGTGAACTTTTAGGGAGAGCGTGAATGGAAAAACGACATATCATATACATCTTTTCCTTCTCACTAAGTGTTCTATCTTTCGGGTTTATTAACTTAGTAAAATCTAGCTAATCAAATTTCAACTAAGTTCTTTGTTAATTTGCTCAATATAACGCTTATATTGAATATTTAACAATATGTGATCTTATTCATTAAACTAGTTAACAAAATTGATCACTTATTGCATGTTATAAAATACTTGTTGCAATTTACGTTCTAGATTCGTTCCCAAGTAGAGGTGTTCCATTTCCGTCAACTTAAATACCTCAGCCTAGACAGAATGTTCCTTATGGGCAATTTTTAGAAATTTAATCTTTTAACAAGTTCATTTTAATCATATTAAAACGAATTAAAAGATTATCCTATTTCTAATCTCATTAGAAACCCGTTTATTATAAGTCTAGGTGAATTAATTTTAAATGGCCTATGTTTGCATGCAACTATTGATTATCAATTTTAATTTTAATTCATTGAACTTATAACCTTTATAAAACAATGAATTTGGTGAAAACTTTTTCGTTTGCATTATGACGATTTTGATTAAATATAACGTTTATATTAATCTAAATAATGTCATGCTCAATGCAAATTCATTTTTTCATTGTAAAATATAACTCTTATATTAAACGATCATTAAGCATCCCATCATGCCATCATACATTATAAAAATTATAACATTGTATGATGCATGAACATACTTAATGTACTATACATCCAAATAATATAACATTTGTATTAAGATGCATGAGCATGCTAATTCAATCATGCATAAAAGAAATATAGCATTTATATTTAGACATGATGCATGAACATGTTTATCCTAAGTTGAGATTTTAAATCTATATGACATACAATATGCAACATGTAAATCATATAATTTAAACATATATCTCATGCATATTCAATTATATAAAATATATTAATAGACCGATATTTGACACTCTAATAAAATAATTAAATTTATAAAATCAAATTATACTAATTTAATTACAAACAAATAAAATCTAAAACCTTAGATTTTAGAAAAATCTAAAATAAAACAGAGGAAAAATAAAAAAAAATTGCTTATGTTTGGCGATGATGATAGATAAACCAGAGCTCAAAACGATGATCTAACCATTCAAAACAAGACCCTGAGTGTCCTAAACATACTTACTAAATATCAGCTCGATCTAATGGTTAGAACTCCATCAATCGATAAATTAGTGAATGTTGTCCTTAAAAAACCGAACTGCATTATTTCGTTCCGTTTTTCTTATTCCACCTTTGTTTTCCCGGATTCTTTTCACAACAAATTTTTTCCACAAACAACCCAGACTTACAGACTCGATTTACAATAAAATGCCCAAAAACAACAGGCCCTTATATAATCAAATCAAGTAAAATGAGTCTATGTGCAAAATATCGAAAACATCTATTAAGCCAGACCTCATACATTTTCAAGAAAAATGTAGAAAAATAACTGACCCCATGAACTGAATTTTGTTTCAAAAAACAGAAAATCAAAATGCAAAAAAACATTGGCTCTGATACAAATTGTAGGGATTAAATCTCAAGCGGAAGCATGTAAACGCCTTACATATAGAAATCCGTTTTTTTTAAAAGAAACAAAAAAAAAAGTAAAATAAAACATCTAGTTTTAGGATAAATATTCAAAGAAAACATAGACATGCTTGAAAAAGGAAGAATAGGAGAAATCACCACTTACCTTTGTTGACCCCTCTAGTTTTCTTTTTCCACCATTAATAGTCTCAAAATTCTCCCACGTAGAAGGACATCACCAATGAGGTTACCTTGCTATTCTCTAGGATTCATGGAACATGGAAATGTGGTCTCCAAGAACTTCGAGGAGGAAAAAGATCATTCTAGAGAGAAGTTGGAGAGAAGGTAGAGACTAGGTTTCTGTGTGATATTAAAACTTTACCTAAAATGACTATAATGATGTATTTATATGGAGAAGGGTTAACCCATTCTCCAAGAATTTTCTTTTATGCCCTTAAATGCTAGTTAATCAAATAACCCTTATTTAATTAACTGACACATTCATTAAATAACCATATATTAAATTATTTTTAATATACATTTAATCAATCATCATAAATATCATATATTTATGCTAACCTCCAATCTCCATTATTTCTTAATCAATTAGTCAACAATTAATTAATTCATTAATTAACTATATTAAATCATATTTAATATGGAGTTAAATAATAGATAAACATCACATATTTATTTGTATACATCTCTTTATGAATCTAACTCATATGTATCTAATATTTGAATCTTATTCAAATATATATCTCTTACATAATTTGGATTATAGATCATATCTATAGTTAACCATTATATATTAATCTCATTAATAGAAAATTCCCTAATTTGATTTGAACAATTCAAATCATTCTTCGTTAATATCTATTAGTGAACTAACAAAGAACCTTATGGACCTATAGATTAGAAGCTCGAATGATATGAGATTAATTGATTAAACTCCTTTAATCTAATTAATCAATATTTATTAACTACCGATCATTCCACTAAAGATTGATAGCTGCACTCTTCGCATTGTAGATATATTTCTGTGTCCACTGATATAACCAATCAATAGTGTGTCAAACCTTCACAAATTGCTTATAACTATAGTTTGGTCAAATTACTGTTTTACCCTTGTAGTTATATCTAACTCTTTAAGTATCATTGATCCCTCTAATGAATAAACAGTTTATAGTCAACAATAAACTAACACCTTAGGCCAGTGAGAGGTTGAGGCTTTAATGTTCAAGACCCAAAATCAACTATTAATGGAGCAATATATCTACTTTCCTTAAAAAAGGGAAAGAGTGAATTCCATCTTGTGTAGCTGTGTTCCCAACTCCATACTCGAAAAAATCCCCAAAATAGTAGGCTTGTTGAGTCAGTTAATTTGACCACTCTCACCTATACAAATCAAAGAATCGCCCTCATAGACAGGAGTTCACAACTCATTCAAGATTAAGGTTAAGTCACCTATGGTCATTCTAGTGAAATGTAAGTCTCTTTTAATAACGGTGTTGTAAAGAGAGAGTATTCATTTAACGGTCTGGTCTTATACAAACTCTTTATATAGAATACCCCCGCTCTGAAGGAACTCTTATACAAGAGTACCTCTGAACGAAAGCGGATCTTTCTAATTCATTATGACAGAAATTCCACATATACATTTAAACATACAAATATGCATTAACAATGCTAAATTACTGGCATGCTTAAAAGATAAACAAATAAGAGACCGAGAGAACATACCAGTTGAAGAATTTTCTTCACTTGAAATCTTGCTCTCTCCACGAACGACCTCTCGCTCTTGCTAGACCAGCAAGTAATCGTCCAGCAACACCCCGATCGTCTACACGAACAGCTTCGCATGAACACAAGGAAACGGGGACGACACTGAAGGAAATCAGAATCGAGATTTTCGTGAGTAGCGGAAGCAAGACTATTCCAAATTACAATCATGAATTAACATATATTTACAGTCGACTTCAAAACAAACGGTTATGAAATTATATAGAGAAATTATAGCATGAATAATACACATGAACAGAGAGTAAAACTCTACGCACATAGGAAGATGTGTCTCCACGCTCCTGCGCAACTCTGATCGAACAACAGCGACCACGAGCAATCAATCTACACGATCGCCACACCGCACGAACACAGCACGAACACTTTGCCCTCATCCTTAATGAACTCCTCGGTCACGAACTCTTCTGCAACACGAACGAACATCGTGCTCGTCCTCAGCGACACGAATGGACTCCACAGCACCATGAACGACCTCTAGCAAACCTCGACGATGTGGAGTTGAGTCTGACACCACCAACAAGACGTCTTAGTATTCTCGGTGTGAGAATCCAGAGGGTGGGCTCTGTTCGAACTTGGTGTGAGGCAGACGAAGGAGGAAGCAACGATAGCGTACACAACTGGACAAGTGGGAGAAGTCGGAGACCTATCGTATAGGTCGATGCCCAATCGTTTAGATAAAACTATGAGATCGTCTAGCAAAAGCTATGCGATCGTTTAGCTCGATCTGTCGCCTATAGACTCTGCACGATCGTTTACCTTGGGTCAGCGATCGTCTAGCAAAGCTATGCGATCGTTTAGTAAACACTGCAAGATCATTTAGCTCGCACCTGCATGATCGTTTAGCTCGCCCAACCGTTGTTTAGTAAATCCATATTTATTTGACGACTTACGTGAGTTTCTTTTCGCGGAGAGAAAACTCAAAACCCTTTCCAAACTTTTGTAAAACCTTCTTTTCAAAATAGGAAACTACTTTCCTTTTAAACTCACGGTTACCATGATTCAATAACCACCCACTACTTTGGTTATTTAAAAGAAAAAGTATTAATTATCTAATAATTAATATTATTATAAACATAAATGATAACCAACTTATCATACTATAATTATAACCTATAGTTTTAATATTTCATCTCATGAAACATATAAACCATAATTCTTTTTCTATTCCATGGTACTTAATGTAAATCTCATTTACATCAATCCTCCACTAGATGTATCTTATACATCATACCCATTATATCATAATAATCAAAATACCTTTTGTCAATTTGAACATTTGAAATCACTACTAAGAACTGATCCTCAACAAAATTCAAGCTACCAAGGGGACCTCATGGACCTATAGATCTGAAGCTCCAACGGTATGTGAATAACTGACTAAACTCTTTAGTCACGGGATCCACCATCCGTTAACTGCCAGACACTCCACTAAAGACTGACAATTAAACTCTTCTCACTACAGATATATTATGTGTCCATCTTAACCAATCAACAGTACGACAACCCTTCACAGATCGCTCGTAAGTACAACTTGGCCAATAACCGTTATGCCCTTGTAGTTACATCTGTCTCCTTAAGTACCACTGATCCTTCTAATGAACATAAGTCATAGTCCTACTATGACTGAGTCTTCTCTTCCAAAGAGAAGCTGTGGCCACTATGTTCAAGCCCCGGAATCAGCCCTTAAGGGAGCAATTTCTCTACTTATCCCTGCTTCGGGAAAGAAGTGAATTCCATCTTGTGGATTGAGTTCCCAGCTCCCAGATTAGACAAGTCCCCAAAAAGGTAGGAATGTTGAGTTGGAAATTTGGCCACTCTCACCTATACTAATCAAAGGACCGCCCTCAAAGGCAGAAGTTCACAAAACACTTAGGATTGAGGTCGTGTCACATATGGTCGTTTAGGTGAGATGCAAGTCTCTAGTATCAACGACGTTATATACAGAGTCTAGTCATCTCGTGATCCAGGTCTTATACAAACTCTTTGTATGGGACACCCCCGCTCCACATCTCCACATGAATGATCAGAATCAACCATCTGTAGTAGTTTACAACACTTGCAAACCTCTACAAAGCAAGCCGTATCCGTAGTGTCACCAAGATTAGGTATTCCACCTTAATCCTTATACTACAAACTGATATAGGTTATCACTTAAGGCATGATCCACTTGTATATCACATATACATGCTTAAGTTCACATAAGATAATCGTTGGATATGAGTAAATGTCAGAATTAAATAACACTTATTTTATTCATTGAACAATGTGTATCTTTACAAAACAATGAGACTCTGGGAGAATTAAGACACCAATCTCAACAGACACCAGCACTTGGAGCCCTCAGTATTCTTGGATGAGAATCCAAAGGGTGGACTTTGTTCGGATTTGGTAGAGGGGAGGAGGAAAAGAGATAGTATACAACGATCAAGCAAGTGGGAGAAAAACTTGTCTATCATGTAGACAAAATGCTTGATCGTTTAGGTAAAGTATGCGATCGTGTAGGAAAAGCTAAGTAATCGTCTATACGATTGTTTAGTAAAGCTCGGGTGCTAAACGATCGTTTAGTAAAAGATAAGTGATCGTTTAGTAAGTAGCGCACACGGGTATAAGCGATCGTTCAGTAAATAGCTCTATCGTATATGATCTAATTTACTAAGCGATGACCTTCTTGAATTGCAACACACCGTAAGTTATTTAAGCATCTCAAAACGAATCTTCATCTTACTCATTAATTACAAAAACAGAAGAGACGCCGGTCGATTATCCCATAACTGTCCAATTAATAAATAATAAATATAATCACATTATATTCATAACCTATGATTTAATATCATATATTAACCATAGTATTTTTCCTTCACTAGATATAAATCATATTTGTATCCCATTTCCTCCAAATTAATATGTCTCATATATAAAGTCAATTATATCATATATAATTAACTAGTTTAATTATATCATATATAATCGAACTCCCTCTTGTCAATTTGAACATTTCAAACTGATCCAAAACTTGATTCTCAACTTGTATCGAAGCTACCAAGAGAACCTTATGAACCTATGACCCGAAGCTCCAATGGTACGTGAATAACTGACTAAACTCTTTAGCCACGATATCCACCATCCGTTACCTGTCAGACATTCCACTAAAGACCGACAGTTGAACTTTTCTTACCACAGAAATATTTCTATGTCTATCAAATATAACGAATCATTAGTACGATGACCCTTCACAGATGCTCGTAAGTACAGTTGGGCTAATTTACCATTTTACCCCTATAGTTACATCTTACTCCTTCAGTATCACTGATCCCTCTAATGAATAATACAACATAGTCCTACTATGTGTGAACACCTCTCGGGCCATGAGAAGGTGTGTGGTGCCACATTGTTCAAGCCCCGGGATCAACCCTTAAGGGAGCAATCTATCTACTTACCCCTGTTTCGGGGAAGAAGTGAACTCCACCTTGTGTAACTGAGTTCCCAGCTCCCAAATTAGATGAATCCCTAAAGTGGTAGGTTTGAGTCGGCGCTCTGGCCACTCGCACCCAAGAAAATCAAAGGACCGCCCTCAATAGTAGAAATTCCCAACTCACTCAGGATTAAGATCATGTTACCTATGGTCATCCTAGTGAAGTGAAGTCTTTTTCATGAACGGGGTTATATGATGAGACCTTAACACTTCGTGGTCAGGTCTTATACAAACTCTTTGTATAGGACGCCCTCGCTCGCATGTCCTCTACACGAATGATCAGAATCAGACCATCTGTGACAAGTCACAACACTTGTAACTATTTCACAAAGCGGGTTGCATTCATAGCGTTACTAAGATAAGGTTTCCCTCTTATATCCGCATAATTGAATTCATTTAACATTTTAGCTTTAAAAAGGTTCATTGAAGTGTTAGACATTTTTGCTAATACAAAACAAATTACCCATTTTTAGATACTTTTGCAAAAATTCATTTTAGTCCAGTTATTTTTAGCAAAACCTTAATAATGAACACAATATTATTTATTTTGCAATGATACATTCAATGATTTGGAATAAATGCCACTTCAGGGTGTACAGTTGTTCCTATCATTGAAGTGAGACACTTTCAATCAAATAATTATCCTAGAATAACTCCTTCTTCACAAATCGAACTATTTGATGTCTGAGGCACTAACTTTATGAGGCCATTTCCCTCATCATGCGATCACCAATACATCCTTATTGCAGTGGATTATGTTTTTAAATGGGTCGAGGCTATATGTTGTGCAAATAATGATGCGCTAACGGTTTCCAAATTTCTCATAAAGTACATCTTCACACGGTTTGGAACTCCATGTGCACTCATCAGCAATGAAGGTACTCATTTTGTAAACTGCATAATTAATAAGCCTTTATGGAAATTCAATGTGTAGCATAAGGTGGCAACAATATATCACTCCCAAATTAATAATCAAGCTAAAGTGTCTAATTGTGAGATCAAATCGATGTTGGAGAAGGTGTGAACACCTCGAGGAAAATAATGACAAAGGAACAGAAAACGTCCCCTAAAGGCATTTTTGTGCACGGTCTTTGAGGTGTGGTAGGAGGGTTCGCCTCTCAAAAAATGTTTCTTTCTTCTTTTAGGGACCAAGAAGAGGAACCTACAAAAGAAAAACAAAAAGAATGCTAATCTAGAAAACAAATAAAAAAAGTAGTAAATTTTTTCACCTGGCTTTTTCCAAGAAAGGAAAATTTTTAATATCGATTGTTTGACGTGACTTGTCCCTTGTCAAAGCACAAAAAAAATTATCGTATTTCTTTGGTTCCTTCTTAGATGAGTTAATATAGCCCGACAAGGCTATAAGGGTTCCCATCTTTTGAAAAGAACCAGACAAGTCGAATTTAGGATTTTAAATTTTGTATAAAAAAAAGGAAATAAAATAAAAGACTCAAGGACTGACTCTTCTGAAAATAAAGACTCTGACTCAATTGACTCACAAGGAAAAGATGAGCAATATAAAAATGTAAGAAATACCAGAAGAAAGAATAGATCAAGACTTGGAAGCCTCTAACTCTTTTACCTGAGACTCCTCAAAGTGAGGTTCAGGCTCATACTTAAGCTTACTAACTTGTTTTTAGCACGACAGGGGATAAACATCATCTTTGTAAGTCCTAAGTTCCTCCACAAATTCGACCTCAGCGGTATGAACAATGGAAGGCTCTCAATGACTCTCCCTGGCAATGGCACCATTTTAATCGGACGCCTTTTCGGTGTTGTTTAATTCCTGAAAAGGGCCTCGAAACAAAAGAGAAATTTATAAATTACACCGAATTGCTCCTATTACTACAAAAATGTAGCAACAATGGTAAGTGCGGGGTCGAACCATAGAGAGGTCAAGAATTAATTCCCTCTTAAGCTAAATTTGACTGTGAAAGCACTAAAAGCTGTGTTTTGGTTTTTTTATTAATTTAAAAACATGCAGGAAATTAAATTGCAAGGGATAAATGTAAACAAGGGTTGGCTTATCTTGTTATTAGATAAGGATAGACACAATGTAATTTCAATCATTGTTTTCTACAAATTGATTATGCAAGTGAATTATACATGCATAACTACTCACTTGATTCGATCTAACTAGCCTCTACAGTGGCGGACAACTAACATGAGCCTATCTAAGAAAGCATCCTAGTTATTAATTAAGGTTGTAAATGCCATATCCTAACTAATCTACATGCTTCTAAATTCTATTGAGTTCGATAGCGGTCATATAGAACTACAAACACCTGCATTACGATTTAGGATTCAACTATGTCGATTAATTGTCAGGAAAGCCATATTCAATCAATCAATTTTATCCCTGAACCTAGAAATTAGCACATTTTAGGAATAACCACCAAATGCCTTATTTACTATTGCTACTTAGGAGACCTTAGCAAGACATTCTTATGTAAAAATAAATTTGACAAGATATTCATGCAAAATTGTGACGAACTAAGAATCAATTAGCATGCACGATTATGCGTGAAAAGTCAACCTAAAAATCATGCGTTCAAAAATTAAAGAAGATTCAAAGAACACATAATTCAAAATTGCAAAACATCAATTGAAAGCAGAAAACTCAAGAATAAAACATTGAATCCATGATCCAAGAAACTAGATGAAATTTACCTAAAAAATTCATAGACAAATCCATGAAAAATGACTCAATCCATGCTTACAATCCAAAATTAAACTAAAATATAACCTATTGATACTAAAAACATCAAGGGAATGAAAGAAAAACTAGGCCTCTCCTCGACCTCAATGAAAATTCATGTTTCATACTTGTGAATCTGTTATCTTTCTCTTGGTCTATGTGGATGATGTCATAATCATAGGCAACAATCCTCAGTTGATTTCTCAACTTATCAGACTCTTCGATACCAGATTTTCCTAGAAGGATCTCGGACGTCTGAACTACTTCCTAGGGATTCAGGTTCATTATCTTGAATCTAGATTCATTCTCAACGAATCAAAGTATATGGAAGATCTTCTACACAAGCTCAATCTAACATATCTCAAACCGACTACCTCTCCTTGCACAATAGGTAAACATCTCTCATTGACAGATGAGAAACTCTTGTCTGATCCTTATTTGTATAGAAGCACCATAGGAGCTCTCTAATACTTAACCCATGCAAGACCGGATATAACATACATTGTCAACCATTTGAATCAATTCTTGAAGTCACATACAAATGTTCATTGGCAAGTAACAAAGAGAGTACTTCGGTACATCGATACAAGACATCATGGTCTTCTCTTCAACCTAGCAATGATTAACAAATCACAGCCTTATCTGATGCAGATTGAGTCTCCAACATAGATGAAGGAAGTCCATTGTAGCTTATTGCGTGTATGTGAGAAACAACCTGATGTCATGGACTTCCAAGAAACAAACTATCGTAGCTCGTTCCAGCACCGAGTTTGAGTATAGGGCCCTAGCTCTTGCCACTGTTGAGATTATTTGGCTACAACAACTGATGAATGAACTACAAATTCGACCTACTTACAAACCTATCCTATGGTGTGACAACATTATTGCTGGAGCTCTAACCTCAAATCCTGTCTTTCATGCTCGAACCAAGCATATTAAGCTTGATGTACACTTTTTTCATGATCAAGTCATCAATGGAAAACTTGAAGTCAGGTACATTCCTTCATCCGACCAGAAAGCTGACTGCTTGACAAAGCCATTAACACAATCTCAATATTTTATGCTTCGAAACAAACTCGGTGGTGTTTAATTTCCTTGAGTTCGAGGGGGGATGTTAGAGAAGAAGCCAATAAGGATCAGTCAAGGAGAAAGACCTTGCCACCTCAGCCTTGCCAAGTCAGAAAGAAGAGCCAGAGTGGAAGGACAAGAAAAAGGAAAAGCAGGCTGTTAATTTTTTGTTATTTAATTCTTTGTATCAACGTGTAAGGTAGTGCCATCTGTCCACTGTTTGTTAGAAGTCATTATTCTTTTTATTCCTCTGATTTTCTGAACCCTAGAGGGGATGTTGTATTTAAATAGGTTGTAGGCAGCCTCTGTAAAATCATACAAAAGATATATACGAAAAGAAGGAATTCCCAGCATCTTCTCTGATTTCTAACTTGAAGCACCGACGGTAATGTTGTGAAGCATCAGTAGTAGTGACGTGAAGCACCGACACTAGGGGTGTGGCTTCTCAACGATAGTAGAGGCATTTAGGTTCTCGTGCGTTCTCAATCTGCATAAGAAAGAGGAAAAAATTTTGGGTTAGGTAGCTAGATATGAAAAAATAAGAGTTGGAAATTAGGGTGATTAAAATTTTTGGGTTAGGTAGCTAAAGATGAAAAAAATAAGAGTACGAAATTAGGTTTTAAATCATCCTATCCCGATGTCGCGTAAGGCATCGAGAAAAGTTGGTTCTCTCGACGGTAGGATAAATTACCATTGGGATAGCCTTAAAAATATAATATCAATGTTTTTAAACTCCCATCGGCTCCCCTCCATTGCCGTGATAAGTAATTTCTCCCGATGCCTATACCATACCGTCGGGATGAGTCTACAATTTTTTTCAACATTTTTTTTAATACCAACAGTCTAAAAATATTGTCGAAAATACTTATTTTTTTTTCCTGAAGCCATTTAAACTACCATTTGGAAAATCCATTTTCCTCTGTGCCAGAAAAACTGTTGGAAAAAATGGGTTTTCCTGATAATTTTTTTGGTGTCGAGAAAAAATTCATCGGGAATAACCTAATTTCTTGTTGTGATGAAAACAATTAATCTAAACTTAATGAATTTACGTTATTTGCTTAAGACAACTTTGTTCCTCTATGGTTAAATCAATGTGTCATGAACAATTGTCTCTCAAGATAAGATGAATTACTAACATGCATGTGACTGAACACTTTCGACAAACACTAGAGTTTGTAAATAATAGTAATATTTGTATATAAATAAAGAGATGAGAATTGGGGTAACAATTTTTTAAAAGTGTTTATGTATTTTTAAATTAAAAAGAAAATCCCATATTTAAAAACTATTATGAGCAATTCGAATAACTAGGCCTCATTTTGTTTTTTAAAATTAAGTTTATGTAGCTCTCACCTCCAAATTTCTTCATTTGTTATTTACTTTTCACAAATAGTTTAAGAAACCAAACCAAATTTCGAGAACTAAAAGGAGTAACTTTCAAAAAATTATTTTTGTTTTTAGGATTTTGGTTAAGAATTCAACAATTATACTTAAGAAAAATGCAAATCATGGTAAAAAATGTAGATGATATAGATTTAATTTTTAAAAATAAAAAAAAAAACCAAAATGATTACTAGACGAGGTGTACAAATTTATTTTTTTTTTATTTTTTTTTTTTATAGAAAATACATATTTTGAATTAAGATTGTGACCTCAAAAAAAAAAAAAAAAACACATACACACACAACTCATGGAGAGCTGTGGTTTCCTAATTTTGAAATAATAATAATAATAATAATAATAATTTTATACATATTTTCCAACCATTATAACTTTGAATTTTGAAATAGTTTTAAAAAATATGTATATAAAATATTCTTATCAAAGTAAAAAATTGAATTGATTTGGAAATGAAATGTATAACAAGAAAATATTTTGATTAGTATTTTTCATTCAATTTTATATACAAAAGTGTTTTAAGAATAAATATTGCATCTTATAAGTTTCGAATCTAAAGGATACAGATAATTGAGCTAACTATGGAAAAACATAAAGGGAAAATGGAAAATGGGTTCAGACCCGTTTCCTCGACGAAAATTTTTTGCTTTTGTCTCCATCTTCAAATGGCGGGGATGAGGTAAAATCCCCTATCTGGAATAGGAATGGAGAATCATGCCACGCCCCGCCTCAACCCATTACCAATCCTATACACACCACATAAACATAGTTAGAAAAAAAAATGGAAGTGTTAGCAAGTAGTAAAAATCAAAAATAGAAAATTTTCGTATATCCTAAGGATCAACCCGAGATTTAGAGGAGACAAGGGTCTTAATCCCTCGAGCAGGTGCTCACGGATGTTACTTAAAAGCGAATTCTGTTATTTTAAAGTGACTTTTTTTTTATTTTCAAAATTCCTTCACAATTTTAAAAACCTTTTTAAATTTGAAAGGAAAAAAAAAAACAGAAAACTCAATTAGATACTGTTTTTCCAAAACTATTGACAAATAATCAACTAGTTATCAAACGAACCCTTAATTTTTTAAACCAAAATGAGCATAGCTCAATTGACATTGTGTATTATAAACCTCGAAGTTAGATGTTCAATTATCTATGCCATATATTGTAAGATATGTCATGGAACTATTAGATATAAAATTGAAAATTTAGGTCTCGTTTGGTAATCGTTTAGTTTTTTATTTTTGTTTTTGAAAATTAAGCCTATATTATCTACATTTGTTACAATGATTTGCATTTTTTTTTACAATGGTTTAATTCTTAGCCAAACTCCAGAAACAAAAACAACTTTTTGAAAGCTATTTTTGTTAGTTCTCAAAATTTGGCTTAGTTTTTTAAGCCATTAGTGAAAAGTAGATAACAAAGGAAGAAATTTAGTGGTGGAGGTAGTGTCCATAGGTTTAATTTTCAAAAACAAAAACAAAAAAATAAAAAATGGTTACAAAACGTGGCCTTAGAGACATTAACCATTTTTAAAGTTAAGGAGCCTATTAGACATAAACTTAAAAGTTGAAGGTCCTTTTAAACATAGAGTTAATTAAAAATTTTAGATTATACTTATAATTTAATATAGTTAACTTTAATATTAATAATGTTAATGTGCTACAATGGAGATAGGCTATATATATAAGAGTACAATCCATAGGACGATAATGCGAACATGAACATAATTTAACAATAATTAACATATACTTCTTTTCCCTTAAGTTTGGAATTTTAAATTTTCATATCCAATTCAACTACATTAATTAACAATATGAATTTTAAAGTTATAGATAAGCTTAGCTCTTGGATAATAATTGTATGAAAAATAATGTGGAATATGATTGATTGAAAATGATACCATACTCTTGATGATAGGTTTATGCTCTTGGCTCTTTTGTCACATATTCAACTATGATGGCTTTCATTTTATTATCACTCTTCAATTTGTTTGGTCAGATTTTTCTTTTGCATGTTACATGTCTATAATTTTCATTACAAGAGACTTCTTGTGTTCTTATCAACGATTGAAATATTTTCAAATTATTTTTGTCTTATATATATATCTTTTTTTAAAAAAGTTTATTTTTAAGATTGTTTTTAAATATAAAAAAAAAATCAAAATATTTATAAAACATAGCAAAATTTTAGAACTATTAATGATAGACGCTGATAGACATTGATAGACTTCTATTAGTGACATTATTAGATAAATCTATCAGTGTCTATCAACATCTATCATTCATAATTCTGAAATTTTGTTATATTTTATAAATATTTTTAGTAGTTTTATCTTTTCAAATAATTTTCTCTTTATTTTTCGTGTTTTAAATTCCATTTCCAAACCATTTTAAATAAGCAGTTAATATATGGTCAACAGAGACAGCTTATTTTTGATAACCCAACCAAATTAAAATTGTCTTTTTAAAATCGTTTGTCTCTTTATTTTCCATGAGTTTAGATTTCAATTCCTTTGCTCTTCATAAATCTTAAATTTTTTTCCTACTTAATTTTTGTTTTTGGAAAAAAAAAAAAGTTCGTTTCTTTTAGCCTTTCTTCTTTGGAATCATATATTCCTTTTCTATCTTTTTTCTTTAATTCCGAATAATTTGTAAGAAAAAAAATTGTTACTGAAATTTGTAATTAAGGATTTTTTAAAAATAAAATTTACCATTTAATACCTAAGCAAAATTAGGACTTGAATTTCCATACATGAAAACGGTTTTCAAGAAAAAAAAAAAAACATTGTTGTCGTAAGATGAAAAGTTTAATAAATACCTAAAATCCAACTGCTAATAATAATAATCAGTTTATATTAGACAAATTTGAATTTTAACATAACATTACACCATTTTACACGATTTTTTTTTGTTAATTTGAGTTTCTCTAGCTCTTATCTAAATTGAAATATTAAGAAAAAAAAATCTTGTGGAAGACCTATCGAAAGTAATTATATATAAATTATTTTCTTATTATCCTTTTTTTCCCCTCTAATTTAACTCTCCATCATCATAATGAAAAAGAATTTATATATTGATTACATAAATTGTAGATTTCAAGAGAAAAAAATAAAACCTCCAAAAAGCCATAAATTAGATTTCTAAAATTGACTCTCTATATTAGGATACCAATGCTCTACATTCTTAAGCAATAATATTTCACAACACCAAAATTATTATAAAGAATGCAAAGAGAGTGGTACCAATGAATATATTTTTTTTTAAAATAATGTAAAGAAAGAAAAGATGTATTTTAATATCACAAATGGATATAGAGAATCTTTGGAAAGTGAAAAAGAAATCCATAATGATTAAAGAAAATAACAAACATTAAGCATCTAATGATGAAAATAATAAGATTTCACCACAAATTTCCCTAAAAAAAAGAAAAAAAAAAAGGAGATTCCATCACCATTAGACATTTTACATATTTTATGCAAAAACAAGTAAATAAAGGAATAGTTGGAAGCACATTAAGCATATTATTCTTATTGGTGTATCATAATGGCTATTAATAATATATCTGATAGACTTAATATTTGGGATATACAAAATATAAAGTATGTCAATTATATAATTGATATACTACTATTCATGTACTTAATTTTATAAGTAAGTGAGTGCTCAGGGATTTGTTATTACTCATGGACTCCATTTGAATTATTATTTATTTATTTCAAACTATTATCGTTCTAGTATATTATCATGTATTTATAATAGTTCAATTTATTCCGTTGGTTGTCATTATAAATGAATGTTGATAAACTATTGATACAACAATGTTAAATTTGAAGTTGAATTTTGAATGGGTGTGGATATCTATAGATATACTTGAATAAACGTATTTTTAAGAAGTATATACTAATGATACATCAATAGTATACTTGAAATTGACTTTTGAAGTAATATTGATGTATTACTAATTCCCCAAAATTGAGTTAATTGAGTTAATCAGTAAAAAATTGGTTTATACTTGGTATATTTCATATATTAGTTTATATTGTTATTTATGTAAAAAATTGAGTCAATTGAGTTAATCTGTAATAATATATAATAAATGTATATTCTCCTTCCAACCCACTAATTAACATATGTTTTGTTAATTTCTTTGGATGTTTGCAAAATATTGATTTTTTTTTGTGTGTGTGTAAAAATAGCAATAAATGTAGCACCGGTTAACGTGAAAATGACATTTTTGTCCAAATTTTTTAAATTAAATTCTCAAAATGAAAATATCTAAAACTTAAACACGTATAAAAATAAGTTTTGTAGAGAGTCTATATCTATATATATATATAGGAAAGTTTAAACACGAGTAATTGAATCCATTTGGATAGAAAGCCCAATATTTAATTGAGATTTTTTTCAAAGTCCAAGTGATAAATAGGAAGAAATAAGCCCAAAACCCAAGTGGGCTTGGCCTTGAAAGAAAGAAAATATAGTTTTCATGACTATGATTTTTCATAGAGTTGTTTTTAGTTTTGGTCAAATGTTTAATTGTTATCTTGATTTGAGATTTAGCTTGTAGGGAGTTGAAATTTGGAAGAATGTATCCATTAGTATTGGGTAGGAGTTGAATTAATTAAAATATCCAACTTTGTTGTTTAGTTTTCTAGATAAAATAGAGTAGAAACAAATATAATGTTTGATTAAATTAATGACTCAATCTTGGACGATACACCAATTTAATTATTATATCAAAACTTGATACTATAGATTTTGCATAGTATAAAATTCATGCAACAAGATCAATAAAGTGACACATAACCAAACATTAAACTATGAAGAAAAGGTCACAAACTTTAATATATAGTATATTAAAGTTCAATGATTAAATTATTATAAATCTAAAAGTTTATGATTAATTTGTAACATGAAATATCCAAATATCAATTAAATTGTTACTACTCCATATCGAAAATTAATTTTAACCATTTCAAAATAACTTAGAAAGTACCTATAAAACTCATCAGGGAAAATATGACCATGTTTACTGCTTTAAAAGCAAAGGACCAACATTATCACCAGTTGCCTTGTTGTGCTTAACATGGCTTCCATCACATAGAGGAAATGTGGCTGACCTCCAACATCTGCTCAAATCAGCTTTAATTAGACATACATTTTTTAGCAATAACTTTCACTTTACTTCCTTATCTTTTAAGCCTTTCCAGTTTAGTTTCTTGTGATTATTTATTCATTGTTCTTTTTTATGAAAAACAATTTGATTGATTGTATGAAATATTCAATATGCTACACCTAAGGGTTGCTCTAAGAGAAGACAACGAGGAATAAAAGAGAAATAGTGAGGAAGAAAAGAAAATAACCTGCAATAGGGAGTGAGGGGCTTGGAAAGTTCAGCAATGAGCACAGAGTCTACCACTTTGTCTTCTGTCTTCCTGATTGCAGGGTTTATGGGTTCGCCGCCACTGCCTTGAGCCCTTACAACCACCGTACTACGTCGTCCGCTGCCGATGAAATTACTATGAGGAGGACGGCTTGTTATTGATAAGGAAGAAGGTAGAGAAATGGCTACAATGGATGCCATTATGCAATAATTTGTGAGGTCTTGTTTGTGTGGTGAAGTATTGAAATGGAGGGTGATGAACGTGTGGAGAGCATACGCTTTTTAAGTAGCACTCAAACCACGGCCTAATAGGTGGATCTCCATTTGACACGTCTTTCCCTTCGCCTTACTCACAAAACAACCCTACCTTTCCTTACCCTAATTCAATTACATCACGTGGATTTTTTTTTTTTTTTTTTTTTTTTTAAATTACAATGGGTTAGAGAGATTTATACAGAGTGTGAAACTCGAACCCTACTTTCCCTATTTAAATATATTTATTGTTGAGATTAGTAAAATGAGGGGTTTAATATTTAAGTTGATGTGGAATTGTAGGGAAATGGGTAAAGGATAAGGAAATGAAGAAGGAAAATGCTTAAGTATGGGAAACTTGGCTCTCGGGTGTTTTATAAGTTTAGGCCTAGCAAGAAGAAATTTTGGCTAAGTGTTGGCCGTGAAAAGGGTTGGTAACTGTTGCAGTCATACTCCCTTCCAGGTTAAGAAGGTAATCTGGGGCGGGGTGTGACAAATTGGTATGAGAGCATAAGATTGTAGGAGAAATGGAGAGTTCATGCATAAGTCTAAGTCCTTAAGACGAGTCCCCAACATGTGTACTTCATAATTAGGTAAAAGATGCCGAGGAAAAGTGGTAGGCAGAGCAAGCAGACAGAGGAAGGGAACACTGACCCTACCATTAGAAGTCCTAGAGTTAGAAACGACCCAGAGCTGCACGGGAAAAAAGTCAGAAAACCAGTAGTCCTGAAAATGACTTCAGAAGGAGAGTCGAGCACCCCACAGGTAGGGGTAGATTCGAATCATTTAGAGAATCGAGTATTCAATAGGATTGCCCAGAGGTTGGTAGCCAGTATAAGTACAGTTCAGACAGATTTAGAGAAAAAAAATACATATTGAAAGGCTCAAGGCCCTAGGTGCAACAACGTTCAAGTGTACCACAGACTCGACAGATCCTGAAGTGTGGTTAGACTTGATTGAGAAGTGTTTTAGTGTAATATAATTCCCTGAAGACCGAAGGGTCAAACTTGCAGTATTTCTGTTGCAAAAGGAAGCAGAGAAGTGGTGGAAGGTTATAGCCGCCAGGAAAAGTAGTTCATAGATTATATTGTGGCTTGGGTTCAGAAGAATCTTTGAAGATAAATATTATCCAAGCTCTTTTAGGGAGGCTAAGAGGGATGAATTCCTCAAGTTGGTTCAAGGGCCTATGACAGTAGTTGAATATGAACAGAAGTTTACGGAGTTGTCACAGTATGCTCTTCCAATCATAGTGGAGGAAAAGGACAGATGTAGAAGGTTTGAGAACGGACTCAAGAAGGAAATCCATACGTCAGTCACATCGATAGCTAACTGAGCGGATTTCACCCAACTAGTTGAAACAACAATTACAGTTGAGAAGAGTTTAACCGAAGGAGAACATAAAGGTAAAAGTAATCACGAGACGAAAAATACAATGGTATTAGATAAAGAGATGAAGTTAACAAAATTAGATAACATGATTGGAAGTGTTAGTAAATCGACAGCCGACAAACCTGAGAAACCCTTATGTACAAACTGTGGCAGGTATCATTGGGGAACATGTTATAGTGGTATAGACGTGTTATTTTTGTGGTCAAGTAGGACATATTAATAGAAATTGTCCCCAACGGGTCAGAGAAGCTCAGGTAGAACAAAAACGGATATCTTAGACATTGGAACAAATTAGACAAACCAGAACTAAAGGAAAGGATTCCAGAGGAGCCAAATAGAAGGGAATGAAAAAAAAACAACCACAATAGTAGAGTCCGGTAAAATGAATGATATGACTAAATTACTATACGTTAGTATTACTTAACCCCTATGATATGTTTTACTACATTTCATTAGAATATTTGAATAGAGTAAGAAACAAGTTCGTATTGAGCAGTGTAGTGGAAGCATAGTGATAGAAAGGTTATAACGGTTGACAACAAAAAGGTTGTTGTGAAACCTTAATCTGAAGTAGGTTCGGGAAAATTTTGAGGACGGAATTTCATAAGGGGGAAATAATTATGAAACCTGAACCCTACTTTCCCTATTTAAATATGTTTGTTCTTGAGATTAGTAAAATGAGGGGTTTAATATTTAAGTTAATATGGAATTATAGGAAAATGGGTAAAGGATAAGGAAATAAAAAAGAAAATGTTTAAATATGGGAAACTTGGCTCTCGGGTGTTTTATAAGTTAGACTTAGCAAAAAGAAATTTTGGCTAAGTGTTGCCCATGAAAAGGGTCGGTAATTACTGCAGTCATACTCCCTTTCAGGTTAAGAGGGTAATCTGGGGTGGAGTGTGACACAGAACTCATAGTTATTAAAATACCGGTATTTAATTAAAGTATACAAAAAATATCTAAATTATAAACCTTAAATTATTGCTGAGGCTATGACCCTTTTTGAAGCAATCTCTAAGGCCATTGAGGTTTACATTCATCCCTTTGAACTGAGATTAATTTTCTCATTTTGTGGAAGCTTCTAAACGGATCTTCACGTAATGGTAATGTGATCCAATATTTTGTGGACTCCTTGCGAAGTCGACATTGAAGTGGGACAATCCATAGTTTCTCCTATATTAATCGCAAAGGCAACTCTATAGCGTATGGACTCGTTACTTATGCTTGAAGACATTGTTTGACATCGATTTGGTTGGAAGATCACCCACCATGGGTGGATTCCTTTCTAAACGTTAATAGGTGTTTTATTTAATTTGACCTGAGCATAAAAGTGGAGGATGATTTGAATTTGGATTAAATTTTGAAATATGGTCAAACTTTAATTTGAAATAAATGTGAGGTTTTATCCATAATTTTATTAGACTTGAGGATAAAGCCTAGGATGACTTGAATTTGAGATAAAATTTGAAATATGACCAAATTTTGAATTTGAGACAAATTTGAGATCTATCCAAAATTTAATTTGATTTGAGAATAAAGATCTAAGGATGATTTGAATTTGAGAAAAGTTTTGAGATCCGCCCAAATTTTATGATTTGGAATGATCTTGAGATTCCATCCAAATTTTGTTTAAAAATATGAATGACATTGGCTTCTAACTTGGGACCATGATATTTGAGAGCTTGTGGTAAAATAGAAGTTATCTCACCCATCCATTTGAATCAAAAGATTTAATTTGAACATAAAATAAACTAAATCTTTAATAAATCCTTTTTCTATTTGAATCCATATTGCACACCCAATAAATTATGCAACCCATTCACGTTTTTTTAAATAACTCATCAAACTTTCTGGTTTCTTTTATCGGCCATGTACTTAACGGCAACTCTCTTGAGAGAACTGCATGAGAAACATTTTGGATCCAAATGAATCTCATTGGATCCAAACTTATTATTTTTTCTTCTTCTGAAACTTTCTTTAATTTTTTTGGTTCTCCTTTCCATCTCTTCCACCAATTTTTTTCTACATCTTCTTCTTTTTTTTTTGCTAAAGCCGAAGGTCGAATTCACTGCTCGTTGTGCTACTGCAAAGATCGGCAGCCGCCACTTGAAAATGTTTTCACATGTGGTCACTAGCGGCCGTGAGGAGAGAAGAAAGATGGGATTTAGGCTTTCCTCTTTCTTTGTTTTATGATTTTGTTTTTGCACTTTCTTCTTTACTTCTTTTTTTGTTTCCAATTATTTTTTCCTTCTTGAAAACAACATAATTAACCACTACTCAAAAAGATAAGTCTTATGTTAATTGAACTTCAAGAGTGCACTTATATTTTCTGTCCTTGCAAGTATGTTGGGCATGTTGGCGGTCTCCTTCATACACCCATGCATCAATTTAGCATGCGACAAACTGGTTCTCCCTTTGTTGTAAAGTTAGTACACCAACTTCAACGATGGTGGTTATAAGTTACATTGGGACGCATGTTGGTAGACGTCAATGCATCCCGCGTTCCTTGCAATGTGCTTATGCGCCAACTTAGTGTGTGATACACTGATTCTTCCTTTGCCGTGAAGTTACTACATAAACTCTAATTGTGGCTATAATGGATGTTGGGGCATATGTTGGTAGACGTCAATGCGTCCTGCATTCCTTGCCATACACCTATGCACCAACTTAGGGTGTGGCACACTGATTCTTCCTTTGTTGTGAAGTTATGTATCAACTCTAATTGTGGCTATAATGGACGTTGGGGCGTATGTTGACAAACATCAATGTGTCTAGCATTCCTTGCATGTGCTTATGCGCCAACTTAGGGTATGACACACTGGTCCTTCCTTTGCTATGAAGTCACTACATTAACTCTATGGTGGCTATAAGGTACGTTGGGGCATATATTGAAGGAACTCTTAACGAAGAGCATCCATGAGTGTGTTCGGATCTATCCGATTTCACCGTGATAGAAATACAACATATACATTCTAACATACAGTTATGCAAACAAACAGTAATTAACGGCATGCTTTGAACATTAAAGAATAAGGGAAAGAGTTCTCATACTAGTTGAAGACCCTCTTCAAGCTTTAGAACTCAGATGTAGTGGAAAAACCTCTACCCGTACTCTATCGCCCAGCAAACGCATCGCCTGCAGCAGCACGATCGGCTACACGAACGGCAACAACACGAACTATCACGAACAAGTGAATAGTAGCAGAGACGACACCACCAAAATGAAGCCCATGGTATTCTCGGAGTGAGAATCCAAAGTGTGGTCTATGGTGAGTTTGGTAGAGGTTGGAGAATGAACTAATCGTGTAGACGATAAGCAAATGGGAGGGAAAAGGAAGCTATCGTATAGCTAAGTACTTATCGTTTAGAAGAAGCTACATGATCGTGTAGGTTTAAATAAGCGATCGTTTAGTAAATGGTACACGGTCTTTTAGAAAACACGGCTCACTATGCGATCGTTTAGAAAAGCTAAGCGATCGTCTAGGAACTAGCTAGGCGCGAGGTGTGCGATCGTTTAGGCGCTGAGCGACTATCGTATAGGATCTCGACTTATGTGATCATTTACGTTTCCATACCGATGCCAATTTTTTCAAACCTTTGCAAAATGAAACTAATTTTCATTTTATTCTTCGGTTACCATAACCGAAGGGGCTGCTCCCATTAACGCACGTCCAAGAGGAATTTTAGGCCAATTACGTATAATTAACCAATTAAATAATTAATAAATATAATCATATTATATTCTTACCCTATAGTTTGATATCACATATCTACTATAGTAATTTCTCCTCTACTTGAAATAAATCATATTTATATCTAATTTTCTCCAAAATAATGTATTTCATACATTTAGCCAATTATATCATATATAATTAACTAGTCCAATTATATTATATATAATCAAACTTCCTCTTGTCAAGTTGAACATTTCAAATTAACCCAAATACCGATTCTCGACTTTATCCAAGCTACCAAGGGGACCTAGTGGACTTATGGCTCGAAGCTCTAACGGTACGTGAATAGTTGACTAAACTCTTTAGCAACGAGATCCACATTCCACTAAACACCAACAGCTAAACGTTTCTTACCATAGATATATTTCTGTGTCCATCGGATATAACCAATCATGAGTACGATGAACCTTCACAGATGCTCGTAAGTACAGCTGGGCCAATTTACCGTTTTGCCCCTGTAGTTACATCTCACTTCTTAAGTACCACTGATTCCTCTAAGGAACAATACAACATAGTCCAATTATGTGTGAACACCTCTTAGGCCAAGAGAAGGTGTGTGGCGCCACATCGTTCAAGCCCTGGAATCAGCCCTTAAGGGAGCTATCTATCTACTTGCCCCTGCCTCGAGGAAAGTGTGAATTCCATCTTGTGTAGCTAAGTTCCCAGCTCCCAAATCAGACGAATCCCCAAAATGGTAGATTTGAATCGGTGATCTGGCCACTCACACCCATATAAATCAAAGGACCGCCCTCAATGGCAGAAGTTCCCAACTCACTCAGGATTGAGGTCTTGTTACCTATGGTCATCCTAGTGAAGTGAAGTCTCTATGATGAAGTGTTATATAACGAGACATTAACACTTCGTGGTTAAGTCTTATACAAACTCTTTGTATAGGATTCCCTCACTCGCATGTTCCTAACACTAATTATAAGGATCAGACCATCTGTGACAAGTCACAACACTTGTGACCATTCCACAAAATGGGCCGCATCCGAAACGTTACCAGGATAAGGTTTCCCTTCTATATCCATATACTACAGACCATTTTGGTTATCTCTTAAGACATGATCCATTTGTATGTCACCATATACATGCTTAAATTACATACAGATAACAAGGGATTTTAAGTTTATTGGTTTGTGTTAAAGTAAATAAAACATGCAACTGAGCAAAATACAAGATATGAAGTAAAATATCGTATATTATACAACACATGTTGGGGTTGATGCCTTAAAGTCTCGCGTCCTGTAGTTTGTAAACAGTATGTACGAACACTTGTGTTGTTAATATATGATATTTACTTCACATATTGTATTTTGTTGAGTTACTTGTTTTATTTGCTTTACCATAAACCAATAAACATAAATCCTTGATTATCTGTATGTCACTCAAGCATGTATGTGGTGACATACAAGTGAATCATATCTTGATTGATAACCAAAATGGTCTATAGTATATGGATAAAGGAGGAAAACCTTATCCTGGTAATGTTACCGACGCGGCCCACTTTGTGGAATGGCCATAAGTGCTGTGACTTGTCACAGATGGTCTGATCCTGATCATTCGTGTTAGGGACATGCGAGCGGGGGCGTCCTATACAAAGAGTTTGTATAAGACCTGACCACAAAGTGTTAACGTCTCGTTATATAACACCGTTCATGATAGAGACTTCACTTCACTAGGATGACCATAGGTAGCATGACCTCAATCTTGAGTAAGTTGGGAACTTCTACCATTGAGGGCGGTCCTTTGATTTGTATGGGTGCGAGTGGCCAGGCCACTGATTCAAACCTATCATTTTGAAGATTCGTCTGATTTGGGAGCTGGGAACTCAGCTACATAAGATGAAATTCATGCCCAAGGCAGGGGTAAGTAGATAGATGGCTCCCTTAATGGCTGATTCTGGGGCTTTAACGATGTGGCACCACACACCTTCTCCTGGCCCGAGAGGTGTTCACACATAGTTGGATTATGCTGTATTGTTCATTATAGGAATCAGTGATACTTAAGAAGTGAGATGTAACTACAAGGGCAAAACGGTAAATTGGCCCAGCTGTACTTACAAGCATCTGTGAAGGGTCATCGTACTCATGATTGGTTATATCCGATGGACACAGAAATATATATATATGGTAAAAAGAGTTCAGCTATTGGTCTTTAGTGGAATCACTGACAATTAACGAATGGTGGATATCGTGGCTAAAGAGTTTAATTAGTTATTCACGTACCGTTGGAGCTTCGAGCCACGTGTCAATTAGGTCATCAGGGTAGCTTGGATAAAGTTGAGAACCAGTGTTTAGGTTAATTTGAAATGTTCAAATTGACAAGAGGAAGTTCAATTATATATGATATAATTGGATTGGCTAATTATATATGATATAATTAGCTAATGTATGAGATACATTATTTTGGAGGAAATTAGATATAAATATGATTTATATCAAGTAGAGGAGAAAATACTATAGTAGATATATGATATCAAACTATAAGATATAAATATAATATAATTATATTTATTAATTAAATTAATTGATTAATTATTTGATAATTAACGAATTTATCCACGTTCGGTGTGGGAAGTGGGTTGTGATGGTTATGGTACATTAAAATAATGAAAACGTTTTCATTTTTGATTAATCGTGCATTCTTATTATTGTCCACGCCCAGAAGAATTCGTGAAAGCGATCGCGAGAGCCTGTACGATAAAAGCTCGTCCATCTAAATGATTGTCTGCCTCACGTTTTCTCTAAACGATCGTATACGTTTTTACAAAACGATCGTTCAGTATTTCATACACGATCGTGTAGCTCTACTATACGATAGCAGAGTTTCTTCTTTCACTTGCTTATCGTCTACATGACACGTTCTCCTCCGTCCTCTACCAAACTCATCAAAGCCCACTCTTTGGGTTTTTGACGTCGAGGATACCCGGGTTTCTCTTGTGGTGGTGTTGTCCCCACTGCAGTGTTTGTGTACATTCTGATCGTGCTGTTGTAGTCAACCTACTCGCTGGGTGCTGGTAGATCCGTTGGAGGGTTTTCCGCTGTTGAGGGTTCAGATGTTCGAAGAGTGTCTTCCTCTGGTATGAACCCTTTCCTTTTAATTACTATATTCTGAGCATGCCGATAATTAAATTTATATGCATAACTGTATGTGTAGAATGTATCATTTTGTGTTTCGATCACTGTGAAATTGGAGCGATCTGAATACGCTCATGGAACTCATCGATATGAGATCCTTCAACATAAACGTTCGTACAAACTGTTTACAAACTTCAGGACACGAGACTTTAGAGCATCAACCCCAACAATCTCTCACTTGTTTCAAAGCGAAGTGGGGTGTACATAAAACTAGTACAAAACAATAAACTAGGGCATAAAAGCCTAATACAAGAAAATCTCCCACTTGTCCTAGTCCAGCCGCAGGCGATCTTGTAGACCCATGCTCCGTAGGTAACCCTCAAACACTGTAGCCGTGAGAGCCTTTGTAAACTGGTCAGCAACATTGTGCTCCGAAGCGATCTTCATGACGATCACGTCCCCTCGATGCACTATCTCATGGATCAGATGATACTTCCGCTCTATGTGTTTGTCGCGCCTGTGACTCCTCGGCTCCTTGGAGTTCACCACTGGCATACTATTATCACAATAAAGGGTAATGGGCCTAGTCATATCTGGAACAACTTCCAGTTCAGTCAAGAACTTCCTGAGCTAGACGACCTTCTTAGTAGCTTCGCAAGTCGCTACGTACTCCGCCTCCATAGTGGAGTCGACGATGCACCCCTGCTTAGTGCTTCGCCACACTACAGCTCCTTCGTTAAGAGTTAAGATTGACCCTGATGTGGACTTGTGAGAGTCCTTATCAATTTGAAAGTCAAAATCCGTGTATCCTGTAAGTATCAAATCCTTAAAACTATACACGAGCATGTAGTCCATCGTTCTCTGAAGATACTTGGGGATGTTCTTCACTGTGGTCCAGTGACCCTTGCTTGGGTTAGACTTATACCTACTGACTATGCCCACAATGTAGCAGATGTCTAGATAAGTACAGAGCATCGCGTACATCAAACTGCCAACGATAGACGCATATGGGACCCATCTCATCTCCTCAACCTCTTGAGGGGTCTTAGGACACATATTCTTAGACAAGTGACTCCATTCCTAAATGGTAGTAGGCCCCTTTTTGAGTCCTGCATCGAGTACTTGAGCAACATCTTGTCAATGTACGATGCCTGAGACAATGCTAGCACTTTGTTCTTACGATCTCGAAAGATCTGTATACCAAAAACAAATTGATTCTCTCCCAAATCTTTCATTTGGAATTAGGTCGCTAACCAGTTCTTAACTGCAGTCAATAGACCTACATCATTCCCAATGAGTAGAATATCGTCTACATACAACACTAAAAAGACTACTAAAGCATTGATGATCTTCTTGTAAACACAAGGTTCATCAACATTTTGGTCAAAGCCATACGACTTGATCGCAGTATCAAACTGTATGTTCCAAGATCGAGATGCCTGTTTTAGTCCATAAATGGACCGATTCAGTTTGCAAACCTTTTGCTTTTGACCTTGGGCTATGAATCCCTCAGGTTGCATCATATAAATGTCCTCATCAAGACTGCCATTCAGAATGGTTGGCTTGATGTCCATTTCCCAGATCTCATAATTCTAATAAGCTGCAATGGACAAGAGGATACAGATTGACTTTAACATGGCAACAGGCGAGAAAGTCTTCTCATAGTCGACTCCCTCTGCCTGGGTATAACTCTTTACCACAAGTCGAGCCTTGAAGGTCTGTTCCTTCCCATCAGCACCTTGTTTGCGCTTGTAGATCCATTTATAACCTATAGATCTTACCTCATCAGGCTGATCTACAAGATGCCATACTGAGTTGAAATACATCGAATCCATCTCGAGATCTTTGGCCTTGACCCATTGATCTCGGTCAACATCCTTCATTTCCTTCTGATAAGACAACAGATCCTTAACGTCGCCATCTGCTACCATAACAAGGATTTTTGTGAAACTCAGATAGCAAACGGGCAGGTTCGCAACCCTTCCACTATGTCGAGGTTCCCCCAACTCTTGAAGTGGAACTGACGTACTGGATGAACTCCCATCAACAACTTTTGCTGATGTAGCAGGCTCTTCAACAACTCTTGTTGAAGTTTCAATAGTTTTATTGGAAAGCTCATGCAACACGACTTTGCTTCGTGAATTGTGCTCTCTTATATGATCCACCTTTAGGAAAGTAGCGTTCGTTAAAACAAATACCCTATTTTCTATTGAATCATAAAAACAACCCCCTCGTGTACCTTTGAGGTAGACTACAAAGAGGCATAACCTCGACCGTGGTTCCAACTTCTTGGGATTAACCTCAAGCACATGTGCAGGACAACCCCAAATACAGAAGTGACGTAAACTAGCTTTACGCCCGTTCCACAACTCCAGAGGTTTTCTCGCAACACTCTTGAAGGGAACACAGTTGAGTATATATACCGCAGTGTCCACTGCGAAACCCCAAAATGAGTCCAGTAAGGAAGCGTAACTCATCATCGAGTGAACCATGTCCAACAAAGTCCTATTTCTCCTCTTCGCTAGACCATACTACTGAGGTATACCCAATGCTGAGAGTTGGGAAAACAATTCCATGTTCTATCAAATAGTCCTGGAATACCGAGTCCAAAAACTCTCCACCTCGATGCGATCGAAGTGTTTTAATCCGTCTATCCAATGCGTTTTCAACTTCAGCCTTTAACTCTTTGAACTTTTCAAAGGATTCAAACTTCCGTTGCATAAGATAAACATATTCGTACCTGGAGTAATCATTAGTAAAACTGATAAAATACTCATAACCAACTCAGACTCGCACATTCATAGGACCACAAGGTCAGAATGTACTAACTCAAGAGGCTCTTTAGCTTTATAACCTTTTCTAATAAAAGGTCGTTTAGTCATTTTACCCTCAAGGCAAGACTCGCACACTGGTAAAGAATTTTCTTCTAAATCACTTAGAAGTCCATTCTTCACCAGTCTCTCAATCCTATTGAGATTGATGTGTCCTAAACGTAGATGCCAAAGATAGGAATTTTCTTTTGGAGAAAGACGTCGACGTTTTGATTGAGTTACGTTAGTTTTAAAAAATTCAGTATTATGGAGGGAATTAATGGCTAACAACCTTAGCACATATAAATTTGATTCCAGATTTGCAGTACAAATAAAAACACCATCTTTATGAATGAATGCTTTATCCACATTAAAAGAGATAGTATATTTACATTGCAATAAACACTTTACAGAAATAAGGTTCCTCTTTAGTTTGGGAACAATATACACATCTTCAAAATAAGAAACCTATTATGTAATGATAACTGGAGCCCTCCAACTGCCACAGTGGAGATGACGTGCCCGATGCCTACTCGCATTGTCATCTCACTAGCCTTTAGCTGTCGCCAAGATCCAATCCCTTGAAAAGAAGAACAAACGTAATTAGTGGCACCCGAATCAATTATCCAGGCTGAATCATCATTCTCCACTAAACAAGTTTCAAGAACTAGTAAATCATATTTACCTTTATTGGCCTTGGCCTTAGCCTTGACTACTTTCTTCTCTTTCAGATACCGAGGACAGTTCCTCTTCCAGTGTCCATCTTGGTGGCAGTGGAAACACTTTCCCTTTTCAACCGGTGGACGTCTCCTTGGGGCGACAGGCGGTGGGTTAGCAGGTGCTTTCCCTTTTCACTTACCACCCTTCTTCTTCTTCCCCTTTACAGAGTTAGAAGTAGAAGGTGAAGACTTCGTTCCTGAGGTCAAACCTCTATGGAATATCTTGGAGGATGAAGCGACAGTTGCCTCACCTTTCTTCCTCTCCTTTCTTTTCAGTAAAGATTGGTAGGTCTGCAACTCGTTGAGGAGAGTCATAAGGTTATATTTCACTTTGTTAAGAATCACATTATTAAAAAAGTGTAGAAAGCTCTCCGGCAATGAATGCAAGATTATGCTAACCTGGCTACGCTCATCGATGGTAGACCCGTTCAACCCCACCACATTAAAGTGGACCATCATGTTAAGCACATGTTCACGAACAGAGGTGTCTTTTTCTACTTTGGAGTTGAATATATATTTAAGAGCCTCATGCATAAGCTGTTCAGATGGTTGTCCAAACATCCCCCGCAGGGACTCCATGATCTCATGTGCTGAGACCACAGACACACGTTTCTTGGTCAAAACTTTAGAAAGTTTTGTCAAGATGTAGGCTCGAGCCTTCTCATTCACCCTTATCCATCTCTCGTATGCCTCCTGAACATTTTGAGCGACATTTGGAGCTGGAATAGGAGGATAGGCCTCCGTGAGAGCGAACATGAGATCCTTGATGATTAGGATCATCATGACTATATGTTTCCATGTTGTGAAATTATCGCCAGTTAGTTTTTCGACGCTGAACAAAGCCAATGTGGCTGTTGCCATTTTGAAAATGTTGTTGCTGAAAATACGAACAAAACTTTATTAGATTTTGCTAAACCACTTTTAAACCAATCAGTTTTGAAAAATAGTTTCAAGTACCCTAAGTTATAGACTTCTATTTTGCAATGATGCCCCAATGAGGTAGGACAAAACGTCACTGGTGGGATGATCAATTGCCCCTTCATTGGGATGAGACATTCTCAACCATTAGGCAGAACCAACTATTGGAACTGAACCTAACAACCACCATTTTTCGGTCCAGATCTGTTAACCTTTAACAATTCCGCGTAAGTGTGATCCCTCGCTTTTGGTGCCATAGTCCTGCCCTAATGAGCCCACCGTAGGGAAGAAGCAGATTAGGACAAGAGACTAAGTTACCTTATCCTCTTATAGGAGATCAAATAAAGAAACACGCAAAACTACCATCCTTTAGAGGGACACTCCCAGGGTGCCTCGAGGCGATGCTTAGTAACTTTATTCAACCTAACGAGGGAAACCGGGGGATATGCTGTCGCACTTCCCGCTCCCACTTACGATGAACACTCTTTCCATCCATTTGATATTGACCTACCCAAACATCATCCATTAGGGGGAGACGCCAAAGGTGCCTCGAGCTTGATGGTAGATCCTAGGTAGAGGTGTTACGTTTCCGTCAACTTAAATACCCTAGCCTAGATAGAACCCGAGATTTGTTACACTTTAACCTTTTATTAGCCAATTTAATCCTATTAAACTGATTAAAAGATTAAAGCCTTAGGGTTGCTAATGATATTAGAACCATGATCTTAGGTCTATGTGATCCAAGTTTTAAAAGTTTTAAAACCATGAATTAAACCTTAGTGAGCATGCATGGCTTTCTTATTTCTTTTAGTTCTAATTTCTCTTTAACTTTTAAAAAGAAACAACTAAAAAAAAAAAAAAACATTGCACACAACAAAGGTGTTTATAACAATTATAAAGTAACCTATGTGTCATGCTTCATGCAATGTCCGGTCATTATTATACATAACTTTTATATAAAGCGTAATAACCAAGCAAACATGTAATCATTCACCCCTATACTATAACAATTATAATATAAAGATGATGCATGCCAATGCTTTTTATGCATGCATAAATATAACTCTTATATTATATGATACATGAGCATGCTCTTACATAATTAAATCATGCTTCTCTAAATTATAAAAATTACAACAAAGAGATGATGCATGACCAATGCATAACCTAAGGTGGGATTTACTATATATGCATACCATATGACATATGATAAACATACATCGCATGTAATAAATAAAGGATTAATGGATCGGAATGAGCCTTTACAAAAATCGGAATGAAATAACCCTATCTATTACATTTTTCATCGAGCAAACTGGTTCACAGGCAAACCGGATCTTGAACCGCTAGGAGAACTCTATCGTGTAGTAAATGGCAAAGGTAGACGATCGCTCAGCGTGCACTAGATGATAGACAAATAACCTAAACGATCGCGTAGACGACAACGAGGCTACGAAGCCTGATCGTCTAGGCGATTGCTTAACATGGCGATAGGTAAACAATTTACCTTGCATTACTAAGCGATCGTTTAGTCAGTTACTAAACGATGAAGCTTGTTGACCTAAACGATCGTCTAGTGCGCGTGCGTGTTAAACGATACGTGAGTATCCCATCGTCTATAGGATTTGATACTCATTGATCGCTTACCTCATCGTCTACACGAGGCAATCCACCCTTGATCGTCTCCTTCCTCGAAGAACTGCAACGCTTGCTCCGATCTTCTTCACAAATGACTCAAAACTCAAACATGATTGAACACGAGACATACGCAGTGGAATAAGGATCTAATTACACTCTAATTTCCTCTAATTAAAAAGAAATTAGCATGCAAATATAGGAAAAACAATAAACTAAAAAGAGATAGTGTACAACCTTTGTAGCTCCCGGAAAAATGTTTTTTCTCACTGAATCTCGACCCGAACTCTACCGGACCATCACTAGAGTTTCCCTACTATTCTCTGGACTCAGAATCGAGTTGTGGGACTTGGTGAATGAAGGAATGAAAAGGAAGAATGGGAGGTTCAAGGTTAATGTGAGAAGAAGAGAGGTTTTGCTGAGAACTTCGAAACCAAAAGCAATTGAAAATTCAGCAAGAAGAAGAAGAAATTATTTTTTTTTAAAAAAAAACTTCCTTTTATAAAACAATTACATGCATCTAATGCATGTAAAAGCTCACCAAAAAACAACACCTCACAAAGCACTAAACCAAAGTGGGCTATATATCATTCTATAATGTTTACACATAGTCTATTTAAGCTAGTGAGATTATCCAACAAAAATGTTGGATAATTCCACTAACTCTAGTCAAGGGCAAAAAGGTCTTTTTCCATTTGGTCAAAGTCAAACTTTGACTTTTCCCTAGCAAAAAAGTCAACCCTTTGACTTTTTACAGTTTTGACCCTCTTGACTAATTTTGACCTCCCGAATATGAATCCACATTCATATTTTTGAAATTCAAATAAAATTTAAATATAGAGCACCATACAAAAAACCAATAGCGATATCGCATATACTTGTCGGTTTTAATCCCTTTTCCTAATTTGATCAATTCGAATTAATCCAATATACTATTCTAAGTTTAATCTATATGAGCTAGTAGAGGGAACTAATGGACCTACAGATCATAGACTCCAACAATCCGAGATTAACCAATAAAACTCTTTAACCTAATTAATCAACATTTGTTAACTAACGGGTCATTCCATTAAAGTCCTGTAGTTGCACTCCCCTCACTGTAGATATATTTCTGTCCATCTGATATAATCATAACTAGTAAGTCAATCTTTCACAGGTTTTCGTGGTCTTGGCTGGGTCAAAATGCTGTTTTACCCCCAAGAACACTTCTTGTTCCTTCAGTCCTACTGAACCTCTAAAGAACAATTGATTTGTGGTCCAACTTTCAAATCGAGTCCCCCTCAGCTTAGAGAGAGGGTGAGGCCCCTTGTTCTAATTCCGAAGTCAGCACTTAAGGGAACAACCTATCTACTACCCCCAGAGACAGGTTGAAGTGAAGTCCGTCTTGCATCCTATGTCCCCAGCTATTTACCCGGTCTTACCCCTGAAATGGGAGGCTTATTGAGCCAGCGCTATTGAGCTGCTCTCACCCATGCAAATCTAAGGATAATCCCGAATAAACAGGAGTTCATAGTTAGCTTATGATTGAGATCGAGTTAACTAGGTCATCAAATTTGAATTATCAGTTTTATACAATAAACAGTGTTATAAAGCAAAAGTGACTAAGTTGTGGTCCAGTCTTATACAAACTCATTGCATATGATGTCCCCACTCACATATCTCTATATGAACGATTTAGGATCACATCGTTTGTACTAACTACAAAGTGAGCCATATCCATAGTGTCCCCAGAACAAGGTACCTAACCTTATCCCTATACTATAGAGCATTTTAGGCTATATACTTGAACTTGATCCATGTTTTATGTATCATATAAAGTTCAAGTCTACATTAAATAGCCTCAGGATCTTAGTTTATTGGATTTAAGATTACAATTTCAATAACAATTTTATCGGAAAAAAAAATATAATATGTTTATCAATTTACAAACTATGAGTTTTAGGACATAAAATCCAACAAAACAGACTTTGAAATACAGACTCGATAATGAATAAGGGAAAGAGTTCTCATACCAGTTGAAGACCCTCTACAAACTTTAGAACTCGGATGCAGCGGAAGAACCTCTACCCATACTCTATCGCCCAACAAACGTGTCGTCTGCAGTAGCACGATCGTCTACACGAATGGTAACAACAAGAACTATCACGAACAAGTGAACAACAGCGGGGATGACACCACCAAAATGGAGCCCTTGGTGTTCTTGGAGTGAGAATCCAAAGTGTGGTCTTTGGTGAGTTCGGTAGAGGTTGGAGAATGAGCTAATCATGTAGACGATAAGCAAGTAGGAGGGAAAAGAAAGCTATCGTATAGCTAAGTGCTTATCGTTTAGAAAAAGCTACATGATCGTGTAGATTTTACTAAGCGATCGTTTAGTAAATGGTAGATGATTATTTAGAAAACACGACACACTATGCGATTGTTTAGGAAAGGTAAGCGATCGTCTAGGAACTAGCGTGCGATCGTTTAGACATGAGGTGTGCAATCGTTTAGGCGATGAGCAACTATCGTATAGGCTCTCGACTTATGCGATCATTTATGTTTCCACAGTGATGCCAATTTTTCCAAACATTTGCAAAATGAAACTGTTTTTCATTTTATTCTTCGGTTACCATAACTGAAGGGGTTGCTCCCACTAACGCACGTCCGAGAGGAATTTTAGGCCAATTATCATATAATTAATCAATTAAATAATTAATAATTATAATGATATTATATTCTTACCCTATAGTTTGATATCACATATCTACTATAGTAATTTCTTCTCTACTTAATATAAATCATATTTATATCTAATTTTCTCCAAAATAATGTATCTCATACATTTAGCCAATTATATCATATATAATTAACAAGTCCAATTATATCATATATAATCGAATTTCCTCTTGTCAATTTGAACATTTCAAATTAACCCAAATACTGATTCCCGACTTTATCCAATCTACCTAGTGGAGCTAACGGACATGTGGCTCGAAGCTCCAATGGTATGTGAATAGCTAACTAAACTCTTTAGCCACGAGATCTACCATTCATTAACTATCAGGCATTCAACTAAACACCAACAGCTGAACTCTTCTTACCATAGATATATTTATGTGTATATCAGATATAACCAATCATGAGTACGATGACCCTTCACAAATGTACGTAAGTACAACTAGACCAATTTACCGTTTTGCCCCTGTAGTTACATCTCAATTCTTAAGTACCACTGATTCCTCTAATGAATAATACAACATAGTCCAACTATGTGTGAACACCTCTCAGGCCAAGAGAAGGTGTATGGCGCCACATTGTTCATGCCCTGGAATCAGCCCTTAAGGGAGCTATCTATCTAGTTGCCCCTGCCTCGGGGAAGAAGTGAATTACATCTTGTGTAGCTGAGTTTCCAGCTACCAAATCAGACAAATCCCCAAAATGGTAAGGTTGAATCGGCGACCTGGCCACTCGCACCCATACAAATCAAAGGATTGCCGTCAATGGCAGGAGTTCCCAACTCACTCAGGATTGAGGTCTTGTTACCTATGGTCATCCTAATGAAGTGAAGTCTCTGTCATGAACGGTGTTATATAACAAGACGTCGACACTTCGTGGTCAGGTTTTATACAAACTCTTTGTATAGGACACCCCCGCTCGCATGTCCCCGACACGAATGATCAAGATCAGACGATCTATGACAAGTCACAACACTTATGACCATTCTACAAAACGGGCCGCATTCATAGCGTTACCAGGATAAGGTTTCCCTTCTATATCTATATATTACAGACCATTTTGGTTAACTCTCAAGACATGATCCACTTGTATGTCACCACATACATTCTTAAGTTACACACAGATAACCAAGGGTTTTAATTTTATTGGTATGTGGTAAAGCAAATAAAACATGCAACTAAGCAAAATACAAGATGTGAAGTAAAATATCATATATTATACAACACAAGCGTTTGTACAAGCTGTTTACAAACTACAGGACACGAGACTTTAGGGCATCAACCCCAACATATATTGGCAGACGTCAATGCCTAGCACGTTCCTTGTCATGCGCCTATGCACTAATTTAGGGTGTGACACATTGGTCCGCTTTTTGTTGTGCAGTTACTATATCAACTCTATGGTGGCTATAACATACCTTAGGGCGTATGTTGGCAGATATCAGTACGTCCCACATTTATTGCCATGTGCCGATGCACCAACTTAGGGAATGTCACACTGGTTATATTGACATCATATGTCATCCACTTGTAGATGTGTTGAACATATGTCGTAGATATGTAACAAATATGTTGCAGACACGTAGCAGATATGTAGCAGATACCTAGTAGACACGTAGACGATATGTAGCAGACACATTGCAAATATGTAGCAGACACGTTGTAGATATATAGCAGACACGTTGCAGATATGTAGCATGTCACACCCTCTCCCAGATTATCCTTTAAATCCGAGAAGGGATGTGAAGACAATACTGCAACTCGGGAGGAATCAAAACCAGTTAGTAACGAATGGGGGCTTTGTTCCAAAGTAAGTATGGGCCTCAACTAGTTAGGGTCATTGCCATTCCCTTTTTCCAGTACTAACTGGTATCAATGTCATCACTTTTTATGCTCAAGTTTTGTTCAAAAATTTTGGATTTGGAAACTCAACTTCTTTAATCTCTTCCATGATTACTGAACTGTTAAATGTGTCTCCACAATTGCTCCATTTTTCTTGTTGATAAGTTTGGAAGGGTTCTTTTCATTGAAGGTGGTTCTCAAATGTTGTTATCTCAGGTACTCAAATTCTCTCAACTTTTTTCCTTTTTATTTTAAATAGGTTAACCTATAAAAAAATACATTGGAACTTTTTAAATGTATAATTGTAATATTATATCAATGAAGAGGCTTAAAAAATATCATTGGAGTATAATTATTTTATAATTTTGGATGGATATTGATACATGAAATGATGTGACAAAGACTTCGAATGAAAATTTGGCAAATACATCATTTTAGGCATTGCCACATAGCTTTTTGCTCAATTTTTTATTCAAGAATACTTTTTAAACATTTATGAAATTTGAGAAGTGATATTATTGAACTTTGGTAGAGGTGGGAGAATCCAAGAGGTGTAGGCTCTGTTGGATTTAGTAGAGGGAAAGAGGAAGAAAGACAATCGTATACCATAACCAAGCAAGTGGGAGGAGGCAGGTGTCTATCGTATAGACGATGCTTGATCATTTAGGTAGAGGTACACGATCGTTTAGTAAAAGTGTCGCGATCGTATAGACGATCGTTTAGTAAATGCTTGGGCGCGCGATCGTTTAGGAAAAAGCTAGATGATCGTTTAGCAAATCCTATGCGATCGTTTAGTAAACTGCGCGTTTGTATACGATCGTTTAGAAACGTTGAGCTATCGTGTAGGCTTTTGGTTTGCTATGCGATAGGCAGTATACACCAAACATGAGCAAATGTTTGATCTCTTGCAAAATGAAAGCAATTTTCATTTTATTCTTCAGTTACGAAAATTGAATGCAACCTCCCACTATCATTCGGTTACGAAGAAAAAATCGAGCAATTATCCCACAATTGCTAAAATTAAATAATAATCATATTATATTCAATAGCCAAAGGTTTAATATCACATTATATGCAATACATTAACCATAGTCTTTTTCTCCTCCACTAGATATAAATCATATTTATATCATTTTCCTCTAAATAATGTATCTCATACATAATGTCAATCATATCATATATAGTTAACCAGTTAAATCATATCATATATAATCCATCTCCCTCTTATCAATTTGAACACATCAAACTGACCCAAAAACTTATTCTCAAGTTGAATCCATTGAGCTAATAAGGGGACCTTATGGACCTATGGCTCAAAGCTCCAATGGAACGTAAATGACTAACTAAACTCTTTAGCCACGAGATCCACCATCCGTTAACTGTTAGACATTCCATTAAAGACCAATAGTTGAACTCTCTTTACCATAAATATATTTCTGTGTCCATCGGATATAACTAATCAACAGTATGATAACCCTCAAAGATGCTCGTAAATACAGTTGGGCCAATTTACCATTTTGCCCCTGTAGTTACATCTAATTCCTTAAGTACTAATGATCCCTCTAATGAACAATACAACATAGTCCTACTATGTGTGGACACCTCTCGGGCTATGAGAAGGTGTGTGGTGTCACGTCGTTCAAGCCCCAGTACCAGCTCTTAAAGAAGCAATCTATCTACTTACCTTTATTTTAAGGAAGGACTAAATTTAATCTCATGTAGCTGAGTTTCCAGCTCCTAAATCAGACGAATCCTCAAAGTGGTAGATTTGAGTCGGCGATCTAGCCACTTGAGCCCATACAAATCAAAGGACCGCCCTCAAAGGCAGGAGTTCCTAACTCACTCAGGATTGAGGTCATGTTACCTATGGTCATCCTAGTGAAGCGAAGTCTCTGTCATGAACGACGTTATATAACGAGACTATTACACTTCGTGGTCTGGTCTTATACAAACTCCTTTGTATAGGACACTTCTGCTCTCATTCTTCACATGAATGATCCGGATTAGACCATCTGTAGCAAGTCACAACATTTGTAACTATTCTACAAAGCAATCCACATCCGTAGCGTTACCAGGATAAGGTTTTCCTTCTATATCCATATATTACAGACCATTTTGGTTATCATTTAAGGCATGATCCATCTGTATGTCTCCACATACATGCTTAAGTTACTAATGACAACATGAGATCTTAGTTTATTAGTTTGTGGTAAAGCAAATAAAACATTCAATGTTCATAGACTAAAGTGAAGAAAATATCATATATTATATACATCACAAGCGTTTGGTCAAAACTGTGTTTACAAACTACAGGTCTCAACGAGATTTTAGGGCATCATCCCTAACAATCTCCCACTTGTCCTAAAGCGAGTGGGGTGTAAATATAACTAGTATAAAACAATAAACTAGGGCACTAAGGCCTAGTACAAAAACATCTCCCACTTGCCCTCATCCAGCCACGGGTGATCCCGTAGACCCACGATCTGAAGGTGACCCTAAAAAACTGTAACCGTGAGAGCCTTCATAAACAGGTCAACAATGTTGTGCTCCAAAGCGATCTTCGTGACAATCTTGCGGATCAGATGATACTTCTGCTCTATATATTTGTCGCACCTGTGACTCTAGGCTCCTTGGAGTTCACCACATCACTACTATTGTCAGAATAGAGAGTGATGGGCCTAGACATGTATGGAACAACTTTCAAATATGTCAGGAACATCCTGAGCCTAATGACCTCCTTAGCAGCTTCACAAGCCGCTACATACTCGGCCTCCATCATGGAGTCGACAATGCACCCCTGTTTAGTGCTTTGCCACACTATTGCTCCTCCGTTAAGAGGAAAAATTGGCCCTGAAGTGGACTTCCTAGAGTCCTTATTAGTCTGAGTCAGAATCGTATGTCTAGTAAGGATCAAATCCCTTGTTCCATACTTGAGGATGTTCTTAACTGTGGTCCAGTGACTCTGGCCTAGGTTAGACTGATTCATACTGACTATTCCCACAGCATAGCAGATGTCTAGTCGAGTACAGAACATCGCATACATCAAACTGCCAATGAAAGTTGCATATGGGACCCATTTAATCTCCTCAACCTCTTGAGGCATCTTAGGAAACATTTTCTTAGACAAAGTAACTCCATGCCTGAATGATAGTAGGTCCCTTTTGAAGTTCAGCATCGAGTACTTGAGCAACATCTTGTCGATGTATGATGCCTGAGACAGTGCTAGCAATTTGTTCTTACGATCTCGAAAGATCTGTATACCCAGAGCAAACTAAGCCTCTCCCAAATCTTTCATTTGGAATTGAGTCGATAGCCAGTTCTAAATTGCAGTCAGTAGTCCTATATCATTCCTAATGAGTGGGATATCATCTACATATAACATTAGAAAAACTATTGAATAATTGATGATTTTCTTGTAGACACAAGGCTCATCAACGTTTTGGTCAAAGCCGTACGATTTGATTGCAGTATCAAACCGAATATTGCAAGAACGAGATGCCTGTTTCAGCTCATAAATGGACCAATTCAGTTTGCAAACTTTTTTCTCTTGACCTTGGGCAATGAATCCCTCTGGCTGCACCATATAAATGGTCTCCTCAAGATTTCCATTCAAAAAGGCAGTCTTGACATCCATTTGCCAAATCTCATAATCATAAGAAGCGGTAATGGATAGGAGGATGCAGATCGACTTCAACATGACAACAGGCGAGAAAGTGTCCTCATAGTGGATTCCCTCCACTTAGGTATAACGCTTTGCCACAAGTCGAGTCTTAAAGGTTTGCACCTTCCTATAGGCACCCCGTTTTCTCTCGTAAATCCACATACAAACTATAGGTCTTACCCCATCAGGCTGATCTACAAGATCCCATACTGAGTTGAAGTACATCGACTCCATCTCGAGATCCATGCCTTTAACCCATTCATCCCGGTCTATATCCTCCATTGCCTTCTGATAAGACAACAGATCCTCAACGTCGCCATTAACTATCATAGCCAGGATTTCCATGAAACCCATATAGCGAATGGGTGGGTTTTCAACCCTCCCACTGCATCAAGGTTCCCTCAACTCTCAAAGTGGAACCGACCTACTAGATGAACTATCCTCAATAACTTTTGCTGATGAAGCAGGCCTTCAACAACTCTTGTTGAAGTTTTAGTAGTTTCGTTGGAAAACTCACATAACACGATCTTACTACATGAACTTTGCTTCCTAATATGATCCTCCTCCAGGAAGGTAGCATTCGTAGAAACAAACACTATGTTTTTCGACGGATCATAAAAGTAACCCCTCATGTACCTTTGGGGTAGCCTACAAAGAGGCATAAACTCGACCGTGGTTCCAATTTCTTTGGATTAGCCTCAAGCACATGTGCTGTGCAATCCCATATGCAGAAGTGATGTAAACTAGATTTTCGCCCGTTCCACAACTCTAGAGGTGTTCTCATAACACTCTTGGAAGGAACACAGATGAGTATATACACTGCAGTCTCCATTGCAAAACCCCAAAACGAGTTCAGTAAGGAAGTGTAACTCATCATCAACCGAACCATGTCCAACAAGGTTCTGTTTCTCCTCTCTGCTACACTATTCTGCTGAGGTGTACTCGACGCTGAGAGCTGGGAAACGATTCCATGTTCTATCAAATAGTCCTAGAACCCCAAATCCAAAAACTCTTTACCTCGATCCGATCGAAATGTCTTAATCCGTCTATCCAATGCATTTTCATCTTCAGTCTTGAACTCTCTTAACTTGTCAAAGGATTCAGACTTCCGTTTTATCAAATAAACATACCCATACCTAGAGCAATCATAAGTAAAACTGATGAAATACTCATAGCTTCCCCTGGCTTGCACATTCATAGGACTATTTAGGTCAAAATGCACTAATTCTAGAGGCTCTTTGACTCGATAACCTTTTCTAGTAAAAGGTCTTTTAGTCATCTTACCCTCAAGGCAAGATTCGCACACCAGTAAAGAATTTTCTTCTAACTCACTTAGAAGTCCATTCTTCATCAACCTTTTTATCCTATTGAGATTGATGTACCCTAATTGAAGGTGCCAAGGACATTTTCTTTTGGAGAAACCCATTGACGTTTATTTTGCGTTACAACAATTTTAAACATTTCTATGTTATGGAGGGAACTTAATGCTAACGACCTTAGCACATACAAATTATTTTCCAGTTTTTTGGTACAGATCTCAACTTCATCTTTATGAATAAACACTTTATTCACATTAAATTCAATAGTATATTTACACTGCAACAAGCACTTTACAGAAATTAAGTTCCTTTTCAACTCAGGAACTACAAATACATCTTGTAAAATAAGAAATTTCTTCTGTAAAGTCAACTGAAACCTTCCCATTGCCACAGCTGAGATGACGTGGTCGGTGCCTACTCGCATCATCATCTCACCAATCTTCAGCTGCTGCAAGGATTTAATCCCTTGAAAAGAAAAACAAACATGATTAGTGGCGCCCGAATCAATAATCCAGGCAGAATCATCATTTTCTACTAAGCAAGTTTCCAAAACTAATAAATCATATTTACCTTGTTTTGACTTAGTCTTGGCCTTAGCCTTGGCCGCCTTTTTCTCCTTAAGCTAGTGAGGAAAATTCCTTTTCCAGTGTCCGTCTTGGTTACAGTGGAAAAACTTTCCTGTGTCAATCGACGCCGGACACCTATTCCGCTGGGTTTCAGGTGGTGGGTTAGCAGGCGCCTTCCCCTTCCTCTTACTACTCTTATTCTTCTTCTTCCACTTTCTAGTGTAAGGAGTAAAAGATGCAGACTTCGTTCCTGAGGTCAAACCTCGTTGGAATTTCTTTGAAGATGAAACAACATTTGCCTCACCTTCCCTCTTCTCCTTACTTTTCAGTAAGGATTGGAATGTATGCAACTCGTTGAGGAAAGTTGTATGGGTATAGTCCACTTTGTTAAGAATCACCTAGTTAACAAAGTTCAGAAAGCTATCCCGGCAACGAATGTAGGATAATGCTAACTTGGTTACCCTCATCGCTCCGGGACCCATTCATCTCCGCCACATTGAAGTGGACCATCATATTAAGCACATGTTTACGAACAGAGGTGTCTTCATCCATTTTGGAGTTGAAGATGAATTTCAGAGCCTCGTGCTTGAGCTGTCTAGACAGTTGTCCGAACATCCCCCACAGGGATTCCATGATCTCATGCGCTGAGACCATAGGCTCATGCTTCTTGACCAATACATCGTTAAGACTAGCCAAGATATAGGCTCGGGCCTTCTCATTCGCCCATGCCCAACACTCGTACGCCTCCGAAACATTTTGAATGGTGTTAAGAGGTGGAATAGGAGAACAATCCTCTGTAAGGACGAATATGAGATCATCGATGATCAGTATTATTGTGATTGTGTGTTTCCAACTAGCATAATTCTCGCCAGTTAATTTGTGTGCACTAAGTAGAGCTAATGTGGCTATAGCCATTTTAAAACATTGATGAAAATAGAATAAGCTTTTATAATTCTATGCTAAACCACATTTTAACACCAATTTTAGTTTTAGCAAAATAGTTTCCAAGTACCGTAAGTGAAAAGACTTCTATTTCGCAATGACGCCCTAGCGAGATAGGACAAACGTCACTGGTGGGATGATCAGATGTCCCTTCATTGGGATGAGACACTCTCAACTATTAGGCAGAGCCAACTCTTGGAACTGCACCTAACAGTCACCATTCGTTCGGTCCAGAACTGTTAACCGTTAACAATTCTGCGTAAGTGTAACCTCTAATTTTCGACCCCAGAGTCTGGCCCTAATGCGCCCACCATAGAGAAAAAGAAAATTAGGACAAGATACTAAGCGATCTTATCCTATACAGGAGATCAAGTAAAGAAACATGCAAAATTGCCATCCTACAGCGAGACACTCTCAGGGTGCCTCGAGGCGATGCACAGAAACTTTATCCAACCTAATGAGAGAGACCATGGGATATGCTGTCGCACATCCCACTCCCACTTACTATGAACATTCTTTCCATCCACCTTGATATTGAACTACTCAAACATCATCCCTTAGGGGGACACTCGTAGGGTGCCACGAGGCCGAAGATAGGTCTCACGGTGTGGATACCCCAAGTATTTCCCACTGAATGTTCTACTTAGGGGTTCATTAACTTAGACCATCCGACTATTGATTTTAATCTAAGTCAATTTAATATGGTAAAAAACAACTCTTGTCTTTGAAATTAAACAAGTTCAAGTAGTCACATTAAACTTTAATGGACTATCCTTAAATTTACATGCTGCATCAAATCTATCTAATTCACCTTTCCAGGTAGGTTCCCAGGTAGGGGTGTTTCATTTCCGTCACCTAAACTACCCCAGCCTAGACAGAACCTGCCTTAGACAAAAGGTCCCTTATAGATAGATTTGCTACACTTTAACCTTTTATTAGTCAATTTAATCCTATTAAACTGATTAAAAGATTAAAGCCTAGGTTGCTAATCTCATTAGAACCGTGATCTTAGGTATATCTCCACCAAGTTTTAAAAGTCTTTTAAAACCATGATTTAAATCTAAGTTCGCATGCATGTCTTTCTTATAGATTTTAGTTCTGGTTTCCTTATAACCTTTATAAAAAAAACAACTAAAATCATTCACATTGCCTCACAACTACGTATTTGTAACACTTATAAATGTAACCTATGTGTCATGCTTCATGCAATGTCCGTTGATTACTATACATAACTTTTATATACAAGTAACGAACCAAGCAAACATGCTTTATACACCCTTATACTATTACATTTATAATATAAAGATGATGCATGCCAATGTTTTATGAATGCATAAATATAACTCTTATATTATATGACGCATGAGCATGCTCTAATGTAATTTAAATCATGCTTCTCTAAATCATAACACTTATAATAAAGAGATGATCCATGACCAATGCATAACCTAAGGTAGGATTTCTTCTATATGGCACACCTAATGACATATAAATAAACATACATCCTATGTACATTCACAAAGATTAATGGACCGGGATGAACTGCCTCAAAACCGAAAAGAAGAAAACATTCTATCTATTACATAATCCATCGATCAAACTAGTTCACAGGTGAACTAGGTCTTGAAACGCCCGAGCGAAGTTCCTATCATTTAGTAAACGCGGCCGGGTATACGATCGTTTAGTTACAATCGAGTACCAATAACTATGCGATGAAGTATGAGGTACCCGATTGTTTAGCGTACAAGAAAAAACACATGAGTCCTATACGATCATTTAGACGACAACATTGCTATGAAGCACAATCTTCTAGATGATGACTTAATAAACGATAAGTAAACGACTTACTTCGCGATCGTGTAGTCAGAAATTAAGCGATAAAGCTTGCTGAGCTACACGATCGTCTAGTGCGTGCACGTCAACCTACTCCCGAGTATCCGATACTCTATGATTGTTTACCTCATCGTTTACACGACCCGACCAGTGCTTGGTCGTCTTCATCCTCGAGAACAATAACCCTTGCCTTGAAGCTTCTTCATGAACGACTCACAGACTCAAACACTTTGAAATTACAAACTCAATAGCAAGTTAATATGCCCTAAATGTAGGAGCCCTTACAATTAACTTCAAAATGTAAAAGAATTTAAATAACCAGAGGCTTCATCCCAGAAACTCCATTAACCCACATCCACAAACTATTTAACCCTTAAACAAAGAGCAGACATGTTTTTACCCACCGAGAAAGTAAATGTTATTCTTTGCATCAATGAATTTGGAACATCAGAACCTGGCTCTGATACCAATTGAAGGAACTCTTATCAAAGAGTACCTCTGAGTGGAAGCGAGATCGTTCCAAACTCATTGTTACAAAATTACCGCATTCACAATCTAACAGAATAGATATGCATTTAACAACTAATTACAGGCATGCTTTGAAACTTAAACAATAAGAGAACAAAATACATACCAGTTGAAGAACCCTTCTTCACAGAAAAAAATCGTTCTTGCCAAGGAATGCTCCTCTCGCTCTCGTTAAGACCGTCCAAGAAAATCGATGACCAAATCGTCTACCCACGAATGGCCTTCTCACAAACACGGAAACAAGGTAGACACTACTACTTAGAACCCTCGGTATTCTCGATGTGAGAATCTAGGAGGTATGGGCTCTGTTGGATTTGATAGAGGGAAAGAGGAAGAAAGACAATCGTATACCACGACCAAGCAAGTGGGAGAAGGCAGGTGTCTATCATATAGACGATGCTTGATCGTTTAGGTAGAGGTATATGATCGTTTAGTAAAAGGGTCGCGATTGTATAGACGATCGTTTAGTAAACGCTCGGACGTGCGATCGTTTAGGAAAAAGCTAGACGATCGTTTAAAAAATCCTATGCGATCATTTAGTAAACTGGGCGCGTGTATACGATCATTTAGAAACGTTGAGCTATCGTGTACGCTCTCGGTTTGCTATGCGATAGGCAGTATACACCAAACATGAGCGAATGTTCGATCTCTTCCATAATGAAAACGATTTTCATTTTATTCATCAGTTACGAAAACTGAATGCAACCTCCCACTATCATTCGGTTACGGAGAAAAAATCGGGCAATTATCCCATAATTGCTAAAATTAAATAATAATCATATCATATTCATTAACCTATGGTATAATATCACATCATATGCAATACATCAACCAGTCTTTTTCTCCCCTACTAGATGTAAATCATATTTATATCATTTTCCTCCAAATAATGTATCTCATACATAATGTCAATCATATCATATATAATTAACCAGTTCAATCATATCATATATAATCGAACTCCCTCTTGTCAATTTGAACACTTCAAATTGACCCAAAAACTGATTCTTAACATGAATCCATCGAGCTACCAAGGGAATTTATGGATCTATGGCTCGAAGCTCCAACGTTATGTGAATAGCTGACTAATTTCTTTAGCCACAAGATCCACCATCCGTTAATTGGCAGACATTCTACTAAAGACCGACAACTGCACTCTTCTCACCACAAATATATTTCTTTGTCCATCAGATATAACCAATCAACAGTACGATAACCCTTCACAGATGCTCGTAAGTACAGCTGGGTTAATTTATCGTTTTGCCCCTATAGTTACATTTAACTTCTTAGGTACCACTGATCCCTCTAATGAACAATACAACATAGTTCTACTATGTGTGGACACCTCTCGAGCCATGAGAAGGTGTGTTACGTTCAAACCCAGAATCAGCCTTTAAGGGAGCAATCTATCTACTTACCCCTACTTCGGGGAAGTATTAAATTTCATCTTGTGTAGCTGAGTTCCTAATTCCCAAATCAGAAACATCCTTAAAGTAGTAGGTTTGAGTCGGTGATCTGGCCACTCGTACCTATGCAAATCAAAGGACCACCTTCAAAAGCAGGAGTTCCCTGTCATGAATGGCGTTATATAACAAGACTATTACACTTCGTGGTCTGATCTTATACAAAATCCTTTGTATAGGACACATCTGCTCGCTTGTCTCCATATGGATCAGACTATCTGTAGCAAGTCATAACACTTGTAACTATTCTACAAAGCGAGCTGCATCCGTAGTATTACCAGGATAATGTTTCCCTCCTATATCCATATACTACAGATCATTTTGGTTATCACTTAAGGCATGATCCACTTGTATGTCTCCACATACATGCTTAAGTTACAAACGACAACTAGGGATCTTAGTTTATTTGTTTGTGGTAAAGCAAATAAAACACCCAATGTTCATAGACTAAAGTTAAGAAAATATCATATATTATACATCACAAGCGTTTGGTCAAAACTATGTTTACAAACTACAGGACCCAACGAGTGTTTAGGGTATCATCCCCAACACTAATGTGGGTAAGTCTTTTGTGCCATAGGTCTCCATTAGTAGGTTCTTTGTGGGTTACAGTCCAAGCTTATTGCATTTTCTGAACACCTTGGACTACATACACACCATTTATCTTGATTCTCTTTAATACTAGCTTGGAATATTTTCGAACTTCATAGTAGTTTCCTTTTCCACTGTATTCATAACCTATTGAGTCAAGCATGCTTAATGAAATCAAATTCCTTTTTAATTTAGGCACATGCCTAACATTTTTATGTAGCTTTAGTGATCCACCTTCTAGTTTTAGAGGGATTGAGCCAATGCCAATCACAGGACATGAGTTATTGTTACCCATGTAGATTAAACCTCCATTTATTTCCTTGTAGGTATTAATACAGTTCTTTTCTGGTGTCATGTGAAAAGAACATCTTGAGTCTAGAACCCAATCAAGGATCTTTGCTAGATTTTCAAGTTTTGCCCTTGGATTAGAGGTAGCTAATGCATTTAAGTAAAAGAAGGAGTTTTCCCCTACCGAAGCTTCACCTGTTTGTGTTGATTGAGCTTTCTGATTCTGATTTTTATTCCTTTATTAATTTTTCCATTTTAGGTTCTTTAGTCCTTGATTAGATGCCCCACTTTCTTGCAATATTTGCATCTCATCTTGGATTTGTCCTTATTCTCATATGTGGAAGTTTGTTTGCCATTTTCTTTATGTGATGCTTATTTTTGCCTTTCACAAACAAACCTTCAACACTTGGTTTTTCTTCTTTATTAGATAATATCCTTATTTCTTTAATTTTAAGGGTAGAAATGATGATATCTGTGGTAACTAAATCTCACCATATTTTAAGGTTGTTTTCACATCCTTATACACCTCAAGAAGAGAATTGAGAAGCACAAAGGCTTCATTATCTGCCCCTATTGTGTCACCCTGAGTTTTAAATTTGACGGCGATCTTCTTAAAATCATCAAGATTTTAGTTAAGGTCTTGGCTGGATTCATCTTGAATGTAAAGAATCTTTCTCTCAAGAACATTTTATGAGGAAGATCTTTAGATTCATAGAGTTAATTTAATTTTGACAACATTTTGAAAGCAGTAGCATGATCAATTACTTGTCGAAGCACACTGCCTGAGAGGTTCAAAACAAGAGTTCCATAAGCAATCAACTCCATATTTTCTTTATCATCTTCTCTTATGGTGATAGGCAAATTTGAAAGGGTCTTCTAAAGCTCTATGAGCTTTTTGTTGCCTGAAAATGACCTTGGTTTTAGTTTTCGAAAGACTAAAATCTCCTTTCCCATCAAATTTTTCAATGTCATGCCTTGCAACTGTCATTATCTTGCTTCTTTTCTTGTTTCAAAGCTCCAATATTTGCTTTCTTTAAAGTTTCTTGAAGAACTTGATTTGTTCTTGCAGGCTATGATACCAATTTGTATAGCTTTGGATGTTTCCACCGAGGCCTAATATGAGAAAATATTGTTAAAAAGGGATAAGGAGACAATATATTGTAATAAGTGGACAAAATGAGGTGACATGATTGAAGGAGATTACAACACACAAGGTCAGAATTTTCTCTTTTCTATCTATTTTCTTCAGATCATTATGCTTTGAACAAAATATTCCTCTCTAATTTTTATTCTCTTTTGAAATCAATTCACAATGGAACAACGAGAAATAAATCGAAGCAAAATAAGGGAAGAAGATGAAGAAGCTGACATGCAAGGTAAGAAAAAAGGATAGAACACAGGGTTTTAACGTGGTTTAACAACTAGGCCTACATCCACGAGAGGAGTTGTTACTTCTGAGTTCTTTTGGAGAAATTACAGAGCTAAATTGAAAGCAGATAAGTACTCACTACAAAAATGTCCCTTTTAATTGCGTTTTAGGATAGCATGTTATATATAACGCTATTAAAAAGTGGAAAAATAAGCGAAAAAGAAAAATGATTTTCACGCTTTACCCAAAATCTATCGCAGACTTCTTCCTCTTATGTTGGTTACGTTTTTTAGGTCACTCTTTCACCTTTTTACAATATTCTATAATATTCATTCCCTCCATCTCCGATTCCCCATCTCTATCTTTAGGGTTCCTTTTTCATCTTCTTCTCCGCAACTTCACTTTCACAAGGTACACTCTCTTTTCCCTATTTTCTACCATTCCTTTTCTTGCTATCTCTACTTCTCTATTCTTTCTTTCTTTGCTTTTCTGGTTCTCTTTTCAATATTTTATCTGATGGGGTTTATTTTGCTCTATATTTTCATTTTATTTTCTCTAAAGCCAACTAATTGTCTTGGGCATGCTCATCTAGGGTAATGTTAGCCCATGGCAGCATGTCCAAACCATCTTCAACCATCCTATATTTGAATCTTGTAATTAATTTAGTAAGTTGTTTTGATTCCAAGTTGTTTTTCTTGTCAGTGGCCGCTCGCTGTTTTTGATATGCTAGCTAGCCATTTTAGAAATTGTTCATAATGCACTATAGGGGTGACCCAGTAGCCTACTCCCGGACCTATGTATTGATGTACTCTTTGCAATCTAAGCTTTCTTGCGGCTGTCAATCTTCAATGCATACTTTAATGATGTTTTCAATACTTTTCCTCTCTCACATTTTATAAAATCATTTTCTCTCAAAACGTGAGTGGAGGCTGCATCATATACCAATGTTGTCCGTAACTTTTGATTTTTATACAGCTGATTTGCTCGCCGGATTAGAGCAAATGCCACACAATCGCCTGCCCCATACACGAAAGTCTACAATTGTGACACTCATCACATAGGCGCAGCCAACCCATCACCTAGACGTCGACTTAGTCGCGCCCAGGTTTGCTTTCGTTCGTTCGTCTTCGCTTTCATTTCGAGTAGCAACCCATTGTCGATAGCAATCCTCTAGATTTAGTCCTTTGCTTTCATTTTGATTTCAAAACGTCCAAATCTTCCCTCAACCCACCGTCGAAACTATAATGTTTTCACCCAAAACCCACTAGATCTACACTAATATTTTCGAGCAACAGACCCATTGACGTCAACCAACCATCGACGAAATCTAAATGTGTATATAGTTTGTGATTATATGATTTCGATGACTTAATTTTTCCTTAAGATTACACCAAAGTTCAATTGCCCAAATCTTCTTTGTTTCAGTAACAATCCCACAAGATTCCACATTTCGTGAGCAAGTTCTTCTCCATTGTTACCTAACTTGGTAATTTTTTTGCACATTCTTACCTTTCTCTGATTTTATTTTTCATAATGTTGTTAATAATAAAAGACAAATTTAAACCTTTCACTCAGAAGAAATTATTGAGAATAATCTGTTGTGAGTTGTTATAACAGAAAACAAATTAAAAAAATTAATTCTCTCTGATTTTCTTCTTCAAATCTAAATCTGAATTGAATATAAAAAGAGTGAAATAACATGAATGAAAAATTACAACGAGAAAGTGATGAAGAAAACTCATCTTGTTAACTCTTCATTGAAATAAGAATTGGTGATGTCTTCAAAGTGGATGTAAGAAAATATTGCTAAACCACTATAAGCTTGCATGTTCTTCCTCTTTTTTACTTCTTCTGCTTCACTTTTCTTCCAATCGTTGCAACAGTAAAAAGGTATTTTGATCAAGGTTTCCAGATTTTGAAATCTCCATTTTAGTCGACTTCTTCTACATGTTCAAAAAGTTGAAAATGAGTAAAGTAATAGAGAGAAGCTTTCATATGAATATTCTTTCTTAGCCATTTATTCCAAAATTTTATTTAGATATGTAGACTTCGATTATGTTATTTGTCTTATTTCCTTATCATTTTTCTTCAAATGTTACCAAAGAGAAATAGAAATGTAAAAAATATTTGTCAGTTACCAATAAAAAATTAAGCTTGAGCTTCTACTTGATTATATTTATTTTCTAATTGAGTCAAATGTAGTTTAAGATTGTATTTTGTGTACTTCATATGAAATATATAGCTTTCTAGCTATGGATTCATTTATTTATTAGCTTTATCAACTATTATCATATCTTAATGATTACATATTAATCTTTTATTTTAAGAAAAAAAGACAACTAGGATGTTTGAATTTTGTTAGGCTTCAAGTTCAAATTTTCAATCAAAGGAGAAGGAAGAATAAATCATTAGTAGAGGTGAGATTAGTTTGATTCAAGATTCGATAACAAAGCATTGAAATAGATGAACCGATGGGGAAAAAAACTAAAAGCTAGCCTACAATGAAATTCATATTCTCCCTTCACCTTGTAGATGATTAATAATCAAACATTCCACAATTTTTTATTGGCTCTTGTATCTTAGGGACTTTTGCTAGAAAATTATTAATTTAAGAACAAAACCAAGTAGAAACAACATTTACTTACACTTCATTGCTTTAAGGTTTTTTAGTTCTTAGAAAGATAAGGAGACTTCATTCATGTAATGGAAAATCACACACAATAATAAGGAAACTTCATTCAAGCACCAATTATGGTAATGTATTTTTATATTATATAATCTTTTTCATTCATGTAACGTGGATGAACCTTTGTTTCGAGTAGATGGATGAGGTTTTAAAGAAAGAGTTATCAAAACAAAAAGAAACTAGCAAAATAAGAGATAAAAAAATTTGAAAGAAATGTATGCTCTAGCAGATATTGGTGCTTCAAACTTAAATAATGTGCTTGCTTATGTATGTCGTCAGGTGGTGCCGATGGAAAACTTGAATGAGAGAGCTGGGATCTTTGTGACAGAAAAAATGGTAATGCAGAAGAAAATATTTATTTTTGCAGATTAGGAGTAACCATCATAGATTAACATTTGTGATGTTACCATGGTGTCAAACAAAGTCTAAAATTCTTGGTTGTATCTTACAAAGTCTAAATTTTTTGGTTCTATCTTACAAAGTCTAATATATTTATTTTTGCATATTAGCACTGGTGGAAATATTACCAGGTCTTTCAATTCTGAAAGACAAGGGTTTGTATTTTGTATACTTTTTCTTGATAAAAAAGAAATTAGGTTTAAATATCACATTAACGTCTAAAATTTCAAGATTGGTTTAATTTTGGCATCTAAACCCAAGATAGATACCTTGGCCATCTAATAGTAGCTAGAGCTACTAAATGTTATTTTGTAACCTATATGTCTTGATGCTAATACACATGTTCAATGAACATTTTTTTGAAGTTTAAGGACTGAAATAATGGACATTTTGTTGTAAGTCTAGAGAATAAAACAGATGAGGAAATTTAGTGGGTGACTATGCATATGTGATTAATGACTTTGGTAAGATTAAGCCTAGCTATATGGACCTTGTTAAAGATTGTGAAGGTGTTACAAGAATCATAATGATGATCTTCATGGAAATAGCTTTCATGCTTGCCTTAGTATAACATTACATGAAAAAAAATCTTTTCATGAATACAAAATATGAGTTAACTTATATTAATTAGTTAGCTCTCTAATGGCTAAAACTGAAAATAAATAGGAATTTGGTGCTATTAGAGATGAATTTTGACGTTCTTTTTCTTTACTTCTTGGTTCTTATTTGGGTCGTCATCTTCTAACCCTCCTTCATTAATAAAATTTCCAAGCTGCTAAGAGTTTGTAAGCATACTTCCAAACCACCATAATTCTTTGTGCATTTGATTGTTTATTTTACTATCTTGGTTGTAAGTTTTGAGTGTCTTTTAAGCTGTTGGAGGCTGTTGTGTTCAATTTGTACCTTGACATGCTTTTTCTCAAAACTTGGGATAGTTATGCTAGGTATTTTGGAAGAAACTCATTTGATACTTTCCTCTGTTATTACAAGTTGTTGCTTATTCTTGATTTATTTATTTCTGTCTGCAGGTTATAACATCTTCAAGAACAGAGAAGGTTGACTTGTTTCTTGCAATAACTAATACTCAACTAAAGAACCAAAATATGCCAATTGATATCAAAGTTGACACAAGCTCCAATATAACCTATTTTTCTTTTACTTTATGCTTTATCGTCTCTTTCTGCTTATGATTTGAGTATCGTACTTGCCCTCCCCATTAACAAATCATGAAATTTGAGTATAAGGTAGAGCAAAGATTTTACATGCTAACCTTTTATAAATTAAATATTAAGTTGAAAATTCAGGGAGGAGGGCAAAGGTTGATTATAGTGATTTTGAATATCACTTTCTTAGTACATGAAAGAATTAGGAGGATAATACATATAAAAGTTTTGAATATGATGTTAGCACAATTTGCAAAAGCTAGTCTTTGTTGCTAATGTTATATGTTATCCTCCTTCACAGTTCTCTGTTACATGTGTAAGTTGAACTTGACCTTCCTTGAATTAATAATAGTTTGATTGTGCTCCTAAAATCTTCTAATATTATAATTGTTGTTCTTTTATTATTTGTTTATTCTTGACTATTAGATTATAGTCCACTAAGCTAGTTGGGTGCTAGTCATAAGGTCCCTGAATTGAACTGAAAAGGTAAGAATAATTTGCATTTTAGATTCTACTACACCGTACATATCCTAAAAGTTTAGCATTTTTTTTGTTTTTTTTTATGCACACCAAAATGGAGTGAGATTCTTATGGTGGTTGTTGTTAGCTTTTGCTCTTTCTTTTTTCTTCTACTACTTCTTAGAAATTGGTGAAAAGGAATGGAGAACCTCTTTAAATACCTACTGAATTGTGTAAGTTTAAATTTGTATTATTTTTTGTTTTCAATGTTGGAAACACTAAGAAGCTTTAAATTTAAGTTGAGGGAGGTTATGTAAGTTGCTACTAAGTTAGGGGAATGTTAGTAGGTTGTAATAGTATTGTTTAGGTTTAGAAAATTTTTGCTATCTATATTTGGACAACTCTTTTTAGAGGTTTAGAAATTGCACTAGCTATGTCTTTTCATTTAGGGATTTTGAGTGCAAGGAGTTGGATGCTTGCCAAGATATTTTGTTGAAGTTAATGTCCTAAATTGAGTGTATCTTGTAGTTTGTAAAGACAAATTATATATCTAATAAAATAAGAGGTATTTTATTAATGTATTGTTTAGACTGCATTAATTCAATCCAATAAACTAAGTTCCATGGTTATTTTATGAAACATAAACATATATGTAGAGACATATAGGTGGATCATGTTTAAGTAATAAACTAAATGGTCTATAATAGATGGATAAGGCTAAGTACTTTATCCTCGTGATACTATAAATATGACCTGCTTTATAGATGTTACAATTTTTGTAAAGTGCTACAAATGTTCTGATCTTAATCGTTCATGTGGAGACATATGAGAGGTATTCTATACATAGAGTTTGTATAAGACCGGACTGCGAAATTAATAGTATCTCTATATAACATCATTGTTAGAAGAGACTTACATTTCACTGCGGTGACCATAGGTAACTTGACTTTAATCCTAAGTGAGTTGTGAACTCCTGTCTATGAAGACAATCCTTTGATTTATATCAGTGAGAGTGACCTTGTTAGTCGGCTCAACAAGCCTACTATTTTGGGACTTGTCTGAGTAAGTAGTTGGAAACACAACTACACAAGATGGAATTCACTCTTTTCCCTACCTTAGGGAAAGTAGATAAATTGCTCACTTAATAGCTGATCTGAGTCTTGAACATTGAGGCCTCAATCTCTTACTGGCCCGAGAGGTGTTAGTTTATAGTTAGACTATAAACAATCGTTCATTAGAGGGATAAGTGGTATTTAAAGAGTTAGATGTAATAATAGGGGTAAAACGGTATTTTGATCCAACTATAATTATGAGCAATTTATGAACGATCGACTAACTGTTGATTGGTTATATTCATGGACACAGAAATAAATTTACAATGCGAATAGTGCAGCTATCGATCTTTAGTGGAGTGACGGGTAGTTAATGAAAATCGATTCATTTAGTTAAAAAGTTTAATTAATTAATCTTATATAATTGGAGCTTCTAATCTGTAGATCTATAAGGTTCCAGATAAATAAGAGGAATGGTTTTAATTGCTCAAATTAAATGAATATTGATGAGATTAATATAATATGATTAATTATAGACATGATCTATAATTAAGAGAGAAAAATATTTGAATTAGATTCAAATATTAAAGAGATTTATACATATAAATATGTAATAATTATATGTTGATTAATTCTATATTAAATATGATTTAATATAATCGTTTAATTGATTAATTAATTAATTTTTTAGAAGTAGAGATAAATAAACATGTGATGTTTATTTATTAATTAATTAATTATATATTAAGTTGGATTTAATATATATGGTTATTTAGTTATTGGACTAATTAATTAAATAAAAGTTATTTAATTAAATTAGAACTAGATTAGGAATAAAAAAGACTAGAAGAAGGTGGTCGCCTATTCTTTTTATAAATAGGTTTTCATGGCTCCTATTTATGACACGGTTGAATTGGGAATTCTAAATTCTAGTCTCCTACTACTTCTCTCAAAATCTCTCTCTTTTCTTTACTACTTCTTCTTCCTCTTCCAAGTCTTGAAGACCACACATCCAATTCTTGGAAACCTAGAGAATAACAAGGTTTCACTTACGGTGGTGTCCCATGATCATTAAAGTGACATTCCGGGGAAGACGTGGAGGGAATTGTGAAGAATATTGGAATCTACAAAGGTTAGTTTTAACTCTCACTAGAAGAAATTTGGGCTTTAATATCAGTTTTAAACCGACATTAAAGAAATTTGGACAACTGACATAAAGATAGTGTTATTAAAGCCCTTTAATGTCGGTTGCCTTTAATGTCTGTTTTAAATCGACATTAAAGAGCTTCAATAACACGGCCTTCAATGTCGGTTGCAACTGACATTAAAGCCTCTATTTTTTTAAAAAAAATTATTAACCAATATTGAAGCCCGAATCTGTCCCTTTTTTTTAAAATTCCGTTGCTGAATCCATTTTTTGGTCAAAAAGTATAACATGACACATCATCATTGAACGTTGTGGCTATGACATATTATTCATATATGGATTGTAAATCTATTACATTTAATCCACAAATTCTGCTATAAAATTATAATTTAAAAGACTGTACAATAATTCATGCCTTGAAAACACAAATTACAAGTAATATAAACATTATGATTTTACAAACATTATAAGATTATTGTCTCTCTCCACTTGGTAAGTATGGATCCCTTCATAATTCTTCTTGAACCAACCCCCTAGCTTCAACAGTGTCTGGTTATAGGTATCTTTGTCTGACCACTGTTGTTCAAAGGATCATAAACAAAAAAGATTTAAGACAAAGGATTGAAAGTGAAATGTGATAAGAATTCATATTCAACTAACCATGTTTATTGGGAATGTGCATAAATGGTACATTCAAGGCAAAATTTTTGTAGTGAATGTGATGGATCTAAAGTTCCCCAAGAAAAAGCATAAAGAGGTTGTGATACCAAATATTTACTCCTTTTTTGCATCTGCAAAACAAGAAAACTCAATAGCTGAATAAATGAGAGAATCTTCTTTTTCAAGATCTTGAAGAAGAGAAGTTTGGTTACCTAGATATGAGATACGAAGACGATGGAAAATTTTCGACAGTATAACGATGCTACCACAACAAAACAAAAAATTTACCTTGAACCTGTTCAAAGAAACACACTCCCAAAAATATTTCACAATCACTTATTCTCAACAGAATTATCAGAATTCCCAAAAAATGAATATTCAAGAACACATACATCAATAAACAAATTTAGCTCACAATATACTTCAAACCTCAAAAGTTGTCACAAAGACTACTATAGTGCATGAATAACCCACAAACTACCATAGTGCGACCTATAAACTCGAGCACCTTGAATCAAATCTAAACTACAAATAAATAGTACCCATGAGTCATAAACGGGTGTTACATTCTAATCCAATATGGTCCAAAGAGAAATAAGCACACTATAACTTCTCAAACAGGAATTTTCATATCATTACAGTCACTTGAAAACACTTGAAACTGTGCTTAAAATTGCAAGCATTCAAAAATGCACTTACCAGGAACAATTTTCACCTGAATCCCTTGCTGTTGCAAGAAATTCATCTCCTCCCCACCCCTTCCAAACACCTAAAAAATATACAAAGAAAAAAGGTTTAAGAAAAAGGATTGAAAGTGAAAATGTTATCAGAATTCATATTTAACTAACCGTATTTATTGGGAATATGCATAAATGGTACATTCGAGGAAAAATTCTTGTAGTGATACTACGAATGATCAAATAATTTAAATCGAATATTAGAATGGTGCTTATTGAATCTTAATATGAAAAATGTTACTAATATAATAGAAATACTGATTCTGTTACAGAGCTAGATACTAACTATTTAAATCGGATGTTAAAGAATGCTAGTAGAGCAAATTCATCATAAATTCATACTTGTAATGATTTTTAGCTATATGCTAACCTAGCGTTTTCACATTTATTCTAGAATTTCTGGGACATTTTAAAAATTGAACTGAAATTTTAATATTCAACAAGAATTTCAGGAATAACACATAAAGTACATTTATTTCTTCATAATACTATTTAAAATATATTTTGATTTGATAAATATATGAAGTTTCAGAGAAAAGTTAGCAGAAACAACACAAGAGTGCGTGAGATAATGAGAAAGTACATGTGGGGTGTCGTACTCAATAAAGCAGTAACCTAAAGTTTTCTGTGTAGTAGGGTCACTAGGCATCCACAAACCATCATCCTTAATTACTCCAATCTGTCCAAAAATTTTACGAACAACACCTTCGAGCTTCTCAAACTTTTCCGAAGGAACAACCGGAAGATTGTCAACAACTATAATGTTTCCAAACCCAGAATCAAACTCTAGACTCTCATCTTGTAGAACCTCTTCATCATCACTATATACATAATTGTAGAAAAATGAAGGAATATGAGCCACGAAATGGAAAAAAAAAATAAATGAATAAACCCATAACGTTTCAAAGGAGAGCTCAAAAAATGCAAATTAAGATACAAAATCAAACGATAAAAGTATAAAGCTTTGACCTAATGATTCCAAAATCCTCACCAGGAGGGAGACAAATAGCGTCAAAATCAACTTGGGAGAGATCTATCCCAAGCCGACCAGTCGTTTCCTCAATCTTCTTCATGAGGATCGCGTCCGCCATGACGAACTAAGTAACTCTGTCGGCGGCAAGATTTGAATGAGCAGTAGATCTTCCATTGCAAGGATTTATTTAACGTAACCTAAGATCATTTTCGTAAAAAAGAAACAAAATGTCTGAAAATATATTGAGGAAGGAAGGGAAAAGAATTTATGATTATGAAAAGAGTATAGAGATGCCAGCATTAAATGGAGAAACCAATCGACGAGGGCCAGATGCAAGATGCTGTACCGAGAGGGCCGGCTGATACTTTGACAACTGAGAGTGCAGCGTTCGGCGGCAGATGATGAGATGGTGTCGAGTAGGAACGGTGAGCAGCGGCAATCGATGAGATGGTGTCGAGCAAGAACGACGAGCGGCGAGGCGAGGTGCAGTGGCTGGTAATGGGAGGGAAAAGGTGAGTTTAGAAAAGGGATAGATAGGGAAGTCTGGGAATGAAAGGAAAAAGAAAATTGGGGGGGGGGGGGGGGTGTGCAGGGAAGCGGGAAATGAAAAAAAAATGGAGGGAATGGGTTTTTTAAAAAAAAAAAAGAAAAAGAAAAAGCGAATCTTTAATGTCGGTTTTAAACCGACATTAAAGGTATGCCTACAATGTCGGTTTAAAACCGACATTAAAGATCCGTTTTTTTTTTTTATAAAAATAAACCGACATTATAAATCTCATTTCACTTTTTTCAACTGACATTAAAGCCCAAAATTCTTGTAGTATCTTCTCTATTTTCTTCTCCTAAATGCATAATAATCTTTGTGTTATCTGTTATGTTATTATTTTTATACCATATTTTGTTTCTGTAAAATCGTAAACAAAATTGCAAGGCGATCACATGCTTCCGTTTGGGATTCAATCCCTTCAATTTATATTAAGTTTCTCTTGAGATTTTTGATTTTTTTTGGATTGTTTTCATTATCTCTTCATTTCTTTTGCTGAAGATTTATAATTTATTTTGTCTTTGTTGCAGTTTTTGTGTTACATAGGGGCGAAGCTCTTAAACCCTTTCTTGTCTCAACATATCATTATCTTTTTGTTGCTTGTTCTTGTCTCAATGTGAATGTTCTTTTTGGATTATATGTACTCCATTTTTATGGGATTGCATGAATTTAGAGCTAACTTATATATGTATTTTGAGTACTAAAATATTGGCTAAAGTAACTTTTGGGATTAATATGTAGTATTTCATTTTTATATGATCACTTTGAAGATTCTATTTAAATTTAAATGAAAATCAACTTTTGATCATATATGGAAAAAAAACTACAAATGTGAACAAAAAATTAATATTTAAAATATATATTATTGCATCTCCCTTAATGTTATAGAAAAGTTTAAAGTATAACACTTATGCCAATGCCATAAAATGTAAAAAAAAAAATAAATTGCAATTGAAAGTGAAATTTCATCACTTTCTGTAATGTTGAAAAAACGTTATCATAAGTTTTTTGACTTTCAATAACATCGGCTATGATAACGTGGAGAAAAATGTTATAAAAGGGTCAAAATAGTGTTTTTTACGCGCTATTAGAAATGCAATAAAAATGTTTCAAGAGCTTTTTCTTATGCTATTAAAAATGCTATAATATGGTTATCTTAGCATTTCTTTTCAGGCTATTAAAAATACTATTATAAATAGCTTTGACAACGTTTTTTTTCATGCTATTAAAAACACTATGAAAGAGAAAACATAGCGTTCTTGGTTTACGCTATAAATTGTTTCCATAGCATGATAATTTTGCAATAAAAATGGATTTTTTACCATGACATCACCTATGATAGTATCCTGATCTTTATATATTGGAAGATTTACATGTTAGTTATGAAAATAACATAAAGTAAATGGTTGATTTCACAATGTTACTGCTATACAATTCTTTTAGTTTTAATATTGTAATTCTTAATTTGAAATTCTATCTCTTTCTTTTTTCAATAATATGCATTCTCTTTCCCTCCATGGTTTTTTGTACTATATAATTTGTTTTACTCAAATTTTGTTTTCTAATTTATTTGTATCTAATTGCCATGGACTTATATTTTTTAATTTTTTTTTAATAATATTTTGATCTATTTAGATATGGTGACCCACCCTTAATAAAGTTAAGTTAATTCATAGATATCTTCAATTAATTTTATTTTACTTAATTTTATAAATGAGAAAGATAGAAAAAGTTGGTCGAAGTGAGGAAGATGGAGAAAAATGGAGAAATGAAAATATCTAAATGACATGAGAAAATTAGTTAAAGAGGAGATTTAGAGAGAGGAGTTGAGAAAATTAGGGAGATATAAATGTGAAACTAAAATGATCACGATTTTGAAAAAGAAAAATATGTTTAACATTTTTGTTTACAAGTTATAAATCAAGTATCTATTTTACGTTTTTTTCCTAAAAAACATCAAATTTAGATTTTTAATATAAAATAACATCAAAATTGTTGTAAAAAAATTTGATCATGCCAAGATTTTTTTTTCTTTTCAAAAACGTAATTTTTTGGGTGTGTTTTTAACCTATAAAGCCTACATAAATTTATTAAAAACACAACAAAATCTTTGAAAAAAAAAAACCCAATGATCTTTTTTTAGTACGACTAGTAAACATCCTTTTACATTGAATGAATATATCCGAATATGTTAGAGTGATTTGAATAAATAGATCCTAATGTGTTAGAGTGATTGGGCGATGTTGGTGGTATAAGAGGTGAATGCTCAGATGAGTTTGTAGATGGATTAAGAGAGGGTAGTGAAAGAGATGAAATTAGAAATCATAGAGAACCAGTTTTAAAGGTGACTACTCCATCTGTGCTGACCATAAAGAATTTGGGGGATGGGGTGGTAGTTGCAAAATCTGATAGATTCAAAGAAGGAAATTGTTGTGGCAGCGACTACGACGGAATATTGGTGGAGGAATTTGATGCAACGGGAGGGCTAGAGATGGAGATGTTTAGACGCCACTGAGATCTTAGTATCTTTAGTTGGTAGAATTGTTTACTACCAATGTATTATGTTTTCGATTAATCTCTCATTTATTGGAGTTTTTTTTTTTTTTTTAAAGAAATAAAGTAATCAATTAAAAAAATGTTAGAGTGATTGATGCCATTTGATTTTAAAAGTTACATTTCTTTTTGTTCAAACAAAACTATTTTTTGAAAGTTAAAAATGGATATTTTCAAATTTTGATAATCTAAAAATAATTTAAATCTTACCAAACAAAACTATTTTTTAAAAAGTAAAATAAAAAATGCTTTGATAATATTTCTATATTGAGATGATTGATAATATTTCTTTATAATGTTCATCTTCTTCTCAGCCTTCATCATAGTGATGACTATTTTTATCTCCAAATTTATGTTTGGAAACATGCTGTCAAAATATTTTAATTTAATGAAGAGAAGCCCCAAACCACCTCTTCTTAGATGTAGCTTTAAGCAACGGTTTCTTTTAGTTCCTTATTTGGTGTTTAGGTTTCGTTTAGCTTTTAGTTCCTTATTTGGTGTTTAGGTTTCGTTTAGATTTTGGATTAAGTTTAGTCTTTGTTCCTTTTTCACTAAGGGTTTGCTAGTGTTTTTTTTTTTTTTTTTTTTTTTTTTTTTGAAGAAATTAGTTTTGTTATGTATTTCTTCATCAAATTTTATTATTTTTTAGTTATATATATTTTGAAACTATTTTAGGTGGTTGAGCCAAATTCCAAGAACAAAAACTACTTTTTGAAAATACTTTTTTTTGTTTCTCAAATTTTGATTAAATAAATAACAAATGAAAAAGAAATTTGAGGTATAAGTACTGTGTCCATAGACTTAATTTTCAATTATAAAAACAAAAAATAAAATCTTCAACTTGAAATCAAAATCTTTGTATCAGATTTTTATCCAATATGATATATTTTAAGAAAAAACAATGGAAGATCGTATTTGTAAAATAATATATAATTTTTATTATTAATTGATGGAAAATCAGTCTCATATGCGAAAAAGATTCTCGTTTTTAGTTTTATCTTTCTTAAAAATTTTTGTTTACTAATTTCAAATTTATATCTTCTTTCTTTTTCATATCTATTCTCTCGTAACATTTTGATGGATTCAAATTTGAACAAAACTATTTTTTAAAAAAAGTTTAATAAAATATGCTTTGATAATATTTTTATATTTTGGTGAAAGTGAGAGAAAATACTTAGTAGATTTATTTTTCACATTTTTATTTTTATTTCAAAAAACTATATTATTTTATATGTGTAAAAAAAATTGAACTCAAAATTTGGATAAAAGTCACAACCATCCAGCTTAGATCCAACATGAAAAAATGAAGGCCAAAACTCTTTCCTAAAAAAATTAATTTATTAATCATTTTATTGTTTAGTGAGGTGTTACACATTAAATTTGATATATTTTGATATTTTTAAAATTTGATATATTGGGATATTTTTAAAAGTTTAATTAAATAATTAAATATAAATTTTTTTTTTGTTCAAAACAAATATAGAAAAACTAATTGAAAATTTAGATCTAAAGTGAGTTGCCATATTTTCAAAATATCAAATTTTGTAAACACTACAAAATATATATTAAAATTGTTATCCATGGCATTATTCTTATATAATATATCAAATTAATAGTTTTTTATATTTATTTTTTGAAAACTGTGTTGAATTTTAAGGAGATACATAAATGAATATAATATGAAAATATTATTAAAAAAAATTAAAAGAATTGAAAATTACCAATTAATCTTCATAAACTAAATTAATAAGAGAGAATAGTTGTTTTATAACTGAAATTACATCAACATGTGTGGAAATTTCCAAATACACGGAAGGATTGCCTCTTTTCTAAATGATATTATAACTGAAATTAATAGTTTTTTTTTTTTTTTAATCTAATATTTATGTATTTTGATATATAAAAAGTGTAGTGATGGTCAAAATTAATATTTTTCCCTTAAACTATTAGAAGTTAAATAGCATTTCCATATTTTATTTTATAATATAAAACTTTGAAATTAAATATAACACTAATTTATTTAAACTTTAATTTAAATATAAATTTGAATTGAAAGAAGATCACATATTTTAAATCACCTAATAACAATAAAATCTAACAGAATTCCAAACCGAATATAAAAACCTAGGAAAAAAATAAAATAAGCTATCTACTATTTCAAATTAAAATAGAATGAAGTAATTTTTTCTTCATAAAAAATAGGAGTACTCAAACAAACACAAATAATCTCCTCTTCTAAAAACTCTCTCAAAACTATTTAAAATAGGGGGCGGAATCATGGTGGCCCAGCGAAAAAATTATCTATTTTTTTTATAAGTGGGGTGAGGTCCATGGATTCATTTTTATTACGTCGTCACTATCGACTTTAGCCGAGCATTCTCAATGGATTTATATAAATTTATTAATACTTTAACATTCTATTTTTAGTTTATTTTAGGGTTGTGCATGAATAAGGTGTAGAATTCAACAAAACCCTAATTACTAATTGTTTTATTTTTTCTTTAGAATATAAATTTTGCAAATCTGTTTAGAAAACGGATGTGTTTATTTTTATTTATTTTGGATAAGAAAGATAGAAAATTGTATATAGTTTTAATTTATGAATAAATTATTAATATGCAAGATTTTGTTATTTTAGTTATCTCCTCTGATCTTTGTCATTTTAGTTATTTTTCATGTGATACCAAGCAACTCTTAAATCTTTTAAAAGATTTAAAAGAAACTTAAATCTATAACACAAATATCTTTTTAAAAAAAGATTTTAAAAAACTATAACCATAAAAAGCTTATCTAAAAGTCTAAAATCAAAGACATTAGGCTAACAGATTTTCTTAGATTTTTCAGTTCTATTTATTTATTTATTATTATCTTGAAACAGTATCTTAATTGGATTAAGCGCAACTTATGTTTCTTTAATATTTTTATATTTAAGTAAAAACTAGGGAAAATACTACATTTATTTTTCACATTTTTATTTTTATTTAAAAAATTATATTATTTTATATGTTTAAAAAAAATTAAACTTAACATTTGGGCGAAAGTCACAACCATCGGCTTGGCCCAAACCGGAATGAATGCCAAAACTCTTTCCTAAAATTAATTTTATTAGTTATTTTATTGTTTTGCGGTAGTTACATATATTTGGACCTTTTTAAAAGTTTAATTAAATAAATAAACATAAAATATTATTTTGTTTGTGCAAAATAAATATAAAAAAAAAACTAATTGAAAATTTAGATCTGAAATCTGTTACCATATTTTTAAAATATCAAATATAAGTAACACACTACAAAATAGTATATTTAAATTGTTATCTATTGCATTATTCTTATATAATATATCAAATTAATGTTTTTATATTTATTTTTTGGAAAAGGGGTTGAATTTTAAGGAGATACAGAATATGAAAACATTATTAAAAAAGATTAAAAGAATTGAAAATTACAAATTAATCTTTATAAACTAAATCATGTGAAAAAATTTCCAAATACATGGTAGGATTGCCTTTTTTTCTAAATGATATAGTTATTTTATGTAAAAAATGAGAGAGTTTTTCCTTCTTTTTTTTTTTTCTTTTTATCTAATATTTATGAATTTTGATACATAAAAAATGTAGTGAAGGTCAAAATTAATATTTCCCCCATAAACTATTATAAGTAAATAGCATTTTCATATTTTATTTTATAATATAAAACTCTGAAGTTAAATATGACATAATATATATATATATATATTGATTTATCCCCTTTAAACTTTAAATATAAATTTGAATTAAAAAAAATCACATATTTTAAATCACCAAATAATCATAAAATCTTTAACAGAATTTCAAACCTAAAAATAGAAAAAAATATATAGAATAAGCTATCTACTCTTTCAAATTAAAATAGAATCCATATTTTTCTCTATAAAAAGTAGAGTACTCAAACAAATAAAAATACTATCCTCATCTAAAAACTCTCTCAAAACTATTCACTATGCATCTTAGGTACAAAAATACTAATTTTAATTTTCAATAATTAAAAATTGATTTTGTTTAATTTGTTGAATAATAGTTTTTATTCTTTTGGCTGGTGGAGTGATTCATTTTTATCGAAAATTTTTCTTTACCGTGTATTTAGCCATCAAACAACCAATATTACAAATTTGATAGTCAAGTATTGATACTTTTTACGTTGTCAGGATTTGCTCAAGTGGCATTGGTTGTGCTTTTTTCTTATTTAATTTATCTAAATTTATTAATATTTTAACGCGTAGAATTCATTAAAATCCTTATTACTTTTATTTTTTTTCATTTTTTCTTATTAAAAGGTTTCTCAGCTTTAAAATGAAATTGTTACGCTAATTTAAAATGAAAAGTTAGTGTGACCATGTGTGATAATCTTTGCATGTTGTCTTATTAAGTGATTGTTGTTGAAAGAGTCATTGTTGGGATAGTGGAGGAGAGGAGTATCTGGATGTGAAGAAAGACTAAATTGACTTATAAGTGGTTATGACAGCTTCACTTGAACACACTTCTAGTAGATGTAAGACTCTTGAAAAGAGCAAACATTTGCATGGTGAAGAGAAATCTAAAACCTACTTTGGTCCTATTTTGGTCCACATGGGTTATTAATGATACATTAGGTACCACTATTACTTGGCCAACATGCAAGCAATTTTTCCCAACTTGGTTGAAATATTTTATGTGAATAATACTATTAATATGATTTATTAGTTGATGTATTATATGAGATAAAAATCATGATGTTTTTGTTTTTATTAAATGAATGAAGTGGCGACACATGCAAGAGCTATATATAATGGGAAACATAATTATATTGGATGCTTTCTAAAATAGGAAAACGAGAATATAATTTGATGGTGATAATTTTTGGTTATGTGAGATTAATATGTACTCCATTTTCATGGATTGAATTTGGAGTAAAATTATATATGTATTTCGAGCACTAAAATGTTGGTTAAATTAACTTTTGGGATTAATATGTAGTATTTCATTTTTATATGATCACTTTGAAGATTAAACTTAAATTTAGGTGGAAACTAACTTTTGATCATATACGGAAATAGTTACAAATGTGAACAAAATTAATATTTAAAATATATATTATTGCATCTTCCCCTATGTTATAGAAAAGTTTAAAGCATAACACTTTTGCCAATGCCATAAAATGTAAAGAAAAAAACTCTGTAATTGAAAGTGAAATTTCATAACGTTGAAAAAAACAGCGGCTATGACAGCGTGGAGAAAAATGCTATAAAAGGGGTTAAAATAGTGTTTTTTACGTGCTATACGAAATGCTAAAAAAACGTTTCAATAGTTTTTTCTCATGCTATTAAAAATGCTATGATATGGTTATCTTAGCATTTCTTTTCAATTGAAAACGCTAATATAAATAGCTTTGACAATGTTTTTTCATGCTATTAAAAACGCCATGATAGTGAAAATATAACATTTTTTGCTTATGCTATAAATTGTTTCCATAGCATGATAATTCTGCAATAAAAATAAACATTTTATAGCACATGTTATAGCAAATAAAAAAGCTATCAAATGTATTAGACTTTCCATAACACATCGCCTATGATAGTGTCTCCAAAAATGCTATCAAAAGTCCACGATAGCGTTTTTGGCTTGTTGTATATATTATTTGTTGTAGTGACTCTCACTAGTTCTTCACACACTTACTTAGCTTCTGTTATGATCCTTTATATATTTGATGATTTACTTGTTAGTTATGAAAATAACACAAAGTAAATGATTGATTTCCGTTGAATACTTAAATTCCTATCTATCGATTTATCTTATATAATATATATCAAATTAATGGTTTTTTATATTTATTTTTTGAAAAAGGTATTGAGTTTTAGGGAGGTGCATCAGAATGTTTAACATGGTTAAAAAAGATTAAAAAAATTGAAGATTACCAAATTAATCTTTATAAACTAGATCATGTGAGTTTGTGGCATAATTATACACTAAAAAAATGAATAGTTTAAGTTTTATAGCTAAGTTACATCAATCTGTGTGAAATTTTCCAAATACATGTTAGGATTGTCTTTTTTTCTAAATGATATACTTACGACTTCTTTTTCTTTTTATTTTAAATAGCTAAACTATAAAAAATACCTTGGAATTTTTTTAAAGTACCTTTATATTTTCAAAAGTTGTAATATTATATCCATAAAGATGTTAAAAAAATATCATTGGAGTATAACTTTTTTTAGAATTTTTGACAGATATTAAGACATGAAATGGTGTGACAAAGACTTATAATTAAACTTTGGATCACTACATCGTTTTAGGTTATTGTCACATGATTTTAGGCTTGATTTCTTATTAAGGATAGTTTTAAAACATTTATGAAAGTTAAGGGGGAATATTGTAACTTTTCAAAATCTAAGGATATTTTTTTAAAAAAATGACAAAGTTCAAAGGTCTTATTAAAATTTAGCCTTTTAAATATTACAAATATGGGTTGAAATAACTTTTTTTTTCTTCATTTTTGTGTTACCATAGATTATGGTTACCATTATGATTACTTACAAATTTGGCGTTGATGAGAACAGAGATTTATCGTAAGGATAGGCCGGTGCGGTGGTGTTGTTCATCTACATCTATGTTGCATGGTTTGCATGGTCATGGGGACCATTGGGATGGTTGGTCCTAAGTGAAATCTTTTCTTTGAAGATGCCCTTCAAAGTGTTAACGCGTCAACATGATTTTTCACTTTCCTAATTGTTCAAGTCTTCACCGCCATGCTTTGTCACATGATGATGACCATTTTCATCTATAAATTAGACAAAAGGTGTCCCACTGAAGAGATAACTCTTTTTGGCAGAAACATCCGGGAAATATGTTAGTGAAGAGCCCCAAACCACTCCTTCTTAGATGCGGGTTTAGTATCATTTAGATTTGGGATTAGGTTTAGTTTTTGTTCCTTTTTCTCGAAGGTTTGCTTGTGGGTTTTTTTTGAAGACATTAGTTTTGTTATTTATTCATTTATCAATTTTTTATTATTTTTTTAATTTTACATTTTCTTGGACTATTTTAGGTCCATAACCATTTTTTTTATAACAGTTTATCTTTGATTTCTTAACCAAATTTCAAAAACAAAAACAACTTTTTTGAAAGTATTTTGTTTAGTTCTCAAAATTTTGCTTGATTTTTTAAACAGTAAATAACAAAGAAGAAGAAGTTTGGAGATATAATTAATTTTCAAGAACAAAAACAAAAACAAAAACAAAAATAAAAAAATAAAATAATCATCAAACAAGGTTTTAATTACTTATTTTCATAAGTCCAGTATGCCCACTATTTTATGAACAATCAGTGAACAGTGAGCACACATACCACCATAATAATTGGAAGAAAAACATCCCAAATCTTCCAAACCAACTTGAAGTCCCAAATTTTTATAATTTTTATTATTAATGGATGGAGAATCGCTTTTGTATTTATGCAAATGTGCAAAAAAAACATTCTCGCTTTTAGTTTTATCTTTCTAAAAAATTTGCTAAATTATATTTAATCATTTACTAATCTCAAATTTATATATTTTTTTTCTTTTTCATATCTATTCTCTTATAAAATTTGGATGGATTAAAATTTGAACAAAACTATTTTTCTCAAACTTTTAGCAAAAATATTTTTTAAAAAGTAAGATAAAAATATTTTCCACAAATTTTAGTAATATTTTTATATGTAAGTGAAAGCGAGGGAAAATATATAATAGATTTATTTCTCACATTTTTATTTTTATTTCAAAAAATTATATTATTTTATGTGTAAAAAAAATTAAATTCAAAATTTGGACAAAAAGTCACAACCATCCACTCGGCCCGGACCGGATCTGAAAAAATGAGGGCCAAACTCTTTCCAAAAGAAATTAATTTATTAGTCATTTTATTGTTTAGTGATTAGTTACATATTAAATTTGATATATTTGGATCTTTTTTAAAAAAGTAATTAAATAAATAAACATAAAATATTATTTTGTTTGTTCAAAACAAATATATTAAAACTAATTAAAAATTAAGATCTGAAATCTATTGCCATATTTTCATAATATCAAATATAAGTAATACACTACAAAATAACATATTTAAATTACTATCCATTGCATTACTCTTATATAATATATCAAATTAATGGTTTTTTTATATTTATTATTCGGAAAAGGATGTTTAATTTTAGAGAGATACATGAATGATTGGAATATGAAAAGATTATTAAAAAGGATTGCCTCTTTCTAAATGATATAGTTATTTTATCCAAAGATTCTAGAGTTTTTTTTTTTAATCTCATATTTATGAATTTTGATATATAAAAAATGTAGTGAAAGTCAAAATTAATATTTCCCCCTAAACTATTTTAAGAAGTCAAAATTAATATTTCCCCCTAAACTATTTTAAGTTAAATAGCATTTTCATATTTTATTCTATAATATAAAACTTTAAAGTCAAATCTAATACAATTTATATATATATATATATATCATTTTTAAATTTTAATTTAAATATAATGTTGAATTGAAAAAATAATAATATATTTTAAACCACCAAATAATTATAAAATCTAATAGAATTCCAAAACCAATAAAAAGTCTATGAAAAAAATAGATTAAGCTACTTACTATTTCAAATTAAAATAGAATGAAGTGAAACAGAAACTCGTATTTTTCTCTATAAAAAGCAGGAGTACTCAAACAAACACAAATACTCTCCCCTTCTAAAAGCTCTCTCAAAACTAGTTTTCAAAAAATGGCCGATGGAATCATAGTGGCTCGGAAAAGATTATCCCAGCAAATTCACATAGAAAGTCTTCTACACTTCTTCATCGCATCTTCATTGCGGCCTGGATACAAAAATACTAATTTCAAATTTCAATAATCAAAATTTGATTTTATTTAATTTGTTGAATAATAGTATTTATTTTTTGGTAGGTGGAGTGGTGTCCATGGATTCATTAAATATAAACTTGGACTGATCCATCAAACAACCAACAAACTTCGATGATCCATCAAACAACCAGTATTGCAAATTTGAAAGTCAAGTATTAACGCCTTTTATGTCGTCACTTAGCTTCATGGATTTCTATTCCTTGCCTCCTCAATGGATTTGTTCAAGCCGTTTGGATGCTCGTCAGCCGTTTGCTTCTTGGTTTTGGCATTGGATGTGCAAATTAGTTTTTTTTCTTATTTAATTTATCTAAATTTATTAATATTTTAAGGCGTAAAATTCATTAAAACTCTAATTGCTAATTGTTTTATTTCTTTTAACACATAAATTCCGCATTACTAATTGTTTTATTTCTTTTAACACATAAATTCGGCAAATTTGTTTAGGAACCCTTGAAAAACTTAAATCTATTACACAAATATCTTTACTAAACAAGTTTTTGTAAAAAAAGCTATAAAAGCTTATCTAAAAGCCTTCGTTATTATCTCGATATAACACAAAAGATTTAAACATCGAAATTTGTAAATATAAACCCATCTAAATATCTAAATCTTTATTAATAGTAAAATAAAGCAATATCTAAATCTTTATTAATAGTAAAAGAAAGCAGACCCATAATGTAAATAAACAAATAAATAAAAGTCTAATAATAAAGTCTACAAGTGTACTTATGCTTACCTATTATGTAAATTTTGAAAAAATTTTATGAGTGGGGCTCACAGATTTACAGTATCCACAAAAGTAAATAAAAATATGGATTCTCATGATTCTTTTTTTATTTTCTATTTTCTATTTTCTATTTTTATTTTTTTACCGTCCGACACTCCAAACTGAGGGGTCGACAAGGATTTTTTTTTTTTATTTTAAATAGGTTAAACTAGAATAAAATATCTTGGAACGTTTTAAAAGTATCCTTATATTTAAATTTAATATTTAATACTATATTCGTGAAGAAGCTTAAAAAATATCATTAAATTATAAATTTTTTAGAATTTTGGACGGATATTGAGATATGAAATAGTGTGAAAGACTTAAAATTTGGATCACTACATCGTTTCAGATCATTATCATGGTTTTAGCTCGATTTCTTAATATTGTAACTTTTCAAAATCTAAGGATATTTATGAAAAAAATGACAAAATTCAATTTTTTTTATTAAAATTTAGCCTTTTAAATATTACAACTTTGGGTTGAAACGGATTTTTTTTCCTTATTTTTGTGTTGCCATAGATTGTGGTTACCATTATGATTGCTTAAAGTTTGGTCTCAATGGATACACTTGTTCATCTTCAGCTCAAAATAATTAAAGCATAATTCAATTAGTGAGTAGAAGGTGCACTGATATAGGTAATAACTTTCAATTCTTTTAAACCTTTCTTAACCATACTTTCATGTCTTAGGATCTCTCTATACCGGTTCATTCATGTACCAACTCGGGTCGTTACACTAGCTCCCATTTTCGTATATATTTTTTTTAAAAAAAAACTATGGAGGATTTTTTTTCTCAAAATAATATATAATTTTTTTATTAATTGATGGAGAATCACATTTCTTATATATGTGCAAAAAAGATTCTCTTATCTTTCTAAAAACCGTTTACTGATCTCAAATTTCTAAAACCGTTTTCCCTAAAACGGGGGTGGAGGTTGCAAGAGGCACTCGGTGTGCCATCGTCAGTCCGTATTCGAGTTGGCTGGCTTGTTCGTGAGCGGGAACAAGTGCCGCACAATATTCTCTCATAAAATTTTGATGGATTCAAATTTGAACAAAACTATTTTTCTCAAACTTTTATCAAAATTTTTTTAAAGAGTAAGATAAAAATGCTTTGGTATTTTTTTCTATATTTAGGTGAAAGCGAGGGAAAATACTTAATGGATTTATTTTTCATATTTTTATTTTTATTTCAAAAAACTATATTATTTTATGTGGAAAAAAAATTAAACTCAAAATTTGGACAAAAATTCTAACCAAACCAATGACTCGTGCCAAACCGGACCCGAAGAAACGTAGGCCAAAACTCTTTCTTAGAGAAATTAATTTATTAGTCATTTTATTGAAAATATAAAATAGAGATACTAGACCGGATAAATAATTTGGTATCAGTAAAATTCAAATAGTTGGAAGTGATAAAAGTTGTCAATAAGGTGTTGTTGAATGAGCCAAAAATTTAAAATTTATTATTTAATGAGGTGTTACATATTAAATTTGATTTTTTGGATCATTTTAAAAGTTTAATTAAATAATTAAACATAAAATATTATTTTATTTTTGTCTAACACAATAATTAAAAAATGTATACCAACTCGATCATTTCCAAAAAAAATAAATAAATAAATAAAAAGTGGGGACAGACAAGGTTCACAATTTTTCTCTACCATCTTTTTTTTCTCTCCCTATCAATGGACCATTCAAAACAAATATAGAAATCTAATTGAAAATTTAGATTTGAAGTCTATTGCCATAGGTTCAAAATATCAAATATCAATAACACACTACAAAAAGGCATATTTAAATTGCTATCAATTGAATTTGTCTTATATAATATATCAAAAAACGCGCACTATTAGTTTAGTTGCCGTAATCGATTCTTATTTCGTGTTAGCTCCTCCAAGAGCTTCCTGGTCCGTAGTAGAGATCCCGCTGGAGGGGGAGACCCCATATTATACCAGCATCTCTTTTGGTTCTTCGGTTTTAAATGGCCCTTTTGATCTACATCGTTACCTATTATAGCAATACCGAAAATACCGAATTGTGGAACCCACCGAAGAATTCTGCTGTACAACTAGCCGGAAGGGATAGCCTATCTACAGAAGAGAGAGTACGGGAATACTTCTTTCTATTGGCTATATATCTTTACAATGCCAGTTCAAGCTATCTTCTGTCTCGAGCAAGAAAAGGTATGCGCAAGTGCAGTAGTTCAAGGGGCAGGCAGAAAGCAATTCTGTTTCCCTTTATGAGTACCTATCCTAATGGTTTTTTATATTTATTTTTCACAAAAGGGTATTTGAGTTTTAGGGAGATACATGAATGAACAGAATGTTTAACATTTTTAAAAAAGATTAAAAAAAAATTAAAAATTACCAAATTAATTTTTATAAACTAAATCATGTGAGTTTTTGGAGTAATATATACTAAAAAATGAATAGTTTAAGTTTTATAGGTTACATCAATCTGTGTGAAATAGGATTGCCTTTTTTTCTAAATGATATAGTTATTTTATCTAAAAATTGAGAGAGTTTTTTTTACCTAATATTTATGAATCTTAATATATAAAAAATGTAGTGAAGGTCAAAGTTAATATTTCTCCCATAAACTATTATAAGTTAAATAGCATTTCCATATTTTATTCAAAATAAAAAAAACCTAGAAAAAAGAAAAATAAGTTATCTACTATTTCAAATTAAAATAGAATGAAGTGAAATAGAAACTCATATATATTTTTTTTTTTTTATAAAAAGTAGGAGTACACAAACGAACACATATACTCTCTCATCTAAAAACTCTCTCATCTAAAAACTCTCTCAAAACTATTCAGTTGGTAAGGAAAGGATTATCCTACCAAATTCACATGGAAAGTCTTCTAAAGTTGCTTCATTCGCCTCCTTTGGAGGTCTGATTTTTGGCTACAATTTGGGAATTTCATGTAAAGGAATACTAATTTCAAATTTTAATAATCAAAATTTGATTTTTTGTGTAATTTATTGAATAATGGTATTTATTTATTTTAGGTGGAGTGACATCTATGGATTCATTTTTATCGAAATTTTTTATAGGAAAGAAGCTTCAACCCATCCATCAATATTGCAAATTTGATAGTCAAATATTGATGTTTTTTACTTCGTCACTTTATCTGGCGGCTTCATCAGTGGTGGCCACCAGTGTCAGCCGGACTTTTGGATGGCAGATTATGATGCTTTTAGGTTGATTTTTGTTCTTTGCTGGAATGCGGCCGTTTGCTTTTTGGTTTTTTTATTTGTTTTAGAATATAAATTCCGCAAATTTTAATGGTTTTATTTCTTGCAAATCTGTTTGGGAACCGTTGGTTTATTTTATTTACTGGGAGAAATGATAGAAAATGAAGTCTTGTATATATATTTAATTTATGAATAAATTATTATATGTATGATAAAATTTAATTTGTAATTTATGTTTTTCCTATTTAAGAGATTAGGATTTCAAACTATTATATTTTTTTTTGTTAATCGGAATTTTATTTCTTAAACCATGGTAGAATTTTTCATTCATTGTCATTTTAGTTATCTCTTCTAATATTGTCATTTTAATTATTTTTCTAAAGATTTGAAAAACTTAAATCTATAACACAAATATCTTTTCTAAAGATGATAAAAAAGAAACTATAAAGCTTATCTAAAAGCCTAAATTCAAGGATATTAAGTTAACAGATTTTCTTAGAATTTTCGGTTTCTATTTATTTATTATGTTGATATAACAAGAAGGTTTAAACAGAAAAGCAACCAACAATATCTTAATTTACATTTTAGTTATATTTTTGACATAGACCGAAATAGTTAAATATAAACCCATTAACCCACAATTAAAATATCTAAATCTTTATAAATGGTAAAATAAAGCAGCCACATAATGTAAATAAATAAATGAATAAAAGTCTAATAATAAAATCTAACAAATAAAGTGCACATAAATAAATAAATAAATAAAAGTCTAATTAATAAAGTCTAACAAATAAAGTGTACTCTAATATTCTTTAGTATAATACGTAATTATTTTTCATTTTTATGAGTGGAGCTCCAAGATTTACTGTATCAAAATGTAAATAAAAAAAAGAGATTCTTCTTATTCTTATTCTTATTATTCTTATTATTTTTCTCTATGATCCTTTAGGGCTGAGCCTCAGTGGAGCTGTAATCCCGGCCCAAATCATGAGCTAGCCGATTTGGTTGCAACTCGGGAGGCATTGAAACGAGTCAATAACCAATGGGGGCTTTGTTCCAAAGAAAGTATAGGCCTAAACTAGTTAGGGCCATTGTCATTCCCTTTTTCCAACACTAACTGGCATCAATGTCATCCCTTACATTTTACGGACCACGTAATCTTTAATCCATTTATAATAGAGACTTACATTTCACCAGGATGATCATAGGTAACATGACCTGAATCTGAGTGAGTTGTGAATTCCTGTCTATAAGGGCGGTCCTTTGATTTGTATGAGCGAGAGTGGCCAGATCGTTGACTAGATAATCTTACCATTTTGAAGATTTGTCTTATTCGAGAGTTGGGAACACAGCTACACAAAAGGAATTCACTCCTTCTCCAACCTTGGGATAAGTAGATAAATTGCTCCCTTAAGAACTGATTCTGGGGCTTGAACAATGTGGCGCCACACTCTCTCCTAGCCCGGGAGGGTTTTGGTCATAGTTGGACTATGATTTATTGTTCATTAGAGGGATCAGTGGTACTTAACTACAGGGGCAAAACCGTAATTTTGACCTAGCTGTACTTATGATTAATTTGTGAAGGGTCATATTGTTGATTGGTTATATCGTGAAAATATATTTGTAGTGTGAAGAATGCAGGTCTTTACTGGAGTGCCCATCAGATACTGAATAATTTTATTAAAGAGTTTAATTAATTATTCACGTACCGTTGGAGCTTCAAGCTACCGGTCCATGAGGTCCTCTCGGTAGCTCAACAGGATTTAATGAGAAACAATTTTTGGATTAATTTGAATTGTTCAAATTAATTGAGGGAATTAATTATATATGATGTAATTAATTAAATTTTAATTATATATGATATAATTACTATAAGGTATTTGATACATTATAATATTAATGAGAGGAAATAAATATTTGAATATGGTTCAAATATTAATTATATGAATTGGATTCATGTAGTTAAATTCAATGTAAATGTGATTTATATTAAATGTCATTGGTGAGAGAAAAGAAACTATAGGTTATATTGTATTTGATACAGTATATAAACTATAGTTATATGTTATATTTGATATAACATGTAGTTTAATATATATATTATATGATAAAGTGTTTATTATATATATATATATATACACACATAATTATTTATTAAAACAAACTAAGTTTAATTTAAGTTATTTTATTTAATATTTTTTTTTTGAAAATAATTAATGGGAGGGAGTTAACCCCTCTTTTCTCTCCACATCATGTAAGTGGGGAAGTAGTTTTATTCCTCTTCTTCTTATGTGAAAAAGAAAGATACAGAGAACAAGAAAGAGACAAAAAAAGTTCTGATTTGGATTTTTTTTTCAATCCCTACTCTTTCTATCTCCTCTCTCAATCCCTTCCCTTTTAGAAATACAAAATAGCCAGAGCACCACTCCTCTTGGATTCTCATCTAGAGAATACCAAGGTTTCTTTTGTGGTAGTGCCCTTTTTGGTATTTGTGATTTTCACAGAGAAGAGAAAAAGTGAAGATTTCAATCTTTAAGAGTAAGTCCCTTATTCCCTTATTTTTTCTCTTCTTATTTATTTATTGTGTTGTATTTTGAATTAAATGCATAATCATTCTGTACGTCACTGTAAAATTAGTATTCTGTGAAATTTTGGAAAATTGGGACGATCCACTTCCGTTGCGGATCCTTTATAAGAATCCTTCAACTAGGTATGTTACCATACCTTCGGTACCAATGTCTAGGAGTAGGTTTTTTCATACAAAGCATAAAATATTTTAACTTTACACGAATCTTCACTATAAAACAACATACTCAATGTGCTTTAGGAAATCATTGAAAAGCTTAGTCTCATGCTAAAACATGGCATAAAACTTAGTTGGAACTCGTAGAAGTTATATTTAAAACTTGTTAAACTATACTCATGCGTTCAACATCAATTTCCAATACTTAAGTCATGCATTAAGAAGGTCAAGTTAAAACTAACCATGCATTGTAAACTCATTGGTAAAACAATTAGTAGACTTTTGGAAGCTAGTCACTTGTTGTCTTTTAGTTACTTCCTCAAAGGGTTGTAGGCCTCCTCTATATGCGTTGGCCCTGTAAAAATAATAAGAGCCTTTGGCTAATGCTTTTAGCTCTCTCTTGAGCTTAGCTTATTCTTCAAATTTAACATATACTAAGTTCAAATCTAGTTCCATGTATCATCTCACTCCTTTTCACTCGACCACGCTTAGCCTCAACTGATCAGCTACTTGCTTGTGCTTGAGTGGTAGCTGCCTGCTTGTTCATCCAACCAAAGATTTCAGATTAAATTTTCCAGCTTGAATAACTTAAATTCCAAACTCAATCTCATGAAACTTCCTTCTAAGAACTTATTCTCAGAAATCTAACTCATCTTAAAATTTGAGCCTCCAATTCCTCTCCATGAGCTTGAAATTCATCAATCTTTACAACCTATCCGATTAACTTAAGAATCTCGAGCATTTCAGGAATTTTCAACTTCCAGCTCCAATTCGTGGGAATTTCTTCTTGGCAGCCTAAAACCGCCCTCAGCATTAATCAACCTCAAGTTTAGCAGCCACTCCTCTCAAATAGCATGAGTGAAAAATTCCCAAACTGAGTTATTCTTCTTAAACTTATTCTTATATTAGTGTATGCATGATCAGAGGACTTAATAAAGTGACACTTAAGCCACTAACTCTTGCTTAAGGCTTTAAACACCACACCTAACCCTCTAATCGGGTGATTAACCTAAGTACTTTAGCCTCACCCAACTTCTATGTAAACCATGTGCCCTGTTTCCCCACTTAAGCAAGATTAATTAAAAATATTGAGCATGGAACTTATGGTAGTGATTTGATTGTAGGAAAATATTCTAAATGTTGAAACCTAAAGCTCTCAGGTTTTGAAGTGTGTATATGCCTAGTAGGAAGAAGGAAATTTGGCTAAGTGTGGGAAACCAAGTGTCAACCCTGAATCCTAATTTCTCTACTTGAGTATGTTCCCTACTAAGACTAGTGTGATGAGTAGGTTGATGTGGAAACTAGTGTGGAATGGTAGAGGAAAAATTGGAGATTTGAAGAAAAGAGGAAATTTGGAAGTTTAACTTTTGGGAAAAATTTGGAAATTTGGCTAAGTATAGAATTTTGTGTGTTGATGCGTTGGAAGGGTGGTGTTGATGCATTGGAAGAGTGGTTGGGGATGGTATGCGGCTGAAGGAAGAAATATGGAGGTGATGCATTGGAAGGCAGCCCATGCGTCGAGCAGCCTCGGCCAGCACCCCTGCCATGCGTCGAGCAGCCTCGGCTAGGCGCCCTGCCCATGCATCGAGCAGCCTAGGCCAGCACCCCTGCCATGCATCGAGCAGCCTCGGCCAGACGCCCATGCGTTGAGCGCACTGTCGAGCGGCCACGCCCATACGTTGAGCGCACTGTCGAGCGGCCACACCTATGCTTTGAGAGCCCTGCCGAGCAGCCATGTCGTGCGTCGAGGTGCCTTGCCATGCAGCCAAGCGCGTAGCCCATGCAACCGAGTGAGCAAGCGATGGCCAGCATATGCCGCACGCCCATGCGTCGAAGCAGCACACCTATGCGTCGAAGCACTCGACAAAGCATCAAGGCGCCGCACGCAGCCCATGAGGCCAAGCACGCCCAATGCGTCGAGCAACCAGCCTATGAAGTGGGACTATGCGTTGGTGGCCAGCACCATGCGTCCATGCCAAGCAAGCCGTGCGATTCTACCTAGTGAACCATGCGTCGAGGATGGACGGTCACCCTATGCGTTGGTGATGGTTAGCTTCTTGCGATGGCTAAGTTGAATTGTAATGAGAGTGAATTGGCTTGCTATGCATTGATGATAGGCTATGCATTGAGTATGGATTATGTGTTGAACATCCAAGGGTTGAACGCATACAAGGGATGAGATCAGCAGGAGAACATCATCAAAACCATGTGTCTTCTTGGAAGGAAAGCCTTAAGCCGTAAGAATTTAAGGTGGTGGCATTTGATTGGAAGCTCATGCGTTGGCTACACAGGAGGAAGACACTTAGCTTGCGATGATCACAACATTGCGTTGATGGGGTGAGAAGGAGACACTTGGCCATGCAGCCAAGTAGGTGGTGTCAACTCTGGAGTAGTTTTGGACGCCTATAAATAGAGCCAAGAGACTTCATTTTTAGTTCACAATTCAGAAATACCGTAAAAAGAGTGGGGGAGTTGAGCAAACCTTGCGTTGGAGCCAAATTCATGCGTTAGTCATAGAGGACGCATTGGACAGTGAGGTCTGAAGAGGACGCATCAACTTGGGACAAAAAGTTCTCCCAATTTACTCTTGCATTTAGAGTGCTTCCAAAGCCACCTGAAAGCTCTACAAGTCTAGTTTTCAGGGTAGGGCTGCCGGAAGAAAATCTCGAAGGGATCGGGCTGGAAACTGAGAAGAAGGCAGAAGGGTCAGGCTGTCAGATCAGTTTGGGTCAGCCTTTAATATTCTGTGATTCCGACCAAACCACAAAGAGTTTTGAGCTCAAATCTTAGGCTGAGCTTCCTAAGACATTTTAGAATATGTTTATAGAAGGAAGTATTTCAAAAAAAGATTTATAATTATGAGTAATTTGAGCTGAAAATTGAATCTGGATTCTAGGGGTGAAAATGGAGCCCGAGGTAGAAAAAGGAGCTACTAGAGTGAAAAGCTCCTAAGCAATCAAGGTGAGTGGCTAAAACTTTTTGATTAAAACATTTTCTTAAAATGTTTGATTATAGCGTGTTATAGAAAGCATGTTTTAAAGAAGATTATTGTCATACCAGCTAGTTTTACAAAGTAATTTCCAAGCAAACCATGAGTTATGTCTTAAACGCATGCATGTGTGAGAAATTGTTGAAAAGCGATTTATATGTGTTAAATATACTCAGCATGCATTAGTACCTTTAAAGCCATGTTTTTATATGTGTTATACTTTACATGCTTTAAAGAGAAAGTCATTTATGACTAGTTTTACTTAAAACGCGATACCGAAGGACATTAGAGAAGGTATCCGCCTAACTAGATACTGAAGGACATTTGAGAAGGTATCTATTGATACTGAAGGACGTTTGAGAAGGTACCAAACCAACCAGATACTGAAGGACGTTTGAGAAGGTATCTGAACAGAAGTACCTAAGGTATGACAGTACTCAGTATGGACACGTGCACGTAGGTAGTTAGAATAAGAGATTAAACAAAAGGGTTTTCTCTTGACTAGCAGTTGGTGTTGAGATTGTTTTATCCACAATAAGGGTTATTCTCAACTGAGAAATAGTTTTACTGTTTTATGATTAAAATAGCTTTATATGTTTTATGCTTGGAAAATGTTTATACTGTAGTATAAGTACTGTAGAAGCTTATATTTCAGTTAAACTCTTTATTGAGATTTTGCATGAGAATCACTTATCTTTCTTAAGTCACTCACTGGGCGCAAGCTCACCCCATTTTCAAATGTTAGGTGGTTACTGTTAATATTGTACACATGTTACTGTTGTTCATATAGGGACTAGGGTTTGTGGGTTTTGGGACTTGTGAATCTAGTGTTGTAATGACTCTAAATATGTTATGTTTCTAAATTAATAAATTTTGGCCTAAAGATATTCTGCTGTATATGAGTTTTATATTGGTATCAGAGTTATTCCACAACAGCTAGTAGGCAGTAAGTGTCAGCCACAGGGTTGATAACTGCTGCAGTCACACCCTTTCTTAGGCTAAGAGGGTGGTCTGGGGCGGGGTGTGACAACTTGGTATCAGAGCAAAGGTTTACATAAAACCTGGGAGAAGGTTGAGTATAAAGTTTGGGTTGATACCAGCTTGGTATCAGAGCAAAGATATACGTACACTTGGGAAAGGTTTGAGCTAGTTTAGTATTAAAGCATAAGGTATTAGGTGAAAGAGAGAGTTCATGCATTAGATTAAGTCCCATAGATAAGTCCCTAATATGTGTACTTAATAATTAGGCAAAGATGATGAGGAGAAGTGGCAAGTGAAGCAAGCAGACTAAGGAGAGGAAAGTTGACCCTACCAGCGGAGGTCCTGAAGTTAGATGGGACCCAGATCCGAAGGGGAAAAGAGTTAAAGACTCAGAAGAGCAGGAAGCAAATTCTGCAAACGAGTCGAGTACACCAAATGTAGGTGTAGAACCCCAAATGGAGGATCAAGTATTTGATAGAATCACTCAAAGATTGGCGGAAAGTGTAGGATCGATTCAAAACGATTTAGAAAAGAAATTTGGCATCGAGAGGCTGAAAGCTTTAGAAACCACGATATTCGATGGAGCCACAGATCCAGTAGATGCTGAGATCTGGTTGGATTTGATTGAGAAATGTTTTAAGGTTATAAGGTGCCCTGAGGACCATAAGGTCGAGTTAGCGGCATTCTTGCTGCAGAAAGGGCTGAGAAGTGGTGGAAAGTGATAGAGGTTAGAAGGAATAGTTTGGAAACTATGACTTGGTCTAAGTTCAGAAAAGTATTTGAGGATAAATACTACACTGGTTCTTTTAAAGAAGCAAAGAGGGAGGAATTCCTTAGGCTAACTCAGGGAGTGATGACGGTTGCTGAGTATGAACAAATATTTACTGAGTTATCTCAGTATGCCCGTCCAATCATCGCGAAAGAGAAGAAGAGGTGTAGAAGATTTGAGAATGGCCTAAGAAGGAAGATACGTACACTCGTTGCCTCTACATCTAATTGGGTGAATTTGACTCAGTTAGTTGAGACCGCTATCCGAGCAGAGCGAAATGTAGCAAGGGAAGATGTACTCCAGCCAGGTGAAGGACAGCTTAGAATGCCTGAAGAAACGAGAAGTAAGAGATTTAAACCCCCGTTTTTTGGACAGTCGGGTATAAGGAGCTTTGGAGGCATGAGCCAACAAAGTTCAAGTCGAAAGAGGTCAAGACCTGCAGCTGGACAGAGTGGCAGATCAGTATCAAGTCGTGCTAGCGAGTTAGTAGCTAGTACAGGGAGGAAACCACTTTGTGTAAATTGTGGTAGATCTCATACAAGAGTATGTTATGGTAATAGAAATGTGTGTTTCCAGTGTGGACAAGCTGGGCATTTCAAGAGAGATTGTCCTTAGCTAGGTCATGGAGCACAAAATGAGCAAAGAAGAGTTACACAGACTGTGAACCAACCTAGAGCGATCGGAACTAGAGATGAGGGATCCAGTGTAGCTAAGCAGAAAGGGGTAGCTGGACGACCCCAACAGCAATAGCAACAGCAGCAGTAGCAGGGTAGAGTATACACTATAACACACCAGGAAGCGGAAGAGGCTCTAGATGTCATAACTGGTACGATAACTTTATGTAATCAATCCGCTTATGCATTATTTGATCCTGGTGCTACGCACATTCATATCTAGCATGTGTGCATTATATATAGATAGAGTGCTTAAGCGTATGAGTGAGGATTTGTTTATCTTTACGCTTGTAGGAGATACTCTAGTTGTACATGAGTATTACAAGAATTGTGAAGTAATTCTTGGAAATCAGAGTTTTTGGGTTGACTTGATTCCGTTAGAATTACTAGAATTTGATGTTATCCTAGGTATGGATTTCCTAAGTAAACACTATGCCACTATAGATTGTTTTAAGAGAGAAATAGTGTTTAGGAAACTAGGTGAAAAAGAAATAACCCTGGTAGGAAGTAAAAGAATACTTCCAGGAAGGTTAATATCAGCAATAAAGGCTAGGAAACTATTGAGTAAAGGTTGGAAAGCCTATTTAGCCTATGTAGCAGTTTCACAGGATAAGAAACTGAAACCTGAGGATGTACCTGTGGTACAAGAACTCTTAGATGTGTTCCCTGAAGAATTATCAGGCTTACCACCTGATAGTGAAATAGAGTTTACAATTGAGTTAGTTCCGGGTACAGCACCTATATCCCAGGCACCATATAGAATGGCACCAACGGAACTGAAGGGACTAAAAGTTCAGTTACAGGAACTTGTAGATAAGGGGTACATTAGACCTAGTGTGTCGCCTTGGGGAGCGCCAGTCTTATTTGTTAAGAAAAAAGACAGTACTCTTAGATTATGCATAGACTATAGACAGTTGAATAAGGTGACCATTAAGAATAAGTACCCATTGCCTTGTATAGATTATCTCTTCGATCAGTTAAAGGGAGCCACGGTGTTCTCTAAGATAGATTTGAGATCGGGTTATCACCAGTTGAAGGTGAAAGGCACAGATGTTCCAAAGACTACATTGAGAACTAGGTATGGACATTATGAGTTCCTAGTAATGCCGTTTGGATTGACAAATGCTCCTGCGGTATTTATGGACTTGATGAATAGAATATTTCATCATTATTTGGATCAATTTATGATAGTTTTTATAGATGATATACTAGTGTATTCTAGTAGTGCAGAGAAGCACAAAGAACATCTGAGGATGGTGTTACAGATTCTAAGAGAAAAGAAGTTATATGCCAAATTTAGTGAGTGTGATTTTTGGTTAAATCAAGTCGTATTCCTTGGGCATATAGTTTCAGCTAACGGAGTTTGCGTTGATTCCCAAAAGATAGAAGCAATAGTTAATTGGGAACGACCCCTGAATGTAATCGAAGTACGTAGTTTTCTGGGCTAGTTATTATAGGAGATTCGTGGAGGGTTTTTCTAAGATAGCTCTTCCATTGACATACCTGACCAAAAAAGATGTGAAGTTTGAGTGGTCGCCAGAATGCGAGCACAGTTTTCAGGTATTGAAACTGAAGTTAGTATCAGCACCAGTATTAACTCTACCTACACCAGGTAAAGAGTTTGAGGTCAATTGTGATGCATCCCGACAAAGGTTAGGATGTATGCTGATGCAGGAGGGAAAGGTAGTAGCTTATGCTTCTTGATAGTTAAAGAAGCATGAATGTAACTACCCTACACATGATTTGGAGTTAGCAGCAGTTGTGTTAGCTCTAAAGTTGTGGAGACATTACCTGTTTGGTAAGCGATGTCATATATTCACGGATCATAAAAGTCTAAAGCATATCTTTGATTAGAAGGAACTAAACTTGAGACAACGAAGATGGCTCGAGTTGATCAAGGATTATGACTGTACCATTGACTATCACCCAGGTAAAGAAAATGTGGTAGCTGATGCTCTAAGCCGAAAAACTAGATCAGTTAGAGTTAGTATCAATTCAGTGAAGGGTACACTGATTCATGAGTTGTATAATGCTAGGGCAGCATTATCAATCGGTCAAAAAGAAGGGTTATTAGCTCCATTTCAAGTGCGTCTTACGCTCGTAGAAGATATTCTACGCGAGCAGTTAAAGGATTCTGATCTTCAGAAGTTAGCTGAAGAAGTAGATAAAAGATTGAGGACGGACTACCAATTAAGAGCTGAAAAAGTGCTATTAAAAGAAGGTAGGATATGCGCACCTAAGAACTTAGCACTTAAACAAGCTATTCTAGAGAAGGCACATAGTTCGGCCTATGCTATGCATCTAGGCAGTACAAATATGTACAGAACATTAAAGAGATCGTACTGGTGGCCTGGTATGAAAAAAGAAATAGCAGAGTATGTTGACAGGTGCCTAATATGTCAACAAGTTAAACCAGAAAGACAGAGGCCAGCAGGATTACTTAATCCACTCCTAGTACCAGAGTAGAAATGGGAGCATATTATAATGGATTTCCTATTTGGATTACTTAAGACACCAACGAGCTATGATGGTATATGGGTAATTGTGGATAGATTGACAAAAACAGCTAAGTTTTTACCTGTTAAAGTTACTTATACCATAGACCAATTAGCCAAGTTGTATGTTGATCGAGTCGTAAGTTAGTTTGGAGCTCTAGTTTCAATTGTATCAGATCAAGACTCTAGATTTACCTCGAAGTTTTGGCCTAGTTTGCAGAAAGCTATGGGAACCGAGTTATATTTTAGTACCGCTTTTCATCCACAGACGGATGGTCAGTCTGAGCGGACAATCCAGACATTAAAGGACATGCTGAGAGCATGTGTGTTGCAATTTAAGGGCAGTTGGGATACGCATCTGTCGTTAATCGAATTTGCGTATAACAACAATTACCATTCGAGTATCGGGTTGGCACCGTATGAGGCACTATACGGAAGGCTATGTAGAACTCCAATATGTTGGAATGAAGTCGGTGAAAGGAAATTACTAGGTCCAGAACTTGTACAACAGACATCAGACAGCGTTAAGATTATAAAAGATAATCTTAAGACGGCTCGAGATAGGCAAAAGAGTTACGCTGATAAGTGGAGAAGAGAATTGGAATTTGAAGTTTGTGATAAAGTATTTCTGAAGTTATCTCCGTGGAAAGGAATACTCAGATTCGGTAGGAAAGGGAAATTAAGCCCAAAATATATTGGACCTTACCAGATAATAGAAAGAGGTGGCCCAATGGCATATTGATTGAATTTACCGCCAGAATTATTTCGTATTCATGATGTATTTCATGTGGCAATGCTTAGAAAGTATGTGCTCGATCCTACCCATGTATTGCATGAGCAACCGGTACAGTTGAGAGAAAATTTGTCCTATGAAGAGGAACCAGTGGAGATTCTTGACCAAAAGGAACAGGTCTTAAGGAATAAGACAATCCCATTGGTAAAGATACTATGGCGAAACCATAGCACGGAAGAAGCAACATGGGAAGCCGAAGAGCAAATTAGAAACAAGTACCCACACTTGTTTAGTTGACAGACTTGTAGCGAAATTTCGAGGACGAAATTTTTATAAGGGGGAGGTAAATGTGAACCCCGAATCCTAATTTCTTTACTTGAGTATGTTCCCTACTAAGACTAGTGTGATGAGTAGGTTGATGTGGAAACTAGTGTGGAATGGTAGAGGAAAAAGTGGAGATTTGAAGAAAAGAGGAAATTTGGAAGTTCAACTTTTGAGAAAATTTTGAAAATTTGGTTAAGTATAGAATTTTATGTGTTAATGCGTTGGAAGGGTGGTGTTGATGTGTTGGAAGAGTGGTTGGGGATTGCATGCGGCTAAAGAAAGAAAGATGGATGTGATGCATTGGAAGGCAGCCCATGCGTCGAGCAGCCTCGGCCAACACCCCTGCCATGCGTCGAGCAGTCTTGGCCAGACGCCCTGCCCATGCATCGAGCAGCCTCGGCCAGCACCCCTGCCATGCGTCGAGCAGCCTCGGCCAGATGCCCATGCATTGAGCACACTGCCGAGCGGCCATGCCTGTGCGTTGAGTGCACTACCGAGCGGCCACACCCATGCGTTGAGAGCCCTGCGAGCAGCCATGCCATGCGTCGAAGTGCCCTGCCAAGCAGCCAAGCACGCCCATGCGGCCGAGCGAGCGAGCGATGGCAAGTATACGCCGCATGCCCATGCGTCAAAGTAGCATGCCTATGCACCGAAGCACCCAGCCAAGCATCAAGGTGCCGCGCGCAGCCCATGCGGCCAAGCACGCCCAATGCATCGAGCGGCCAGTGCGCCCATGCGTCGAGTGACTAGAAACTGGCAAGGATTCCTTAGGCGCTGATGGAGCAAGCGCATACGTTGGCCGAGCAAGGGGCATGCTTGCTAGTGAGCCATGCGATGGAAGGAGGGCCTTATGTTGGTGAAAGAGTTAAGGATTTCAGCTTAAACACCGACCTTAATGGGCCAACTATCATGGTTAGGAGGTTAATCTCACTTAGTGAGCTAGCTGGCACCTTGAGCTTATGTTGAAACATGTATCTTCAGCTATAAAAGAGGGGAGCAAAGGAGGGTCTCGATTTAGCCATTTAACTCGTGCAAAAAGGGAAGTTTTTGAATTGCTTTAAAGATTGAAGGGTGTTGATGAAGACCTTAGGCTTCTGGAATCAATCTCCCAAGAATTTGAGTTAAAATATGAAGTTTTTCCCAAGTAATTCAAGCTCTCGGGTGGTCGTGAGAAAGGTGTGAAGTTTAAAGGTTTCTAGGTTGATCAAGAGGAATCTAAAGCTCAAATTTCAAGGTAAGAAAGCTAAGACAATTGTAAACAAGTTTGTAGAAGGAAATTTTCCAAAATATGATATGAAAAAAGAGTTTTGAGTTTAAATTTAAATCTAGAAACTTTGTTAAACAAGCAGGCAGCTGCAATGGTTGAGTAAGAAGGCAGCTCGATCGGCCAGGCGGAGGCATTGGTAGACGTGCACACGAGGGCAAGATTAGGCACCAGGCATTGCGTCAAGCTTACGCGCGCAAGGGTCAAGCTTTTGGTTTCTGTGGTGTGCGTTGACACATAGGTGAGGCGTGCAACTCATTGGCGTTGAGAGCATGTCATAGCACACGGAGCAGGCGCTAGTGGCTACATAGCATAGCAACTTAGTTCAAGGTATTTCCTAAGTGTGACATGCGTTAGGGGTATCCATTGAGAAGGGGGCTAGTGCTCTGAGTTAGATGTTAAGCTTGTTCTTATGAATTAAGCCCATTAGGGAGCTAGTGGCATTAACCAAAAGTGTTTGTTATTTTCACAGGACAAACGACAATAAGGAAAGCCTACCAACCATAAGAAGGACGCCCAAGACTGTGAGTGACAATTCAAGTGTTTCCCAAATGCTTTGATAAACGCATGATTTCCCTTAAGCTTGTTTGATACTTGTTTTTATTTCTAGTATAAAGAGGAAGGTTTCCAAGTAAACTAATTTTAAAAGTTTTCTTTAATGCATGCTTAACTATAAAGATGATTCTATGAAAGCATGACTCAAGTGTTCCCATTCTTATGTTTTATTAGACATGCACTGAACATCTCTTTATGTTAGCTTATGTTTCAAAGTATGCTTTTAATCCTTGAATGAGTTTTATGATGATTTGATGATGAACCCAATAATGAAGGACTTGAGAAGGCATCCAGGCCCTAGTACCTAAGGTATGATGGTACTCAGTTATTACCCCATGCAAGTAGGTAGAGTTGACATTGGCTGTGTTGAGATTACTCCGCACCAACTAAGGATTGTCGTTGAGGAATTGAGCAAAAGGGTTCTCCCTCGACTAAGGATTATGATGTTTAATGATTTTCAATAGTTTTATTTTCAAAAGTTTTAAGTATGAGTTTAATTGGCTTTTCAATACATATGTTTTCAAATAGTCACTCATTTGGCTAGTAGCTCATTCCTTTCAAATGTTTTCCTTTTCCTCAGGTAGTGGACAACTCCTTAGAGGATAGCTATGTTGCTGCTCTACCACTTAAAAGACAGAAGAGAAGTTCTAGGTGTTTACCTTGGTTATGTTTATGTTAAGGTCACGTACATGGTCAGGGACTAGTAAGGAAGTGCTGGGACCCACTAAGTTTTGTGTTGTAAACATGTTATTTATGCTTGTGTAATGAACCCTTGTTGTTCTTAGTTTAGTATGGGAATGATATTGGTATGTTTATGTTGTGTACGTATGGTAAGGGTTATTTAAGCAGGCAAGGGAAGTTGAGATGGGTAGTGGATACAATAAGTGTTGGGTTTTATGCCCTAAAAATTGTAGATAGTGAATGTAACTAAATGATCGTCATTAATAAATAGTTATTAATGTTTTTCTCAATAAGTGTTATTGATATTTTATTTAATTTTGTCTTATTTTCTATTAACCCTAAAATCCAGTAACTAACATCCTAGGCTATCTAATGAGTCTTGAACTGTATGTAGAGACATATAGGGATCAATGATCAAGATACAGCCTAAAGGGTCTATAGTATAGAGGTAAGGTTGGATACCTTATCCTGATAACACTATGGATGCGACCCACTTTGTATTTGATACAAATGCAGTGATCCAATGCGTTCGTGTAGCTGATACGCGAGTGGGGTTATCCTGGGCAATGAGTTTGTACAAGATCGGACTGTGAAATAGTAACCACTAGATGTAACTTCGTTGGCTAGTTGGGTTTCTATTTCAATAGGATGACCTAGGCAACTTAGTCTTACTCTTGAGTATATTATGAACTCCTGTTCACGAGGGATTGTCCTTTTATTTATATAGGTGAGAGTGGCCAATTCGTCGACTCAATATGCCTACTATTTTGGGGATAAGATCGAGTGGGTAGCTGGGAACATAATCATACAAGATGTATTTCACTCCTTCTTGACTTCAGGGTAAATAGATGAGTGTTCCCTTAAGTGGTATTTCCGAGACTTGAACAAATGGCCCTATCCTCTCACAGGCCTGATTGTTTAATGGTTGGGCCATAAATAGGTTGTTCATTGAACAACACTGGTACTTAAGGATGTAGAGGTAAACTAGGGGTAAAATGGTAATTTGACCGAGCTGGTGTTATGAACACTCATGAAGGACTGATTACTGTTATTGGTCTATATCTGTGGACACATAAACATATCTATAGTGATAATAGTGCAATTGTAGGTCTTTAGTGGAGTGTACTCATAGTTTCTAGGAGTATATCAGCATGCAATGGAAGCAATAAGGATCAATAAGCATTCTAATTCAATAATTTTGGCTATAAATAACGCATGTTCATACAATAATAAGAGGGCTTCAAGGTAATACCTTTGTAGAACCTCTTGAATCTTGAATTCAACTGAAAATCTTCTCCAAATCTCGTTGTGAATCACCTCAAGATATTCTCTACTATTCTCTTGGAGCTTTAGATTGAGTTGTGGGACTCAAAATAAGCTTGAATGGAGGGAATTTGCAGAAGAACACCTTTCTTCAACTCAAAATTTTCAGCAAAAACTCAACTGATGCATGCCTCAATTCTACTTCCATCTTCTCCATTTATTGCAGGACATTCATGCAAAGAAGAAGGCTGCATAAGGTGCAACTCAGCTTGAAAGATTGAATCAAGCAATGGTGGGAAAATGAGTGAGCTATTTGTTTGTTTGTGGAGAAATTCCATATTTCAATTTTGTGTTTTTCCAATTTTAATTTTGTTTTATAAATTGATTTCCAAAATCAATTTAGTTTTCAAAATTAAAACTTTATTAATTTTACAAAATTAATCTCATAAATTAATTTTCTAATAAAATTAATAATAAATAAATAATTAAAAATTCTAATTAATTCTAATTAATTTAATGTCAAATATTAAATTAATTTTACATAAATTTCACCTTCATGAATTTAATATTAATTAAATTCTCCAATTTCGTTTAATTCCAAAATTAAATGCATAATTATAACTCATATAATTTCTAATTTCCTTAATTTAAAATTAACTTATCACACTACTCTAAAGCTAATCAATTTACGAGCTAATAGGGGGACCTTGTGAACCTATAGATCATGGGCTCCAACAATCCAAGATTAATTGGCTAAACTCTTTACACCAAGTTAACCCCCATTCGTTAACTAATGAGTCACTCTACTAAAGTCCATAGTTGTACTCCCCTCACTGTAGATGTATTATGTCCACTCGATATAACTATGATTAGTAAGTTAACCCTTCACAGGTTGTTCGTAATAATGGTTGGGTCAAATGTCTGTTTTACCCCAATATTACCTTCTTGTTCTTTAAGTCCCACTGATTCTCTAATGAATAATTGATTTGTGATCTGATCACCAAAATGAGTCCCTCTCGGGCCAATGAGAGGGTGAGGCTCCTTGTTCAAGACCCAGAGTCAACACTTAAGGCACCAATCTCTTTACTATCCTTGAAAGTGGGTTGGAATGATTTCCATCTTGCACCCTATGTCTCCAGCTATCTACCCGGTCTTACCGCTGAAATGGAGATTTATTGAGCGGACGCTGTTGAGCCAACCCTCACCTATACAAATCTAAGGATAATCCTGAATAAACAGGAGTTCATAGTTAGCTCAGGATTAAGGTTAATTTACCTAGGTCATAGCTTTAAAATAGTCAGTCTGAAACAGTAAACAACGTTATAAAGTAAGAGTGACTAATCTCGTGGTCCGATCTTGTACAAACCTATTGCACAATATGCCCCCACTCCTCATGTCATAACATGTACGAATTAGGATCACATCATCATTTTACAACTCTTTGTAACAACTACAAAGTGGCCACATCCAATAGTGTTACCAGAATAAGGCACCCAAACTCATTCATATACTATAGATTATTTTGATTATTTACTCGAACCTGGTCCACTTTTATGTCTCCACATAAAGTTCAAGTACTCATGTAAATAGTCATAGATCTTTTAGTTTATTGGATTTATTTCTAAAACGAAATAAGCAATACATATATTCAATAACAACTTATTGAATTTTCATAATAAATTTTATTGTTTACAAACCACAAGTTTTAGGACATAAAACCTAACACAGTTAACGAATATTGATTAATTTGGTTAATGAGTTTAGCCAATTAATCTTATATTGTTGAAACTTCTGATCTACAGGCCCATTAGGTTCCTTTCCTAGCTTGTAAAGGGTATTGAGATAATTTGTCATTAAATTGAACTTGAAATGTTTAAATTCAGAATTGGGATTTTTTTAATGTATGTTGATACATTTTAATATAAATTTTAATTTTAGACTTTATTATTAATGGATATGATTCAAAATTATAAATGAGAGATCGAAATATTTGAAAGGAGTTCAAATATTAATTCAATATGAATAAGATTCATATTGAAAACTATAGATTAAAAATACACATTAAAACTATAGGTTAAATGAGAGAAATATATTTGAATATGATTCAGATGAGAAATTGAAATTAAATATGTGATATTTAATTGGATGATTAATTAATTGGAGAATTAATTAATTATTTTATTTAATTGAATTTTGAATTTAATTAAATTGATTAAATCAAAACTATAGGTTAAAATTAATACACATTAGATGCGCATTAAAACTATAGGTTATGTGAGAAGGAACCATTTAAATATGATTTAAATGGTTTTTGTTTTTATTTATTAAATTAAATTAAATTAAATTAATAGTTTTATTTAATCTTAATTAAATAAAATGTAATTCCCCACATAGGGGAGTTACTAGAGATGTGGGATGTCCCACGTCTTCTCACTTTCACCCCATTCTCTTTGCATCAAAACAAAAGAAAAAAAAATGCAAACAAGATCAATTTGATCGATATTCAAAACTCTGTATTTTTTTTTATCTTCCCTCATCCTCTCAATTTCAAAAGAAAAAGAGAAAAAAAAAAAAGAAGAATCTCACAATTCCCGCTCCTCAATTTCTATGCAAAAATAGGGAGGACTCCAAGTGGTGGTGCTCAATCCCAATTCCCAATCGAGAAATTTTACTATAAAAAAGTTTGCAAGGTAAGATTTCTTCCTTGTTTAATTATGTTTTTGAATTGCATGCTTAATCTATTTTTCAATTTTATTTCAATGCAAAATTGTTCTATTTGAAATGCCAATTTTAAATATATTTGGGTTCTGTGTTTTGGCATCCGTTATGCCTTAGGGTTTTCATCCCTTCAATTGGTATCAGAGTAAGATCATATTATCAATTTGGCCATTAATTTTTTTTTCATTCATTTGGTGGGATTTACTACATTATGAATGTTATGGTTTGCAATTGAATGTTTTCTGCAATATTTTGCCTTAGATTTACAATTTTGGTATGATCAATGTAAAGGCCCCTGTGTTTTTTGGGAATTATTGTTGTAAATTGTTGTTCTGTAAGTTTGAGTTTAGAATTAGAGTTATTGAAAGAACTCTAAAACTAGAGAACCAGTGAGCAGAAGCAGACGTTCCAAACTCCATTGTGAAAGAACATAAACATTTACAATCATGCAAAAATAGTTATGCATTAAGGATAAATTACAACATGTTTTTTTTAACTAAAATACAAGGGATCGAGAAGACAATACCTTTGAAGAACTATTCCTTCACGTATTTCCCTTGATCGGTTAAGAACGCAATGATCAGCATGAATGCAACGAGCAACAGAAAATCCTCCATCACCAGCAAGTTAAACTCGATCCTCGATCTTCGAACAAAACTCGACACCACCACAAGATTACCTTGGTATTGTCGATGTGAGAATCTAGGAGTTGTGGGTTCTGTATGAATTTGGATAAAGGGATGGAGGAATGGAAAGAGGAAATTATCAAGTAAACAATCGAGTATTGGACAGAAGGGAGAAGTCTATCGTATAGACTTGATACTCAATCATGTAGTAAAAGGCACTATCGAGCGAGAATATTCTAAACAAAGGAGTTTGTATAAGACCAGACCACGAAATGTTTAGTCTCATTATATAACATTGATCATAATAAAGACTTACATTTCACCAGGATGACCATAGATAACATGACTTGAATCTTGAGTGAGTTGTGAACTCCTGTATATGAGGACGATCCTTTGATTTGTATGGGTGAGAGTGGCCAGATGGCCAACTCAACAAGCCTACTATTTTGGGGATTCGTCTAATTGGAGAGCTGATACAACTACACAAGATGGAATTCACTATTTTCACGAGGCAGGAGTAAGTAGATAAATTGCTCCCTTAAGGGCTGATTTCGGGTTTTGAACAATGTGACACCACACCCTCTCCTTGCCTGAGAGAGATTTAGTCATAGTAGGACTATGATCTATTGTTCAATAGAGGGATCAGTGGTACTTAAAGAGGTACATGTAACTACAGGGGAAAAACAATAATTTGGCCAAATTGTACTTACGACTAATTTGTGAAGCATCATCATACTGTTGATTGGTTATATCCAATGGACACAGAAATATAACTGTAGTATGAAGAGTGTAGCTGTCAGTCTTTAGTGGAGTGTCCAACAGTTAACAGATGGTGAATAATGTAATTAAAGAGTTTAATTAATTATTCATGTACCGTTGGAGCTTCAAGCTACAGGTTCATGAGGTCCCTTAGTAGTTCAATAGGATTTAGTTCAGAATCAATTTTTGGATTAATTTGAATTGTTCAAATTAATAGAGGGATTTAATTATATATGATATAATTAAGTTGTTTCAATTATATGCGATATAATTGTCATAATGTATTTGATACATTATAGCTTAATTGAGGAAATAAATATTTGATGAGTTTTAAACATAGTTTCTATGAATTGAATTCATAGTTGTTAAATTTAAATGTAATAGTAAGAAAACTAACATTTATATTGTATATGATACAATATTAAAACTATAGGATATATATTATATTTGATATAACATATAATTTAATATATATATATATATATATATAAATATATATATAATATTTGATATAACATATAATTAATAATATATATATATATATATATATATATAATATGATATGTTAGTTATCATATTTATATTTATATTATATTATTATTATTTTAATAATAAGGAAGGGAGTTAACTCCCTTCCCCATCTTTTCTCTCCACCCACATTAGTAGGTGGTGGTTATTTTGATGGCAAGTAGAAAAAAGAAGGTTTTCTTCTTCTTCAATTAAGTTGATTAAACAATTAAGATAGAGAAAGAAAATTTTACAAAAGTGTTCTGTGAGTTTTGTCTTGAGTTTTTAGAGTTCTCTACCCTCCTTCTTCACCTTAAGTTTTCCCTCTGAACCAAAATAGTAAGAGTCCACCACTCTTGGGTTCTCACCCTGAGAATACAAAGGTAATATTGTGGTAGTGTCTGGGTTTGTTCGAGGTTATCTTGAAAAAGGTCTTCAAAAAGTTCGTGATCCGTTCGAGGGAAAAACAGGAAGAAAAGTCTTCAAAGGTGAGGTTTCTAGAAACTCCTTCTTTCTAAAGCATGCTGTAATTTAAATTTAAATGTATATCTTATTGTTTATTTACTGTAAACTTTGTTTTCAATAAATAATGCAATTTGGTTGATCTGCTTCCGCTCAAGATTCTCTTATATGAGATCCTTTAATTGGTATCAAAGGTAGGTTGTAGGTTTCTGATTCCAAATTCCATTCTTGTATTGAATCGTTTTACAGTAATTGTGGGTTTTATAATCTGCATTCTATTTATGCGAAAAATGTTTGTGGATGGATTTGTTGATGGATGTTTCGGGATACAACTCTCTGCTTAAAGCTTTCTTTAATTTACAATTTTTTGTTTGTAAAGGCCCTTGCGTTTTTGGGCATTAATTGTTGCAATCAAGTCTGTAATTTATAAGTTTGTATCGCTCGTGTTGTTCTGGGTTGCTTCAAAGGGTTGCAAATCGTTGTTTCCATGGAGAAGACGAAACAGAGGTTCCAGATCGTGTAGCTATAGCTAAGCGATCATGTAGCTCTTGGTATGCGATCAAGTAGCTTTTGCTACATGATCGTGTAGCATTTTCTAAATGATCGCATAGCTAATGCTACGCGATCGTGTAGAGTTTGCTACACGATCGTGTGGCATTTGTTAAAAGATCACATAATCACTTGCTGAATGATCACACGGTCTTTAGATGTTTAACGCATGGTTGCTATTTACGTGATCGCATAGTCTTTCATGGCCATCACATAGTTGCTAGCTACACGATCGCATAGTCTTTCATGCTCATCGCATAGATGCTCGACGCATAGTTATTTTGCTACACGATTAGCTGCAAAATGGTTCTTTGAAAGGCAATTCGGTTCGAGCGGTTCACCTGTTCTGGAACCCTTTGACTCAAATTTTGTAATAGTTAGTTTTTTGTTTTTGCTTTTTAGAGGTCCTTGAAGGAACTCTTATTCAAGAGAACTAGTGAGTGGAAGCAAGATCTTTCGAAGCCCATTGTGAAATAATTAACACATTCACAAACATACAAGAATAGTTATGCAGTATAGAGAAAATTACAACATGCTTTCTTACTAAAACAAAAGGAATTGAGAGACATACATTTGAAGAACTCTTCTTTTAGAAATCTCTCGCTCTCGTGAGCAATTGTACAACAATCTCTTGTTCTCGTAAACAATCGTCTAGCAATATCCTGCTCTCGTGAGAAATTGTCTAGCCAATCGTCTAGCAATCTCTCGCTCTCGTGAGCAATTGTCTACCTAATCGTCTAGCAATATCTCGCTTGATCATTTAGTCTCTCGCTCGATCGTTTAGTCTCTCGTGAGGGCTATCGTATAGTCTCTCATGAGCGATCGATTTGTAAATCTCATAATGAAGCGATTGTTCATAAAATGAAAACACTTTGCATTTTATCCTTCAGTTATTAAAAATTGAAATTAACCTCCCAATTGCACGGTTAATGGAGAAAATATATAATTAACCAACTAAATAATTATCTCATAATTTTTTCATTATAAATATAACAACTAACTTATCATATTATATTTATAACTGATAATGGGCAGAAATGCACGTTATCATAGTGCTAAGTTCTTAAACAATGTTGGATTACATTGATGAAATATGTTAAATTGCATCCATTAAGCATAAAATCTATAATATTACGGTCGCATGCATCCAACGCATTAGAACAGTTGATCTTTATATTTTTGTGCATAATATGCGTTAACGCAATGCAAAGATTGCGATCATAGGAATTCATTGGTCGAGCGCAACTTCACTGCAAGGCTTTACGTTAATCTTGCTTGCAAACATTCGCCCAAGAAGAATTGCCGCAACTTGGTCAGTGCAACATGGTGGGTGCATCCGGGTGAAAGGATGATTAAGAGCGATGGGACAGAAAGCTGATGACAGTTGGATCCAAATTAAGTTGACAGCCGATAACGGTCACAAAGTACATTCAGCTTTATCGGTGATAATTATTCGACGCGTCAATCAGGAATTAAATTTGTCCCATCTGTACAACCGGGAGAGAGAAGTCGCCTTTCACCATGGAAGCTCTATAAATACCAAGTGCATTCTTTAGAGAAGGGGTTGAGTAGTCGATTAATTCACCACTTTACAAGTTCATGCCTCTGCCCATAGTTTCTTTCATTTTAAAAAAGTGTACCGGTCGATCGTTCCAGTAAGCTTGGGAAAGCACCGAAAGCTCCAAGACAGAGAGAGGGCCGACGCTTGCAGAAGCGGGAACATCTTTAGATCAGAATAGAGATTCAGTGTAAAAAGCCTCGGTCAGTAAGGAATTGCTACCAGGCTCTCTACCTTTACTTTCCACTGTCATTTTGTATTCAACTTATTTATAAGGATGGAATTTCTTTCTCTATATCTATTCACTCTCTGTTGTTCACGCATTAAATTAGTTGAATGGGTTGAGAAGCAATTAGCTAGCATAACGAGAGAATCTTCAATCTTGCTATTGTCTTGTTTATGAATACTTCATTCGTCTATTAGAGATACTTGGGAGGGTAGTCTAAGGATAGTATCTAGACTTGGGAAGGTTAGGTTAGAATCTAGGTTTGGAAGAACCAGATTAGAATGCATAAACAAGAGATAGGCGCTTAGGAATGAGCACTATTTGTTATTAACGCATCACATGCATCTTAGTGATAAGATATGATTGTATGCGATCACCTTGCTTTCATGCATTTTGCATAAACTCATAGGACAAGAGTAGAAACTTAGAGATAAGCTCTATGGACATTTTGCATTCAACACATGCGTCCTAGACTTAGGAGCATCACATTTACATTGGGAAATGACTTGCTGTGCATGGTTGTAACATGATTGCATAGTCTAACGCATTCCCGAGTAACGCTAGATAAAGATCTTCTCAACCCGTTCATCACATACTCATTGCATCTATCAACGCAACTATCTTTCTCAAATCCGTTGCCTTTATTTACTCCTTTTTCATCAATGCAACAACACACCCAACACTTATTTATTTACTTGGTTACCACAAAGTTTTCATAAACATTACCATCACAACTATTTTCACAAGCCCCTGTGTTCGACCCTGGACTTACTAGGAAACTCAGGGGAATTTACACTTGAATTCCACTGGGGAAACTTGAGTGCACAACGTAATCCATCAACGCATATCATCCGTATTTTCATTCAATAAAGTAACGCATCAATAACCTATAGTTTTAATATCACATCATATGTAATATTTAAACCATAGTTATTTTCTCCTTTATTCAATATAAGTCATATTTATATCAATTCCTCTAATTAATGTATCTAATATATCATATCAATTAGATTACATATAATTGAACCAATTTAATTATATCATATATAATCATATTCCCTCTTGTTAATTTGAACACTTCAAACTAACCCAAAAACTGATTCTCAACTTGAATCCATTGAGCTACCAAGGGGATCTTATGGACCTGTAGCTTGAAGCTTCAACGGTACATGAATAACTGACTAAACTCTTTAATCACGATATCCACCATCCGTTAACTGACGGGTACTCCACTAAAGACCGACAACTACACTCGTCGCCTATAGATATATTTTTGTGTCTACTGGATATAACCAATTTATAGTACAATAACCTCACATATCACTCATAAGTACAGTTGAGCCAATTTATCGTTTTGCCTCTAGAGTTACATCTAACTCTTTAAGTACCACAGATTCCTCTAATGAGCAATACATCATAGTCCTACTATGAGTGAACGCTTCTCAGGCCATGAGAAAGTGTGTGGTGCCACATCGTTCAAGCCCTGGAATCAGCCCTTAAGGGAGCAATCTATCTACTTACCCCTACTTCGGGGAATGAGTGAATTCCATCTTATGTAGCTGAATTTCCAGCTCCACAATCAGACGAATCCCCAAAGTGGTAGGTTTGAGTTGGCAATCTGACCACTCGCACCCATACAAATCAAAGGACCACCCTCATAGGTAAGAGTTCCCAACTCATTCAGGATTAAGGTCATGTTACCTATGGCCATTCTAGTGAAATTAAAGTCTCTGTCATGAACGGCGTTATATAACGAGACTAAACATTTCGTGGTCCGGTCTTATACAAACTTCTTTGTATAGGACACCCCCGCTTGCATGTCTCCACATGAATGATCAGGATCAGACCATCTGTAGCACTTTATAACACTTGTAACATCTACAAAGTGGGTCATATCCGTAGTGTCATTAGGATAAGGTTTCCCTTCTTTATCCATATACTACAGACCATTTAGGATATCACTTAAGGCATGATCCACTTGTATGTCTCCACATACATGTTTAAGTTACAACGATAACCAATGATCTTAGTTTATTGGTTCGTGGTTAATGCAATTAAAATATCTCATATTTTATAGACAACTGTGAAGAAAATATCTCATATTATTACATCACAAGTGTTTGTTCATACAGGTGTTTACGAACTATAGGACCCTACGAGATTTAGGGAATTAACCCCAACAGTCCTATCCCAGTCCATCAACTTTTAGAATAAATATACATGCAATGTATGTTTTATATTATATGTCATAATATATGTCATATAGTTTTAAAATCCACCATAGGTTATGCATTTATGTTCATGCATCATTTTATATTTTAAGTGTTATAATATATGAGTATGCATGATTTTAAATACACAAAGCATGCTCATGTATCATATAGTATAAGTGTTATAGTATATGTATGCATGCATTATAGCATATCCATGCATCATTTATATTATATATTTGGTTGAATGGATGTTTGGTTTGTATGCTATAGCATGATTAATTACTTAGTTATATAAATGTTATATATTAGTAATGAATGAATATTGCATGAAGCATGACATTACCTTAGGTTAATTTATAAATGTTATAATTAACTAAAGTATGTCTAGCATGCAATGAGTGGTTTTTAATTATTTCATTTATTTATAAATGTTATAATTAAATGGAATTAGAATTAAAAGCAATAATAAAGAGGTGCATGCAAATCTTAGGCTATAATCATTTTTTTAATTGTTTTAAAATATGATTGAGATAGACCTAAGATCACCTTTCTAATGAGATTAGAAATCTAAGTTTAATCTTTTAAATTGGTTTAATAGGATTAAATTGATTCTTAATAAAATATTAAATATGTAACAAATGTATTTATAAGAGATCTTTTGTCTAAGGCGGGTTCTGGCTAGGCTGGGGTACTTAAGTCGATGAAAATGTCACACCCCTACCTGGGAACCTACCTGGAAAGGGGAATTAGATAGATTTGTTAAATACATGTAAGCTTGATGAAAGTCTATTAAAGAGCTTAATGAGACTTTAATCAAAATTGTTTAATGATCAAAGACAATAGTTGTTTTTGAGCAAATTAAACACTTAGATAAAATCAGTAGTCGAATTTTCCTAAGTTAATTATCCCTAGGTAGAACACTCAGTGGGAGGAAAATGGGCTATATGATACTTTATTTTTGCCTCTACATGTTTCTCCCTAAAAGTTCACACCTTGAGACCTACTCTCGACCTTGAGGAACCATGGGTGTCCCCCTATAGGTGGCATTTGGGTAGGTCAATATCAAGGTGAATTGAGAGAGTGTTTATAGTAAGTGGGAACGGGACGTGTGACAACACATCTCTCGGTCTCTCTCATTATGTTAAATAAAGCTTCATGCATCGCCTTGAGGCATCGTGGGTGTCCCCCTAAAGGATGACTGTATTGCATGATGCTTTATTTGATCTCCATAAATGGATAGGGTTGCTTTAGTTTCATGTTCCAATCGACTTTTCCCTATAGTTGGCTCATTGGGGCGGCACTCTAGAACCTAAAATTGGGGGGGGGGGGGGGGGGGGGGGGGGGGGGGGGTTTACACTTACACAGAATTGTTAAGGATGTTAACAAATTCTGGATCAAACAATGGTGACTATTAGTTACAGTGATAAGAAGTTGTTTCTGTCTAATGGTTAAGAATGTCTCATTTCAGTGAAAGGGCACTTGATCACCCTATGGTGACTTTTGTCCTACCTCAGTGAAGCATCATTGCAAAATAGATGTCACTTAGGGTACACTAGACTATTTTGCTAAAGATTGATTTGTTTTATTAAAGTGGTTTAATGCAAGTAGACTAAAATAAGTTTGTTTTTTTTCAGGAATTTCATTAAAATGGCTACCGCTACTCTAAGTTTATTAGCAGCCGATAAGTTAACGGAAGAAAACTATGCTAGTTGGAAAAACACAAGCAATACTATTCTCATCATTGATGACCTTCACTTTATCCTGATGGAGGAGTGTTCTCCCCTTCCATCTGCCAATGCTCCTCGAAATATTCGGGAAGCATATGAGTGTTGGGCAAGGGCAAACAAAAAGGCTTGAGCATACATCTTGGCAAGCCTTAATGAAGTCTTGGCTAAGAAGCATGAGCCCATGCTCACAACACTTGAGATCATGGAGTCCCTGAAGGGAATGTTCGGACAACTGTCTACACAGCTTAGGCATGACGCTCTTAAGTACATCTTCAATGTCCGTATACAAGAGGGGACATCCGTTTGAGAACACATTCTCAACATGATGATCCACTTCAATGTGGCGGAGATGAACGAGTCAAACATCGATGAGGCCAGCTAGGTTAGCATGATATTGGAAACTTTACCTGAAACTTTCCTGCATTTCTGTAGCAATGTTGTTTTGAACAGGATTGACTGCAACCTGACTACCCTGCTCAACGAGCTACAGACTTTTCAATCCTTGTTGAAAAGTAAGAAGAATAAGAGTGAAGCAAATGTTGCTTCATCTTCTACAAAGTTCGACAAAGGTTCGACCTTTGGAATGAAGTTTGTACCTTCTTCCTCTGGCCCAAAAAAGTGGAAGAAGAAGAAGGGTGGAAAGGGGAAGGTTGCTAACCCAGTAATTGTTGTGAATAGGGGTAGACAACCTATCAAGATTGACAAAGGAAAATGTTTTCACTAAAACCAAGATGGGCATAGGAAGAGGAACTGCCCTAGATATTTGGCAGAAAAGAAGAAGGCCAAACAAGATAAATATGATTTGCGTGTATTGGAAACTTGTTTAGTGGAGAATGATGATTCTGCTTGGATTATTGACTATGGGGCCACTAACCATGTTTGTTCTTCATTTCAGGGAATTAGTTCCTAGCGGCAATTAGATGCTGGTGAAATGACGATGCGAGTTGGAACCGGGCACGTCGTCTCAGTTGTGGAAGTGGAAGGTCTCTAGTTGACTTTTCAGAACAAATTTCTTGTATTAAAAGATGTATTTGTAGTGTTTGACTTAAAAAGAAACTTAGTTTCTATAAATTGCTTGTTAAACAATCCTATAATATCAATTTTTCTTTTAATAAAGTGTTTATTACAAAGAATAGTGTTGATATTTGTTCTCCAATACTGGAAAATAATCTGTATATGCTAAGACCGTTAGCAGCAAATGCCCTCAATAATATAGAGATATTTAAAATTCTTTGGCACTTAGGACTATGACACATCAATCTCAATAGGATTGAGAGGTTAATGAAGAATGGACTTCTAAGCAAGTTAGAAGAAAATTCTTTACCTGTGTATGAGATCATGCCTTGAAAGCAAGATGACTAAGAGACCTTTTACTGGAAAAGATCACAGGGCCATAGAACCTCCAGAGCTAGTACATTCAGACCTCTGTGGTTCGATGAATGTAAAAGCTAGGGGAGGTTATGAATATTTCATCACTTTTACTGATGATTTTCAAAATATGGGTACGTTATTTAATGCAACATAAGTCTGAATCTTTTGAAAAGTTCAAAGAATTCAAGGCTGAAGTTGAAAATGTATTAAATAGAACGATTAAAACATTTCGATCTGATCGATGTGGAGAGTTTATGGATTTAACATTCTAGAACTATATGATAGATCATGGAATTGTATCCCAACTCTCAGCTGATACACCTCAACAAAATGGTGTATCAGAAAGGAGAAATTGAACCCTGTTGGACATGGTTTGGTCTATGATGAGCTACACTTCCTTACCTGACTCGTTTTGGGGTTATGCAGTAGAGACTGCAGCACACATCATAAACTGCATTCCCTCCAAGAGTGTTACCAGAACACCTTTGGAGTTATAGAATGGTTGTAAAACTAGTTTACTTCATTTCAGAATCTGAGGTTGCCCAACACATATGCTTAAGGCTAATCCTAAGAAATTAGAACCATGTTCAAGGTTGTGCCTATTTATGGGCTATCCTAAGGGAACGAGAGATAGTTACTTCTTCAATCCTAAAGAAAATAAAGTATTTGTATCGACAAAATGCTACTTTTCTTGAAGAAGACCACATAAGGGAGCATAGGCCAAGAAGTAAGATTATGTTGAATAAGATTTTCAAAGAAACTACTGAATCCTCAACAAGAGTTCTTGAAGAATCTAGTACCTCAACAAGAGTTGTTGAAGTAGATTCATCTAGTAGGTCAAATCCACCTCAAGTGTTGAGGGAACCTCGACGTAGTGGGAGGGTTGCGAACCTACCTATTCGCTATATGGGTTTAACTGAAATCCTAGATATGGTAGCTGGTGGCGAGGTTGAGGATCCATTGTCTTATAAGAAGGCAATGGAGGATGTCGATAGAGATGAATGGATTAAAGCCATGGATCTCGAAATGGAGTCTAAATACTTCAAGTCAATATGGGATCTTGTAGATGAACCTGATGGGGTTAAGCCTATAGGTTGCAAATGGATCTACAAGAGGAAACAGAGTGCTGATGGGAAGGTGCAAACCTTCAAGGCTAGACTGGTGGCAAAAGGTTATACCCAGGTAGAGGGAGTCGATTATGAGAATACTTTCTCGCCTGTTGCCATGTTGAAGTCTATCCGCATCTTCCTATCCATTGCCTCATATTATGACTATGAGATATGGCAAATAGATGTCAAAATTGCTTTTCTGAATTGCAATCTTGAGGAGACCATTTATATGGTGCAGCCCGAGGGATTCATAATCCAAGGTCAAAAGAAAAAGAATTGCAAGCTTAATCGGTCCATTTATGGAATGAAACAAGCATCTCAATCTTGGAACATAAGGTTTGATACTGCAATCAAATCTTATGGCTTTGATCAAAACGTTGACGAGCCTTGTGTTTACAAGAAAATCATCAACAGTTCAGTAGTTTTTCTAGTGTTGTATGTAAATGATATCCTACTCATTGGGAATGATGTAGGCTTACTGACTATAGTTAAGAACTGACTAGCACCCAATTTCAAATGAAAGATTTGGGAGAGGCTCAGTTTGTTCTGGGTATACAGATCTTTCGAGATCAAAAGAACAAAATGCTAGCACTGTCTTAGGCATCATATATTGACAAGATGCTTGTCAAATATTCGATGTAGAACTCCAAGAGGGGCTTATTTCCATTTAGGCACGGAGTTACTTTGTCTAAGGAATAGTGTCCTAAGACACCTCAAGAGGTTGAGGAGATAAGATGGATCCCCTATGAATCTACTGTGAGCAGCTTGATGTATGTGATGTTATGTACTAGACCTGACATCTGCTATGCAATGGGATAGTCAGTAGATATCAATCTAATTCAGGATTAGATCACTGGACAACCATTAAAAACATCCTCAAGTATCTACGGATAACAAGGGACTAAATGCTTGTGTATGGTTCTAAGAATTTGATCCTTATAGGATACACGAACTCTGATTTTTAGACTAATAAGGATTCTAGGAAATCCACATCAGGATTAGTATTCACTCTTAATGGAGGGGCAGTAGTATAGCAAAGCACCAAGTAAGGGTACATCACTGACTCCACCATGGAGGTTGAGTATGTAGCGGCTTGTGAAGCTGCTAAGGAAGTCATTTCACTCAGAAAATTATTGACTGATCTGGAAGTTGATTTAGACATGTCAAAGCCCATCACACTTTATTGTGGTAATAGTGGTAATGTGGCTGACCCCGAGAGCCTAGGTGTCACAAGCGCGGTAAGCATATAGAATGGAAGTATCATCTCATCCGAGAGATTGTGCATCGAGGGGACGTGATTATTACGTAGATAGCTTTGGAGCACAACGTTACTGATCTGTTTACAAAGACCCTCATGGCTACGGTGTTTCAAGGTCACCTACAGAGTATGGATCTATGGCACAGACCACATCTGGACTAGGGCAAGTGGGAGATATTGTACTACGCGTGTGTTATGCCCTAGTTTATTATTTGCGTACTTTGTATTTTGATTATATTGTACACCCCACTTGCTTTAGGTTAAGTGGGAGATTGTTGGGGTTGATGCCCTAAATCTCATGGGGTCTTATAGTTTGTAAACATTATTGAACAAACTCATTACATATTTAATAAAATATTTGATATTTTAATTGCATTAACCACAAACCAATAAACTAACATCCAAGGCTATCTTTGTAACTTAAACATGTATGTGGAGACATATGCATGGATCGTGTTTAAGTGATAACCTAAATGGTTTGTAATAGATGGATAAGGCTGGGTATCTTATCCTGGTGACACTATGAGTATGGCCCGCTTTACAGGTGTTACAATTTTTGTAAAGTGCTACAAATGATCTGGTCCTAATCATTCATGTGTTAGACATGCAAGCAAGGATCTTCTATACAAAGGAGTTTGTATAAGACCGAACAGAGAAATGTTTAGTCTCATTATATAACATCGTTCATAATAGACTTACATTTCACCAAGATGACCATAGGTAACATGACCTGAATCTTAAGTGAGTTGTGAACTCCTGCCTATGAGACCGGTCCTTTGATTTATATGGGTTAGAGTGACTAGATCGTCGACTCAACAAGCCTACCATTTTTGGGATTTGTTTGATTGGGGAGCCAGGAACACAGCTACACAAGATAGAATTCACTCCTTCCCCGAGGTAGGGGTAAGTAGATAAATTACTCTCTTAAGTGCTGATTCCGGATCTTGAACAATGTGGCACCACACCCTCTCCTAGCCTGAGAGGGCTTTAATCATAGTAAGACTACGATCTATTGTACATTAGAAGGATCAGTGGTACTTAAGGAGTTAGATGTAACTACAAAGACAAAATGGTAATTTGGCCTAGCTCTACTTACGAGCAATTTGTGAAGGGTCATCGCACTATTGATTGGTTATATCCAATTGACGCAAAAATATATCTGTAGTGCGAAGTGTGCAGCTGTCGATCTTTAATGGAATACCCGACAGTTAACGGATGGTGCATAATGTAATTAAAGAGTTTAATATATAATTAAGTTGTTTCAATTATATGTGATGTAATTTTCATAATGTATTTGATACATTATAGCTTAATGGGAGGAAATAAATATTTGAATGAGTTTCAAATATAGTTTCTATGAATTGGATTCATAGTTATTAAATATAATATAAATAAGATTTATATTATGCTATATAATAGAAAAAAAGAAACTATAGATTATATTGTATGTGATACAATATTAAAACTATGGGATATATATTATATTTGATATAACATATAATTTAATATATATATAATATGATAAGTTAGTTACCATATTTATATTTATATTTATATTATTATTATTTTAAGAATAAAGAAGGGAGTTACAACTCCCTTCCCCATCTTTTCTCTCCACTCACATTAGTGGGTGGTGGTTATTTTGATGACAAGTAGAAAAGAAAAATGTTTTCTTCTTCTTGAACTAAGCCAGTTAAATGATTGAGATAGAGAAAGAAAATTTTACAGAAGTGTTCTGTGAGTTTTTTCTTGAGTTTTTAGAGTTCTCAATCCTCCTTCACCATAAGTTTTCCCTCTGAACCAAAATAGTCAGAGCCACCGCTCCTAGGTTCTCACCCTGAGAATACCAAGGAAACATTGTGGTAGTGTCCGGGTTTTGTTCGAGGTTATCTTGAAGAAGGTCTTCAAGAAGTTTGTGATCCGTTCGAGGGGAAAACGCAAAGAAAGGTCTTCAAAGGTGAGGTTTCTTGAAACCCTTTCTTTCTAAAGCATGCTGTAATTTAGATTTAAATATATATCTTATTGTTTGTTTACTATAAACTTTTGTTTTCAATAAATAATTGAATTTGATCGATCCGATTCCACTCAAGGTTCTCCCATATGAGATCCTTCATGTTTGATAAATGATTTCATAGCATGCTTATGATTTAGAATTCATACATGTTTAAGTTTTCCTGAATACCAAAGTTGGATGCATCGAGAGTCCTTCGGAACTAAGTGTTTGAAGGAGTAATCTAACATACAGCGGAATAAATCAGAATCAATAAGCACTCTAACTACTCTTAATTTTAGTTTTAAACATGCTATTCAAAAGAAGTTTAAAGAGGATTTGAAGTAAAACTTACCTTTGAAGATTTAATGCACAAATTCAGCAGAATCACTTCAAAATTGAGCTTGAAACTTAAACAAGACCACCACCAAGATCTTCTCTACAAAGCTAAAAAAGGAATGTTTGGTGGAAACAATCAAATCAAGCTGAATTTTGGATGGTTTTTGATGGTTGGAGAGGGTTTTCAATTATGCACCAGTTCAGTAGACCATTATCTGAATCCTCCCTCATTTAGCTGCATGAAGATCTGATTTATACATTTAAATCATGCAACAAAATAGGGTTGCATGGAGGACAACCCCTACTTGGAAAATTGATGAGAGTTTATTCGAATTTGATGATTTACCATAAAAAAGAATAGTGGATTTTTCCAAATCAATTTACTCACAATTGATTTTAATTTTGATTTTTGATTTTAAATAAAACTATTTTATTTAAAATTAGTTTTATAAATTAATTCAAAATCAATTAATTTAAATAATTATTTTAATTAAACCATCTTAATTAAAATAATATTAATTTAATATCTTAATATTAAATCAAAATAATATTAATTTAATATCTTAATATTAAATCAAAATAATATTAATTTAATATCTTAATATTAAATCAATAAAACATCAATTCCACCAATATAACTCAATTTTCACATTTAAATCTTAATTTAAATATTAATTGATTCCCCAATTTCATTTAATTTCATCTAAATTAAACGTTTTTAATTGTATCAAATACAATAAATTGAAAACCCTAATCATCGAATTTGAACATTTCAATTTATGAGCCAGTAGAGGGATCTAATGGACCTACAGATCATGAGCTCCAACTATTTGTAATTAATCAGTTAAACTCTTTAAAACTGAATTGATTACTATTTGTTAACTATCAAGGCACACCACTATAGCTCGATTGTTGCACTCTCCTCACTTTAGATATATTTCTGTCCATTTCGACGATAATCAGTAAGACGATCCTTCATAGGTTGTTCGTATTTATAACTAGGTCAAAATTACCATTTTACCCCTATAAATACATCTTGCACCTTAAGCTCCCACTGACCCTCTATTGAATAATTGATCTGTAATACCATATATAAATCATATCCTTCTCTACCAAGAGAGGGCGGGGCCCTGTTGTCTAAGACTAGGCATCAGCGCTTTAAGAGAACCTAAGTCGGGTAGAAGTGAATTCTATCTTGTTTAGCTATGTCCCCAGTTATTTACCCGGTCTTATCCCCAAAATGAAAGGCTTATTGAGTAATGTTGTTGGACTACTCTCACCTATGCAGATCAAAGGATAATCCCAAAATAAACAGAATTTCATAGTTAGCTCAGGATTTAGATCATGTTATTCTAGGTCATTGTAGTTTGAATTAGTCAGTTTTAATATTAACCAGTCGTTATAAAGAAAAATGACTACTTCGAGGTCCAGTCTTATGCAAACTTATTGCATAGGATGCCTCCACTCACATTTCTCTACATGAATGATTTATAGATTACATCATTTGTATCAGTATACGAAATTGGCCGCATCCGATAGTGTTACTAGGATGAGATACCAAATTTCATCCATATACTTATAGACCATTTAGGCTATATACTATTAACTTGATCCTATTTATGTCACCACATAAAGTTAAAGTATTCATACTATAGCCATGGATATGTTTACTAGATTTTCATAATAGAATGCAAAACCAACAACTTTATTGAATAACGTACTCAATAATATTTTATTGATTAATAGAATGTTTAACACAAGATTTACGAACTGCGAGTTCTAAGACATTCCCGACAATCTCCCAATTAGACTAAAACTCTAGTGAGAATATATACAATATATTGTTAAGAAACATAGAGGAAAATACAATAAACTAAGGCATCATGATGCGTGGTTAATATGATGAAATAATTGTGTAGATTGCGATGGTGGTGTGTGCGTTATGCATGCAAGTTTTCCTAGCAGAATCCAAGTATAAACTCTTCTAGGTTGTCTGGTAAGCTCAGGGTCAAACACAGGGACTATGAAGACAGTATGCGACGGTGATTTTAGATTTCTTTGTGCTGACAAACAAAACAATACATTGATTGGTATGTTGTTTAAGGTATAGATTCTATGCAGCGAAGTTGAGAAAAGAGTCAATAACAACGAAAGTACAATGAGTATGCAGGGGAGCGGGTTGAGAAGGGTTTTAGCTACCACTTCCTAAGATTGCATTCACGTTATGTGATCATGCTACATACATACAACAACAAGTCATCTCTCAATGCAAATGCTATAACTCCTAGTTTTAGAATGCATGCGATGTATGCGAGGATGTCTATAGGACTTATGTCTAAGCCTCTATTCTTGTCTATGCGATGATGAATGACACACACATACACAAGGCGACCGCATACTATCGTAACCTATTTCTAGGGTGCATGCGATGCATGTTAGTAAACAGAACTTATCTCTAAGTCTCTATTTCTTGCTTATGCGGTTCTAATCTTGCTTTCTCAAGTCTTGATTCTAACCTAGCTCTCTCAAGTCTAGGTTCTTTCTTTAGACTCTCTCTCAAGTAGCTCTAAAAGGGTGATGGACGTATGCATAAGACAAGATTATCGCATACAATGAAGATCTTAGGTCATGCTAGCTAAGTGCTTCTGAACCCATTCGAAAGTTTAGTTACTCATGCAAAATGTAAAGAGAGTGAACAGATGTAGAAATGCAGGTTCCATTCTATAAATGAACTTAAAATATAGAATGACAATGGGAAATAAAGATAAGAAGCCTAGTAGAAATTTCTTGTTTCCCAAGGCTTTTACTCTATTTCTCTACTCTGCTCGAAGAATATTCTTGCTTTCGCAAGAGTTGGCCCTCTCTCTGTTCTCAACGCTTCCCGTCACTCTCTCGAGCTGACCAGGAGTGATCTTTTGGCGTCCTCACTTCTCTCGCCTCCTTGGTTATCCACATTTGTGACTCCTTGGTTCTTTCGAGTTGGCAACTGCACCACTATTGTCATAATACAATGTGATAGGTAGGTGCATATCTGGAATTACTTCCAAGACAACCAAGAATTTGCGTGGCCATACTGCTTCTTTAGCGGCTTCACATGCGCCTACGTATTCTACTTCCATTGTGGAGTTAGCAATACAATTTGCTTAATGCTTCTCCAAACTATAGCTCCTCCATTGAAAGTGAAAATTGATCCTGAAGTAGATTTCATTGAATCCATGTCAATCTAGAAATCAGAATCAATGTATCCGATAAGAATCAAATCCTTAGGTCCATACTTAAGCATATAGTTCCTCATTCCTCTTAGATACTTGAGGATATTTTTAACAGCAGTCCAATGACTGTATCCTGGATTGGATTGGAACCTGCTGATGATTCCAATTGCAAAGCATATGTCAGGACGTGTACATAACATTGCGTACATCAAACTCCCAACTGCAGATGCATATGGAATTCTTGTAGTTTCCTCAACATCTTGAGGTGTCTTAGGAAACTTCTCCTTTGACAAATGAATTCCATGTCTAAAAGGTAACATACCTTTTTCGGAATTTTGCATATTATATCTTGACAACATCTTGTCAATATAAGATGTCTAAGATAGTGCTAGGGTTCTATTCTTTCGATTCCAAAAGGTTTGTATTCCTAGAATGTATTGAGCATCACCAAAATATTTCATTTGAAACTATGTTGCTAACCATCTCTTTACGTCGGCAAGAAGCTTGCCTCATTCGAATGAGCAAGATATCATCAACATAAAGAACTAAGAATGCTACAGTCTTGTTGACCATTTTCTTGTATACACAAGGTTTATCAACATTCTGTTCAAAGCCATAAGATTTGATTGTAGTATCAAACCTTATATTGTAGGATTTTGAAGCTTGTTTTAACCCATAAATGGATCGTTTAAGCTTACAGGCTTTCTGTTCCTGTCCTTATTTGATGAACCCTTCTGGTTGAGACATAAAAATACTTTCATCAAGATGACCATTCAGAAAAGCTGTCTTGACATCCATTTTCCATATTTCATAGTCATAATATGTGGCAATGGATAAAAGTATTCTAATCGATTTTATCATGGCAACAGGAGAAAAGGTCTCTTCATAATCAACCCCTTCTCTTTGGGTAAAACCTTTTGCCACGAGTCTGGCTTTCTAGGATTACACCTTGCCAGTTTGGTCTCGTTTTCTTTTATAGATCCATTTGCAACCTATAGGTTTAACCCCATGTGGTTGATCTACAAGTTCCCAGACAGAGTTGAAGTACATAGACTCCATTTCAACGTTCATCGCTTTTATCCATTGTTCCCTATCAACATCTTCCATTTCCTTTTTAGAGATTAATGGATCCTCTAATCCATCATCGTATGATGTTTTGAGTTTCAGTTAAACCCATATAGTGTTTAAGTTGCTGAACAACCCTCCCACTACGTCGAGGCATACTCAATTCTTGAGACGGACATGACGAGACAATAACAGTTGTTGATGAACCAGCTTGATCAACAACTCTTGTTGTTTTTCTGTAGCATCTTTAGTCATTTCTTGTAATTTTAGTTTACTACGAGGTAGATGATTTTTAATACGATCTTCTTCCAAGAATGTAGCATTTGTCGATACAAATACTTTGTCTTCTTGGGGATCATAGAATAGTCCTCCTTTTATTTCTTTAGGGTATCCTACAAAGAGGCATAACTTCGAACGTGTTTCCAGTTTCTTAGGATTTTGTACCAACACGTGTGTTGGACAATCCCAGATACAGAAATGACGTAAACTAGTTTTGCGTCCTTTCCATAATTCATACGGTGTAGGAATAACGTTCAGAATATATATTCCAGTTTGTATTGCATACCCCTAAAAGGATTGAGCTAACTGAGCATAACTCATCATTGATCGGACCATGTCTAACAAGGTTCGATTTTTCCTTTCTGCAACACCGTTTTGTTGTGGTGTTCTAGGTGCTGTGAACTGGATTGAATTTCATGATCTACTAGATAGTTCTGGAATTGTAAATCAATATACTCACCACCTCAATCAGGTCGAAGTGTTTTAATTCTTTTACTTAACAAATTTTCTGTCTCGGTCTTAAATTATTTAAACTTTTCAAGAGTTTCATCAATAAAACTGACAAAATATTGATAGCCACCTTGTGCTTTTACACTCATTGAACCACATAGGTCTGAATGTATAAGTTCGAGAGGCTCTTTAGCACGAAGATCTTTGTCGAAAAAAGATCTTTTTGTCATTTTTTCCTCAAGACATGATCCACATGGAGGTAAAGAACTATCTTCTAACTGATTTAGATGACCATTTTTTACCAATTTATCAATCCTGGTCAGATTAATGTGACCGAGTCTGAGGTGCCAAAGATAGGCATTAGGAGAAATTTTCATTTAGTCTCAGTCGTTTTAAACATCTCTATATTTAGAATAATATTTGCTTCAGTTGGTTTTAATATGTACAAGTTATTTCCAAGTCTTGCAGAACAAATATGAACACTTCTTGAAAAAACAAACACTTCATTAGATTCAAAAGATATTTTCTACACATTTTCTAATAGATAGGAAATGGAGATTAAGATTCTTTTCATCTTAGGTACATAATATACATTCTTAAGTGAGATGAAAGATCCCCCAAAAAACAGCTTGACATCTTTGACTGCATGAGCTGAAATGACTTCACCTGTTCCTACCTTGAAAGTCATTTCCTGTTCAAAAAGATGTCTCCAAGAACTAGTTTCCTGTGGAAAAGTGCAAACATGATTAGCGGCACCTTAATCTAATATCCAGGTTAGGTGAGTATTCTCCACTAGACATGTTTTAACTACTAGTAAATTTAATTTACCTTGTTTCGCCTTTTCTGCTTTCATTTCCGCCAAATACTTTGGGCAGTTATGCTTAGGGGTGTTCAAAAAACCCGATGACCCAAAAAAACCGATTAACCCAACCCAACCCGTGCGGTTTGGATTGGGTTATCAACTCATTTGGGTTGGGTTGAGTTCCAATAAATGAAAATTTTAAGGGTTGAGTTGGTTCATGGGTTCACCTAATATAACCCAAACCAACCCCAACCATCGCGAATTTATTATTAACTTTAAAATATATTCTTTATTACTTATAACACAATTATTTATACATATATTGATTTTAATTTTATTTAATTCCAATATTTTTTGAATAATTTATTCTTCAACAACTCTTAAAAGTATTTTCTTTGCACTTTAGAAAAAAAATTTACTATATAAATTAAAATTGAGTTATTAATCTTAATTCAATATATGAAAATAATTAAATTAGATTTTTACATATTTACGTATTGCTACTTTTTAGAACAAAATTTTAAATAAATGACTCGCTTAACCCAAACCAACCCAATTCAAATATTTCATGGTTGGGTTGGGTTGGGTTCATTTTTTAATAAGGGTTATTTGGGTTGAAAAAATTTACATCCCGAACAATTGGGTTAGGTCTAAAAAATCTTTCAACCCAACCTAATCCAACCCATGAACACTCCTAGTTACGCTTCCAGTGTCCATCCTTTCCGCAATGGAAACACTTTAATTTGAGAGTTTTGTATTTGTTATTGTTTTTCTTAGCAATGGTTTCCTTATTCCCTTTACCCTTCTTCTTCATTTGTACAGATTTACCTTTCGAAGAAGAGGGAACAGACTTCTTGTTGTTAGTGGGTCTTGTTCTAGACGTCGACCCTTTAAAAAACTTCTTAGATCGAGAAATAGCATTTACTTCTTTTTCTTTAAGTTTCATCATCGACTGATTTGTCTGTAATTTGTTCAACAACATAGTCAAATTATAATTAATTTTGTTCATAAAAGCATTGGTTTTGAAAGGCAGATAACTCTGCAGGAGAGATTTCAATATCATACTGACTTTGACTTATCTCATCTATCATCGTCCCATGAGCCTCAACAATATTAAAATGGACCATCATATTGAGAACATGTTCTCTAACGTTGGACCCATCTTTCATGCAAGTACTGTACACATACTTAATGCCTTCATGTCGAACAGAGGATGACGGTTGCTCAAACATCTCCTGGAGCGATGCCATTATCTCACGGGTGGTGGGCATTACCTCATGTTTCTTATTAAATACATCAGATATACTTGCTAAGATGTAGGCCCAAGCTTTTTCGTTAACTCTAACTCACCGATCATAGATATCCCGAACATTTCGGTTCGCTATTGTACTAGGAACTAGAGAACATTCCTCCGTCAACACAAACCTCTAATCATCCACAACTAATATCGTATTGATGTTATATTTCCAGTTTGAATATCTTTCACCATTAAATTTATTGGAAGCTAGCAGTTGTATAATTGAATTCGACATTGCTGAAAATTTAAAAAAAATTCTATTAGATTATGCATCTAAATCCAAATTTAGCAAAATAATAAAGTACCCTTAAATCTTTATTTATTTGCAACGATACTTCAGTGATTTAGAACAGTTGCTATCGTGGGGCAGTCAACAATTCTTTCACTGAAGCAAGACAATTCTTGACCAAATACTATATCAGAATAACTCTTTATTCCTGTAGTTCTTTTGGTTATCGTTTTCGGTCAAGATCTTTACTAACAATTACTAATTCTTGTAAGTGTGAACGCCATTTTCAGATTTTATAGAACGGTATGAACATGCCCTCGAGATGGAAGACAATATCCAAGATGGAACTATAAGATCCTATTCATTACTTAAGCTTGCGTTGTTCCGAAGCGAATGTTACAACCCTCCATGGGAATTGTCGTGATTAACAACTAGCTAGTTGATAACAGGCATAAATGCACGTCATTACAGTGCTAATTTATTAAACAATGAAGGTTTGTGTTGATAAAATATATAAAATTGTGTCCAAAAAGCATTAAGTTCATAATATTGCGGTCGCATGCATCCATCGCATGAAAACAGTTTAATTATGTATTTTTGTACAGAATATGCATTGGCGCAAGGTGAAAAATGTGATCACAAGAAATCAACGGTCAAACGCAGCATTATCGCAAGGCTTTGCAGTGATTTGCGCTCGCAAATATCTGTTCAAGGAGGATTGTCGCATAGAGCCGGCGCAACTTGGTGGGTGCATCTGGGTGAAAAGCATAATAAATCACGATGGGACAGAAAGCTGATGAAGATCAAATCTGAATTAAGTTGACAAGCCGCTAACGAACTACTGTAGCAAGTACACTCAACTTTTCGGTGACAAATATTCTGCGCATCAGATAGAGAATTAATGCCATCCCATCAGTGCAATCATAAGAGAAAAGATGCCTTTCACCTCGAAGCTCTATAAATATCGAAGGCAACCTTCAGTAAAGGAGTTCTGATAGTTAGATAATTTTCCCTTAGATCGAAGTAGCCTTGTTCATAGTTTCTCTTCCACTTAGAAGACTGAGCAAGAGAAGGGAAGAGATGCCGGAAGATCGCTCTAGTCAACTCGAGAGAGAACCCAGAGGCATGAAAAAGCAGAGAGACGGCCGACTCTCACGAGTCGAGACTATCTTTTGAATAGAGTAGAGAAGAATAGTGTAAAAAGCCTTGGGAAGCAAGAGATAGATACCAAGCTCTTTATTCTCATTTTGCATTGTTATTTTATATTTCAACTCTATATCTATAAAATGGAAATTTCTTATCTACATCTGTTCACTCTCTTAAAAGCACGCATGAGTAGCTAAATCCATCGAATGGGTTGAGAATAACAAAGCTAACATGACTTAGGATCTTCATTGCATGTGATTATCTTGTTTTATGTTGCGCCCAACATCCTTTTAGAGCTACTTGAGAGAGAGTCTAAAGAAAGAACCTAAGACTCGAGAGAGCTAGGTTAGAATCTAGACTCGAGAGAGCGAGATTAGATCTGCATAAGCAAAAGATAGGGACTTAGAGATAAGCTCTGTTTGCCAACATGCATCGAATGCATCCTATAGATAGGTTATGATATTATGTGGTCATCATGTTTGTGTGTGTCATTTGTCATCGCATAAATAAGAATAGAGGCTTATGTGTACGTCCTATAGACTTATCGCATATATCGCATGCATTTTAGAATTAGCCGTAGCATTTGCGTTGAGAGATGACTTGCTATTGTATGTGTGTTGCATGATAGCATAACATGAATGCATCCTAGGAAGTGTTAGCTGAATCCCTTCTCAACCCGTTCCTTGCATATTCATCGCATCTTCCGTATTATCAACTCTTTTCGTAACTCAGCCGCATACATTTATTTTATACCACAAACAACAACCCAAAAACAACTCTTTGATTTATTGGTCACCACAAAGTCTTCCTAAAAATTATCACCGCATACTATTTTCCTTAGTCCATCATTCGACCCTAGACTTGCCAGGAAACTCAGTAGGGTTTCTAGTTGGATTCTGCTGAGAAAACTTGTTGCACAATGCATTCCCATCACGCAATTCATTCCATTACTTCATCACATAACATAACGTATCACTTAGTGCCGTCTAAAAACGACAGCAGGCGTAACATAGGAATCTCAAGGTTCAAACGAATGGAGGAGACCGTAGGAAAATGTTTACACATTTCCTTCGCCCACTTACTATGAACTACTTCCCCTATTCACCTTGCTATTGACCCATGCAAACACTTTCCGTATGGAGTAGTCGCGGTAAAAGCGACATGAAACCGAGCATGGATCTCACGGTGTGAACTCTTTGGGCCATAAAAGCTATTAACTTTATATTGAATATATTGTTAATCTCCCACTGAAGTGTTCTAAATGTTTGGGTATTTATTTACTTAGGTTTTATTATGCCTAATTTCAAGAAAAATCTAAGTCTATGTGATTTTATCCAAGTATAACGTTTACAATTGGATATGAACCTACAATGTCTATGTGTTTAAACCAGTTTTAAATCTCACACCAGTCACGCAAGCTCGTAAAATTAGTTAACAATCTCAGTATTTTGGTCATAATCCCCGGTAGGAGGTGTTACGTAACCGTCAACTTAAGTACCCCTGCCTTAGACAGGTTTATGAACCGATTTGAGTTTGTAACCAAATTTTATAAGTTAACAATCTATTTTAACCGTTAAAACTAGTTGTTAGCCTAAATGAGCATACTGATTATCTTTGTGATGGATTTTAAAGTCTAATTTCATTTTATAACTAATTTATAAAACAAACATGTTTTAAACCAACCATAACATGCTTCAAAGACAAAAACTAACATAACAATTATATTAATTTTTAAACAAACCCTTAAAACATGCATATTATACATTATAACTAATTATAACATACAATAATGCATGTAACAATTTTACCTATGGTGGGATTTTAAATCTAAAATGACATACTTTATGCACTAACATGTTTAATAAAAAAAAAACACATTAAATGCATAAAATAATTAAACAATACTAATATGGTTCAACTTTGGCATTCTAAACCAACAAATAAGCTAAATTATTACAATAATAGGTCAAAAAACAACTTTAATTTGATGAAGAACTGCTCGAACCGACCCGAACCAACTGAACCGGACCACCAAGGCACCAAGGATGCTGAACCGGACCGGTTTGGAGGAGAACAGGTCAAACCGGTTTCTTCGACCCACAAACCGGCCAGGCAGCGCGTGAAGCAAACCCTTAGAATGAATAGCATCATGACACGACATCCCAACACTGCAATGCTATTCATCAGCAAGCCCGTGGCGTTGCAACGCTCGATGAACAGCGTCATGACGCTCCTAGGCAAAATGCTAAGCTCTAGTTTTCTGCTCGAACATGCTTGCTTGAATCTTCAAATTACAAGTTAATTTGGACTTTAATGACTCCAAATAAATTAGAGACTCTAGAACACACATAAGCTCATCAAACAAGAGTCAATTACAAATTTAACTTTGAAATCGAAGAGAATTCTAATGCCAAATTTGAATTTAAACCATATCAGTCACATATTCAAACATGCTTAGAAATTCACCCACCAAACTCAAATTAACAATAATTGAGTGCTTAAAACATGCTCTGATATCAATTGAAGGAGTAATCTAACATACAGTAGAATAAATCAGGATCAGAGAGGGTTTGAAGCAAAACTTACCTTTGAAGATTTAATCCATGAATTCAGTAGAATAATTTCAAGATTGAGCTTGAAACTTCAATAAGACCACCACTAAGATCTTTTCTACAAAGCTCAAGAAGGAATGTGTGGTGGAAACACTCAAATCAAGCTAAATTTTGGATGGTTTCTGATGGTTTGAGATGGTTTTCAATTATGTAGCAGTTCATTAGACCATTCTCTGAATTCTCCTTCATTCAGCTACATGGAGGTTTGATTTATACACTTAATGTCACACTCCATCCCAGACTACTCTCTGAGCCTAGGAAAGGACATGACTGCAGCAGTTATCAACCCTTTTGTTGACACTTACTGCCTAATAACTCTAGTGGAAATAACTCTGATGCCAATGTACAAACTCATATACAGCAGATGCCTCTTAGGCCAAATTTATTATGTTTAGAAGCATAACATATTTAGAGTGATTACATTACTAGTTTCACAAGTTCTGATGCCTAAAACCTTAGTCCCTATATGAACAACTATAACATGTGTACAATATTTACAGTAACCACCTAATAGACGAGTTACAATATCTTTATCCTTTAGTGGCAGAGCAGATGCAGAGCTATCTCTTGGGGATTTGACCGCTACCTGAAGGAAAGGAAAACATTTGAAGACGGGATGAGCTTGCTAGCCCAGTGAGTGACTTAAGAAAGAAAATTGATTCTCATACAAAAGTCTCAATGAAGAGATTAAACTGAAATATAAATTTCTACAGTAACCTTGTACTGCAGTATAAACATTTTCCAAGCATAAAGCATATAAAGCTGTTTTTAGCAGAAAACATTAAAATTGTTCCTTAGTTGAGTATAAAACTGATTCTCATGCAGAAAACATTAACCCAACGTCAACTGCTAGTCAAGAGAGAACCTTTTTGCTCAATCTCTGATTGCTAGTCACGAGAGAACCCTTTTGTGCAATCTCTGACTTTAACTGCCTACGTGCACATGGCCATACTAAGTACTGTCATACCTTAGGTACGTCTGCTCAGATACCTTCTCTAAACTGTCTTTCAGTATCGAGTTGCTCGGATACCTTCTCAAAGGTCCTTCGGTATCGAGTAGTCAGATACCTTCTCAAATGTCCTTCGGTATCGTGTTCCAAGTAAAACTAGTAATAAGATGTCTTTCTCTTTAAAGCATGTAAAGCATACCGCATAGAAAACATGTCTTTAAAGATACTAATGCATGCTTTGTGTATTTAAACACACATAAATAGTTTTTCAATAAACTTTTATACATGGCATGCGTTTAAAGCATAACTCATGGTTTGCTTGGAAATCACTTTGTAAAACTAGCTAGCATGAGAATAATCTTTCTTTAAAACATGGTTTCTGTAAATATTTAGTCAAACATTTAGTCACTCACCTTGGTCGTTTAGGAACCACTCTCTAGAAGTTCCTTGGTTACCTCGGGCTCCCTTTCAAACCCTAAGATCCATATTCAATTTAATGCTCATATTACTCATAGTTCTAGGCCTTATCTTGAGATACTTCCTTCTGTAAACATGCTCCAAAATGTCTCAGAAAGTTTATCAAAATCTTAGCTCAGAACTCTTCATGGTTTGGCCGGAATCTTTAAATCCTTATGACTGGCCCAAGCTTACCCGACAGCTTGACCCTTTTGTCTTTTCCTCACTTTCCAACCCGATTCCTTGGAGCTTGATAACAGGCAGAAATGCACGTTATCATAGTGCTAAGTTATTAAACAATGTTGGATTGCGTTGATGAAAAATGATGAATTGCGCTCATTAAGCATAAATCTATAATATTGCGGTCGTATGCGTCAGCGCATTGGAATTATTGATTTTTGTATTTTTTGTGCAGAATATGCGTTAACGCATTGCAGAGATTGCGATCATAGGAATTCATCGGTCGAGTGCAACTTCACCGCAAGACTTTGCGTTGATCGTGCTCGCAAATATTCACCCAAGAAGAATCACCGCAACAAGGTGAGCGCATCTAGACGAAAGGACAATTAAGATCGATGGGACAGAAAGCTGGCAGCAGTCGGATCCAAATTAAGTTGACAGCCGATAACGGTCACAAAGTACATCCAGCTTTATCGGTGACAATTATTTGGCACATCAGTCAGGAATTAAAGCAGTCCCATCTGTACAGCCATAAGAGAGAAGATGCCTTTCACCTTCGTTGCCCTATAAATGCCAAGTGTATTCTTCAGAGAAGGGGTTAAACAATCGATTACTCCGTCACTTTACAAGGTCACGCCTCTGTTTATAGTTTTCCTTTTTATTACACGGTGGAGCTAGAGAAGAGTGGTGACGCCGGAGATCGTCCAAGACAGCTCGAAAGAGGACCTTAAGGCATAAGAGTAGAGAGCGGGTTGACTCTCACGAAAGCGAGAATATCATTAGAGCATGAGTAGAACAGTGTAACTACTGGTGGCAAGAAATTGCTCCAGGCTCTTTATTAATACTTGCATTGTTATTATGTACTCATCTTTTATCTGTTCAATGGATGTTATATTTCTACATCTGCTCACTCTTTTAATACGCATGAGTAGCTAAACTAGATGAATGGGTTGAGAGGAACTAAGCTAACATGATCTAAGAAGTTCATTGCTTGCGATTGTTTTGTTTTATGCTGTGCAAAACATCCCTTTAGAGTTGCTCGAGAGAGAATCTAAAGAAAGAACCTAATGTCTCGAGAGAGCTAGGTTAGAATCTGACTTGAAAGAGCAAGATTAGGCCTGCATAAACAAGAAATGGGGACTTAGAGATAAGCTCAGTTTGTCAATTTGCATCGCATGCATCCTAGAAATAGGAATGATATTATAAGGTCGCATATTTGTGTGAATGTCATGTTGTCATCGCATAAATAGAAATAAAGGTTTATGTGTAAATCCTGTAGACTTATCACATATTTATCACATGTGTTCTAACCTTAGAAGCCATGGCATTCACGCCGAGAGGTGGTTTACTATTGTATGCATGTTGCATGATCGTAAGGCATGAACGCAACCTAGGGAGTGTTAGCCGAAACCCTTCTCAACCCGTTCACCGCATATTCATCGTATTTCCCGTTGCCAACTCTTTTCGAACTCTATCGCATTTATTATTATTTTCATTAACGCAACAAAAAACCAACCACCTTATTTATTTACCGGTTACCGCAAAGTTTTCATAAGAAAATTATCAACGCAAACCATTTTCACAAGTCCCTGTGATCAACCCTGGACTTACTAGGAAACTCAGAGGAATTTACATTTGGATTCCGCTGGGGAAACTTGAGTGCACAACGTTCTTCCACCAATGCATTCCATCCATATATCCATTTAATAAAAGAAGGCATCAAGTTTTTGGCGTTGTTGCCGAGGATTTTGGCAAAATAGTTTGTTAACGGTTGTTTTTTTTTTTATTTATTTCTTTGTAGGACTCTCAATCTCAGGTGAATTACGACCCGGAGATTGAGAGGACTTTAATTAGAAGATTGAGAGACCGCCATCAACAACCATAATCCGATAAATAAGAGATGGTAGAGCAGCCTAGGAATGAAGCACCAAACAACAACAATGTCATTGCAAATCCAATTCTGTTGGCCAACGATCGTAATAGGCTCATTAGGGACTATGTATCGCTAAACCTCCATGATTTCTCTCTGGGAATCATGAGGCCTGCCTTAGATGGAAGTAGATTTGAAATGAAACCAGTGATGCTACAGATGATCCAGGCTGCAGGTCAATTCGGAGGAAGGCGTGGCGAGGATCCGCGCGCCCACCTCCGAAGTTTTATTGAAATCTGCAATATTTTTGTGTTCCCGAACGTCTCTGCTGAGGAGATTCGACTAACGCTGTTTCCATTTTCTCTCTGTGATCAGACTAGAAAATGGGCTTATTCGCTCGAACTACGAGAGATTACTTCTTGGGAGCAGGTGGTGGAGAAGTTTATGAAGAAGTATTTCCCACCTACAGAGAACGCGAGACGAAGAAAGCTTATTACTAATTTTGAACAAAGACATGGACGAATCGCTTAGCGATGCCTAGGTGAGGTTTAAAAGGTTAGTCCGAGATTGTCCACATAATGGGCTGCCAGGCTACCTTCAGATGGAAATTTTCTACCACGGTTTGAATCCTGCTTCGCAGACCGCTGCCAATGCGACAGCAGCTGGTGGTCTGCTTGACAAGACTTATGATGTGGCGAAAAATATCCTGAATCGCATCTCCAAGAATCATGAAAACTGGAGGGAGAGCGACCAGAGACTAAGACTCAAAGATTCTGATGCAAATAACGGTGCTATTGTTTCATTGCAGAAACAGATGACCACAATGATGAATTTGATTCAAGGAATGGTGATCAGTAGCCCAACACCGCAAGGTGGGCAAATCAATGCAATAAGTCAAAATACAACAAGGTGTGCAACTTGCGGTGATGGCCATACGATGGAAGATTGTCCACAAAACACACAGTCTGTATATTTTGTAAAGAATAACCCTTTTTCCAACACCTACAACCCCGGGTGGAAAAACCACCCAAACTTCGCTTGGAAGAATCCACAACAAAAATTTCCATCTGTGGCACAAAAAGAAGGGCCACCAGGGTTCTTTCAATGCAACAATGGTCAATAGAGCAATCAAGTAAGTAGCTCACAAAAACCACCGCAATCTCCTTCCCTAGAAGGCCTATTGAAGCAATATATAGAGAAAAATGAGACGGTGCTTCAAAGTCAGGCTACGCCTATCCGTAACCTTGAATTGTAAATGGGCCAGATTGCAAATGAGCTCAAAAGTAGACCGCAAGGGGCACTGCCACGTTCAATCGAGCTTCCACGCAGCCTAGGGGGTTCAGGTAAGGAGCAATATCAGGTTGTGACATTGCGTAGTGGAAAAACTGTAAACCCTACCAACACATTTGAAGTACGCATTCCTGGGGCAGAATGAGAAGCTGCCAGTAATAATTTCCTCCGCACTTAACGCAGATCAAGAGAATGCGATGATGAGCATTCTCAAAAAGCATGTGCGAGCAATTGGCTGGACGCTCGCTGATATCAGATGAATTAGCCCCGCGTACTGCATGCATCACATTCGTCTTGAGGATGACCACAAAGCAACCATTGAAAATCAACGCAGACTTAACCCTGCGATGAAAGAGGTCGTCAAAAAGGAGATTATCAAGTGGCTGGATGTGGGCATTATCTATCCCATTGCAGATAGCACGTGGGTCAGCCCCGTGCAATGTGTGCCTAAGAAAGGCGGAAGGACAGTAGTCCCTAATGAGAACAATGAATTAATACCGTAAAGAACCATCATTGGATGGTGCATATGTATGGACTACCGCAAACTGAATGCGGCCACAAGGAAAGATCATTTTCTTTTGCCATTCATTGATCAAATGCTGGATAGATAGCAGAGAATGATTTTTACTACTTCTTGGATGGATATGTCGGGTACAATCAAATCATGATAGCTTCTGAAGACCAAGACAAGACCACATTCACCTGCACATATGGGGCATTCTCTTTGTGCCGCATGCCATTCGGCCTCTGCAATGCGCCAAGCACGTTCTAGAGGTGCATGATGGCAATCTTTTCAAATTTTCTCGAGGACCCAGTAGAAATATTTATGGATGACTTCTCCGTTTATGGGAACACTTATGAAGTCTACCTGGCCAATTTGGAGAAAATATTGAAAAGATGTGAAGAGACAAACCTGGTGCTTAATTGGGAAAAATGTCACTTCGGTGACAGAGGGTATAGTGTTGGGGCACAAGGTCTCTAGAGAAGGGTTGGAGGTGGACAAAGCAAAAATTGACGCAATTGAAAAGCTTCCTCCTCCAACCAACGTGAAGGTAGTACGAAGCTTCTTGGGTCATGCTGGATTCTATAGACGATTCGTTAAAGAATTTTCTAGGATAGCAAGACCATTGAGTGCGTTACTAGAGGCAGACAAAAAGTTGAATTTGACATCAATTGCCTCAACGCATTTCGAATTTTAAAGGATGTGCTGATTACCGCACCCGTCTTAATTGCACCAGATTGGACACTGCCGTTTGAAATCATGTGCAATGCAAACGGGTATACGATGGGAGTTGCATTAACGCAAAAGAAGAAAACAATTTTGAACCCCATCGCATATGCGAGTAAAACCCTGAATCCTGCTCAACTTAATTACACCACCACTGAAAAAGAGTTCCTGGCTGTCATTTTTGCATTCGAAAAATTCCGGGCATACTTGTTGGGGACCAAAGTACTCATTCATATTGATCAATCGGCAATCAAATATTTGATGACAAAGAAGGACGCAAAGCCGAGATTGATCAAATGGGTTCTTCTCCTTCAAGAATTTGATATCGAGATAATTGATCATAAGGGGACAGAGAATCAAGTTGCTGATAACTTGTCCAGACTGGAGAATCCTAAAGTTGGCTACAATGAATTTGAAGTGAGTGCCATGTTTCTGGATGAGCAGTTGTTTCGTATAGAAGAACTACCATGGTATGCGGACATCGTTAATTATTTGGTATGTGAACAATTTCCTAAAGATTACACCTACCATCAACGGAAGAAGCTTAAGAATGAATACAGACACTACTATTGGGATGTGCCGAATCTGTATAAAAGAGATGCACACCAAATCATTCGATTATGCGTACCAGATGCTGCTCAACAACACATATTGTCACAGTGCCACGATTCACCTTATGGAAGGCACTTTGGAGAATAACGCACTGTAGCCAAGGTTTTGCAAAGTGGATTCTTTTGGCCTTCATTATTCAAGGATGCTACTGACTACGCAATGAAATGTGATCGGTGTCAGTGCACTGGCAACATTTCATGGAAGAACGCAATGTCGATGAATACTATCCTGGAGCTAGAATTATTCGACGTATGGGGGATTGATTTCATGGGACCATTCCCTCCTTCAAACAGTAAGCACTATATTTTATTAGCAGTTGACTATGTCTCCAAGTGGATAGAGGCAATTGCATGCGCCACGAATGATGCGGCAGTAGTCTCCCAGTTCCTGAACAAAAATATTTTCACGCGTTTTGGCACTCCCCATGCCATCATAAGCGATGAAGGATCACACTTTGTCAACCACCATATAAAGGAGCTACTGTGCAAATACAATATCCTTCACAAAGTGGCCACCGCATACCATCCGCAAACAAATGGCCAAGCTGAAGTGTCCGACCGTGAAATTAAATTGATACTTGAAAAGTAGTAAAACCTTCGCGGAAGGATTGGGCAGTGAAGCTTGATGATGCATTGTGGGCATACCGGACCGCATTTAAAACACCAATAGGTATGTTCCCCTATACGTTGGTGATAACTTGTAGAAATACAAGTTATTTATGCCACCTTATCTAGATATTGCGGCCAAAAGTTAGTGAATATGCGCCAATTGTATGAAAATTAGCCTAGTATTACAATAATTATAAATGTTTGCAATTACACCCACTAACACCATAAAGATGGAAGACAAGCCGAATTTTATTCTATTTTGCATGAGACTAAGTCACCGCTTGCGCTCAAGGCTCACTAGAAACTGATCAATGCATCTTTGTCACATTGCGCCCGTCAATCAACAATGAAGAGATGATTACCGTAATAACGGTGCAATGCAACAGTCGATCCAGAGCGTGTGCAATCGCATGCGGTAATAAAAACAAGACCACATGCGAACCCATGATCGAAAGATGCAGCTGAGCAACGCAAAAACGGTGGATTGAGACACGTGTACAACTAACAGTTGTGCAGAATTGACGGTCTGATTGCATAACGGAAGGAATAATATCCCTCCATCTTTGGAATTACCATAACCATAAGTGGGGACCACAAGGCTGGACTGAAAGACCTACACCTATAAATACCCCAGAGATTTCAGAGAAAACTCATGCTACAAGATACGGGGTAAATGCTGCAAAACTGTTGAGAGAAAAGGCTGAGCTGAGTGCTTAAGTTAAGAAATCCGGGAAGAAGACGAGATAAGGCCGAGAGGTGAATCTCAGATCTAATCTACCAAACACCCGATCTATGCAAAGATCCCTGCTACTGATGGAGCAAGCCTGAGAGGGAAGCTCTTCCTACCATCAAATCCATCCTATCCGGCAAGCAGATCTCCATCGAATCAGTGCCAGGACATCGACACTTGTTTGTATCTGTTCTATCTCTTTCATCATTGTATTTCACTGTTTCTTTACCTCTATATTCACACCATGTATCAAGCACTTAATAGAGATATTAAATGTTTCGATAGCTTTCATTTACCATTTTCTGTCTATTTCCGTTCACCCGTCAATCACTTTCTTCATGATGCCTTCTTAATTCCCTGATAAGCAATATGAATTAACCAAGTACTTAATTTGTGTTAAAGATATAAAATGTGTTTAGCTAAGGCATGCTAGATAGCACCTTCACCTGTGAGAGCAGAAATGAAGATGCCATTCTGACCTATCGAGAGAAGGTCAGAAGAATGTGTTAACTAAAGCAAGTAGTACTTCCAAACATGGAAGCAACCTTACGTTCATTACGTTAGTCTCTGTTTCACCACAGACATGTGGGAGTGCGGTCGATCACTGAAAGGTGTACACCAAGAGAAGAGCGGAGCAACATTTGTAGCTTCAACGCAATTAAGAACTTGAATTGTTATATTCTTTGTCTTTCTCTTCCTGTTCTGTTCATAAGACTTGCTGCCACATTCCACGTCTTTGCACAACTTTCACAGCCAGCCTCGACCCCAACATCTTGTAACATGAAGCCTATATCTTGTATCATCTAGCTTAGGTTTATTGTATTTCATTTTATTATCGCATCTTTACTACTTTACTTTATTTTGTCGCAATTTATATACCTGTACAAACACATTTTTAAAGATAGAAAACTTGGTCGCATGTATCATGAACATACCACAATAACCTAAATCAGTCCCCGTGTTCGACCTCGGATCACACCGAGAAACTTGCGGTGGAATTACACTTGGTTCTATCGTAAGGAAACTTGTGACAATGCATGACATACTACGTGAACACCCATCATTATCGCATATCTAGTGGTAGTATCACATCATTTCGAGCATAGAACATCATCAATCATACATATCAAAATCTGTGTTACAAGTTTATGGCGCCGTTGCCGGGGAATTGGTTAACGTTTTATTGTTTGAGTGTGTTTTTGGTATTTTGTCGGACATATCTCATTGTACTGGCTGTTCAATGTGAAGAGCAGCCTGACGGTTTATGAGTCCTGGTGCTGAACCAGAATTCATAACTGACCCTGAGATCGAGCAAATTTTTTGTGCAAGGGTACGTTAGAACCGAATTAGGCGAAAGAAGGTAGCCAGCATGGCAGACAATAATGATAATGCGGTACCGACTGTGAACCAAGGGGCTGTTTGACCGGCTCAGGATCCTGTCTTCCTGGCGGCTGATCGCAACATCCCGATGTGTAATTATGCGGCACCCAATTTGTATGATTTTTTGCCTGGAATCTTGAGGCCGGATGTGGTGGAGAATGCACGTTTTAAGATTAAGCCGGTCATGTTGCAGATGATTCAAAATGCTGGGCAGTTTGGGGGTCTACAAGGTGAAGACCCACATGCCCATTTGAGCAGCTTTGTCGAGATAGGCGGCAATTTTTCCTTACCTGGCGTGACCCCAGAAAATATAAGATTTTATATGTTCCTTACATCTTGAGGGACGAGGCTAAGAGGTGGGCTTACTCATTAGAGCCAAATGAGATCACTTCATGGGAGCAATTGGTGGAACGGTTCATGAAGAAGTTCTTCCCACCTGCCGTCAATGCAAGGCTATGAAAGGATGTGTTGAACTTTGAACAGAAGGAGAATGAGACCCTGAGCACCGCCTGGGTACGATTCAAGAGACTAGTGAAAAACTGCCTGCATATCGGGATTCCCGATTGCGTCTTGATGGAAACATTTTACAATGGCCTGAACAGAGCAATGCAAGTTGTTGCTGATGCTTCCGCGGCCGGAGGATTTATGGATAAGACATACACAGAGGCCAAAGTCATCCTCGATCGCATCTCGTGGAATATAGATGATTGGATCGACGATGGTTATGGAGGTCGAGGCCCCGATAGAAGGAAAACTGAAACAACAATTGTCCTTGTGGAGACAATGACCACGTTAGTCATGCAGATGGCCACGGTGACCTCGATCCTTTAGTCAATGGCAATCAACCAAGGATCCATTGCTCTACAATCAGCGCAACCCGCTGCACCGGCTCAACTAGCCCCAATCAGTTGCGTTAATTGTGGAGGGGCTCACGGAGCTGATGTGTGTCCATTGAACCTTCATCAAGTGTGTGCTATCCAGAACAACCCCTTCAGCAACATCTATAATCCGGTCTGAAGAAGCCATCCTAACTTCGGTTGGGGAGGCAATCCCAACCTAGGGGGGCCAGTGAACCATCAAGGGGCAGTAGAGGAAATCCCCCTTTTCAACACAACCAAGGGCAATCAAGACCGCATAACTAGCAACGATCATCGTCTAACACCTCGGGAGGCTCGTTAAAGACGCTGCCGAAGTAGTATATGGATAAAAATGATGTAGTGATGCAAGCACAAGCGTCTTTTATATGGAATCTGGAGATCCAAGTGGGCCAGCTGGCCTCTGAGTTAAGAAGTCGAACACTGGGAACATTGCCCAGCAACTCAGAAGCCCCGGGATCTATAGGGAAGGAACAATGTCCTTAAGACATTGAGTAGGCAAGCCTGATCGCCTGCGAAGATGTGGATTGCGATCAACTAGGACAACGCAATTTTCGGTCCATATCTCAATACTATGTTTAATGCTTTATTGAATTTCTGTCTCTTTAAATTCTGAATTCTGTCTTCAATTCTTCATTTAACTCAATTTTAACTTTATGAATTTATTTCCTCATTCACTTCTCTGCATTTAATTCTTTGACTGTTTTTTTTTGTAATCAATGCGTTGTACTTTAAATGGTAAATGATTGAGTAATAAAGGAAAATCTATTGCCGCAAGCCACAACACTTGCGTTGATGAAAAAGATATAATAAAAATAATAACAAATACATCTAACAACAAATATGCAAGGCAGCAATGGACGCATATCAAACCAATTAGGAATGCTTTGCGTTCACCTAACTCAACTGTACTGAGTTGAGGGGTGTGTTGCGCTCGCATATGTCCTTTGCCCATCCTTAGCCAAATGCACTATGTTGAGGTATCCTTCAGAAATGCGTTGGTTAAGGGGTGTGTTGCGGGGATATATGCGCTATTGCCCATCCTCTGCAAAGATATAGTTGCGTTGGTGAGCACAATGCGTTATTCTTTTTCATGCGTCCATTCAAATAAAATATTAAAGAAAAATTCGTCTGGCAATTTGGGAAGAAGTTCAATCGATTTGTATCCCTAAGCAATTATGACTTGGCAGATGAAAGGACACTTTTTCTGAAATTCCATAAATGAGGGAGGTGGAACAATGCGCCTGTTGAGTTGTTCGAGGCCAGTCGCCGCAAAAATCGTGTTGGGCCCCACCACGGCCCAACCTATAAATATGACCTCCTCCTTCATTGGAAACCCTTTACCTCACTTTGGAAGACCAGAAACCCTAAGCGTCTTGCATCCCAAACCTTTCTTTCTCCACAGTAGCTCAAGTTTTTACCAAACCTTTCCAAGCTCGTATCTATGGCTGACCAATCCCCAAACCAATCCGCTTCACCTTCCACCCCTGATCAAGTAGCCATGCGAGAGGCAGCATTCCTGGCTGCCAGTCGCAGGCTTGTTGCCTAAGCCAACACCATCCCCAGAATCGCCGGAATATCTCGGAGAAATCCCTTGACCATTAGGCTCCCTGTTTTCAAGAGAGGAGGAAGCACTGAGAGCATGCCTATGCCAACACTTGTTATCTCCACTGAAAGCAAAAGGAAGAGACGCAATGATACGGAGGTTTTTGGCAACATCCTAAGTACCTTGGAGCAAGGAGGTGGACTGCCCGAGGTAGGGGTTGTAAACCAACCACTGCCTATGGAGGAGGAGGTGGTGGTAATGGCGGATGAAGCAGTGAAGGATGGAGTAGTGGTAGTGAAAGAAGTGGTGGTTGAAGAAGAAGAAACGAGGAATGATGTTCTAGTCCCAGAAACTCAAGAGGTAACTATCATCGCAGAAGCTTATGACAGACCTCCACGAAGAGAAGAAGAAGCGATTGTGAAAAAGGAAAGAGAAGAAGAAGAGATTGCGATGGAGGAGGTTAAGGAAGGCGAGGTTGTGTTGGAGACCCCTGCCATTGCATTGGAGGAGGTTGCAGGGGATGCACAACCAGAAGGGGCTGAGAAGAAAAAAAAGAAGAAGAATAGCAAGGGAAAGAAGATTGGAGAGGCGGAGTCTTCACATCATCGCAAGGCAAGAAAGAACAAAGAGCAAAAGGATGATGATGAAGATGAAAAGGCCAAGAAGGAGAGGAAGAAGAAGAAGAAAGAGGAGAGAAGATTGCGCCGGTCTAAAGAGAGGTACTTGACAAAAGAAGAGGAAGCGAAATAGAGGGCTACGAGCCCTGATGAAGAATCAACCTCCGTAAGGGAGGATAGGGGTAAACGGCACAGTTAATGAAATCGGTGTAACCCATACTAACGCAAATAGTTGTGATCGAAGAAGGAGAAGTAGAGAAAACCCTCCTAATGCGGTGTCGCAGAGAGAATGTGCCGCAAGGGTCCACAATTGACCCTCAAAGATTAATTTTGGCATTGGATGAGAAAGAGAGAAAAAGAAAAGAAGAGGAGGAGAAGTAAGAAAAGATGGAGAGGGGCAAGCTCATCATCGCAGAGGAGGATTGAAGAAGAAAATTGGAGTTTGAAGAAATGTTACGCAACAATGAGCTTGCCAGAGTTGAAAGGATCCAGAAGTGCGAGAAGGAACAACGCCTGTAGCTGGCCTCTGAGCAATTCGAAGAAGAGTTTGCGATAGAAGAAAGAGAAAAAGAAGAAGAAGAGAAGAGGAAGAAGAAAGAAGAGGACAGATTGTTGTTGAAGGAGAAGAGGAAGAAGCGCGAAGCCAATAAGAAGCGCTTATATAAGAGCAAGGGCAAAGAGCTCGCTGAGCGCGAGAAAGAAGAGCAATGTAGCGAGCAGGAAAATAGAGAACGACAAGCAGACCACCTTGCGTTGGCAGAAGGCAAGGCTATAGTAGAAAGCAGCGAACCCGCGGCAGCCAAGAAGCGATCATCAAAGAAAAAGGAGAACGATGATATGTTGATCGAGATGGGCTTCTATCCTGCACCAAATCCACTACCTGACCTCATCACGAGCGTAATTGTGGAGCATGGATGGGACACATTCTGCCAGTGCCCATCCATCATAGTACCTCAGGTAGTGCGAAGCTTTTACCGCGGGCGATTACATGAAAATGGGGATGCGGTGAACTTTAAAGGAGAGACAGTATCCTTCAACGCAACGGACATCAATGAAATTTATCAAATGAAGGACAACCCTGATGCGCCAGGGAACAAGATTATTGATGATCCCAAAGAAGAGTAGATGGAGGATGCATTGAAGATACTAACGCAACCAGGCATGAAGTGGTCGGTCTCGCTCAAAGGCATCCGCATCCTAGAGTCCAAGTTCTTGCTACCGAAGGGAAGGCTCTGGGTTTATTTGGTCAAGAAGCGGCTGATCCCAATGACGCACGACAGAACTGTATCAAGGGATTGGGTCATGGTCGCGTACTGCATAGCCCACGGTATTCCTATCGATGTAGGGCAGTTGATCGTGAGGCGGATCAGAGCAATAGTGGGGCATGTTCGGGGGCAGTACTTTTTCCCGTGGATCATTTCAAGTCTACATCTGTCTATGGGTGTAGGCATTGATGAGGAGCCCATGCCAGAAGTCCACAGCCTCATCAACATAAAAATCTTGAGGATGCTCCTCAAACATTCTCCACACTACCCCGAGCTACCAGCAAAGAGGCCTGCGATCGATTTGAATGTGCTACTGGAACCCAGACCAAAAAGAAGACGAAGAGAGGATAAGGGAAAAGAGAAGGTCCATGAATCACCAATGCAAAATCCTAAATCTATAGACCCTCTTCCCTTAGTCATCCGACCTTCAAGCCCTTCGAGCCCCCTAGCGCAACCCTCTTCCCCCTTACACAAGCATTTTACAAACCTTCTTCTTGTCCCCAACTCTTCTGTTTACCCAGCAGCTCCACCTTCACCATTAGCATCATCACTACAACCCACCATTCCACCGCCACAAGTTGATGACCCACATGGTTTGGGTGAAGGCACCTCTGCCCAACCCCAAAACAATGCTGACGAGACATTACAGGCACAACCCTCCATCACCTCCATGGCTGCTGAGTTAGCAGAAATGAGATCCCTCTTCTCCCAACAACAACAACTCTTCTCTTAACAACAACACTTCTTCAACAAGTGATTTGAGGTAGTAATGGAGCACATTGATGATATTCAACACAGTGCCGCCACATCAAGAGAGGCGCTGATCAACATGCAGCGCAACATCTATAAAGTCTATATACACGAGAGAATGATTGCGGAGTGTAATCAAGAGTACTTCAAATTTCTCACCGCATATCTTCATGGTTCAATGGTGCCCCTACATCTTCAACAACACTTAAATTTCGAAGGAGCGCTTCCTGCACCACCTCAAAATCCGCCGGATCCCTCTGCTCCTTAACCTCAATATTTACACTTTATTCTAATACGATTTTTTTATGCGGCCATTCTTTATTTGTATTCAATTCATTTATTATTTGTAAAGTAATCAAATTCTTTGACTCTTGTACAGGCAATAGAAAATTTTGTAATGCGTTCATTTGTTATTTGTATACTTCGTTAATAGTCAATACAAATAGAGTATATATTCACTCCACTTTTTGCCTGTGCCTCTATCTTTATCTTCCTTTGTCAATTTTTGTAATGTTCTAAATCTCTTATTTTTATGATCTTCATTACGTTGCTATGATGTATTACATGTTTATACTTAGAAACATTTCCCATACTTAGTAAATTCTGACTAACACTTAGTTAATTCTTAGTTTAGCAGTACTTTACCTTTTATCTTTCAAAGTTCTGCTCAAACCTTCTTTTTGAAATTTTCTTCTAAGTGTTTGTCTAGTCGCTCCAAACAACGCAAGAAGGACCTTGCTCATCTTTAAATTTGGGGATGGGGAAGGTCTGAGCAGATGAGATCAAGATTATGCTGTATTTAAGAAAATGTGTCCCTTTTCATTTCAAAAAAATTTTTATGCAAAACTCCAATGTCAGTGCAAGGGAAAACCTTAAAAATATTTCCAACCTGATAAGAGTTTAGTTGTGAAAGGAGCCTGCTCGTAGTTGGATGTTTACATGAAACCCATAGAAGCAAGCCAAAACGAAGGTGGGTTTTCAAGAAAAACGCAATATGAAAAAAAAAAAAAGAAAAAAAATTAAATGCAAGAGACAACTCCTCTGATCCTCATGAGTTGAAGTTGAAATTGGCACACAATCGTAGTTGGATGTCCCCATGACACCCGTGGGGATAAGCTAGAACGAAGAGTGTAACCATGACCAACAGTCTCTAAATAAAGAAATGACGCAAATTTGTTTGCTCACCGTATGTAGGTACATCGAGTTGTTTTGACAAAGAAGAGATAAACATTCTATTTTGAAAACTAGAAAAGCATCTTTGAGCAGAATTTTGTCATATAGAAGAATAAAGTAGGGCTTGCTAAGAATTAGCAAGGATAGAAGGAAATTATGATGTCAAGTAATGTGCCTAAGTGTAACATTCAGAGCAGCCAATCGTTGCAAAAATAGAGGATAGGAATTGAGCATGAGTGCCTTAATAGAAGATATGCTTGAGGACAAACATATATCTAAATTTGGGGGTGTGATAACTTGTAGAAATACAAGTTATTTATGCCACCTTATCTAGATATTGCGACCAAAAGTTAGTGAATATGTGCCGATTGTATGAAAATTAGCCTAGTATTACAATAGTTATAAATGTTTGCAATTACACCCACTAACACCATAAAGATGGAAGACAAGCCAAATTTTTACTCTGTTTTGTAAGAGACCAAGTCACCGCTTGCGCTCAAGGCTCACGAGAAATTGATCAAAGTATCTCTGTCACATTCCGCCCGTCAATCAACAATGAAGAAACGATTACCGCAATGATGGTACAATGCGAACAGTCGATCCAGAGCTGTGTGCAACCGCATGCGGTAATAAAAACAACATCGCATGCGAACCCATGATCGAAAGATGCAGCTGAGCAACGCAAAAGTGGAGGATTGAGACACGTGTACAACTAACAGTTATGCAGAATTGACTGTCTGATTGCATAACAAAAGGAATAATATCCCTCCATCTTCAGAATTACCATAACCATCAGTGGGGACCACAAAATCGGAGTCAAAGACCTACACCTATAAATACCCCAGAGATTTCAGAGAAAACTCATGCTACGGGATACGGGGTAAATGCTGCAAAACTGTTGAGAGAAAAGGCTGAGCTAAGTGCTTAAGTGAAGAAATCCAAGAAGAAGACGAGATAAGGCCGAGAGGTGAATCTCAGATCTAATCTGCCAAACACCCAATTGAAAGCTCTATGCAAAGATCCCTGCTACCGATGGAGCAAGCCTGAGAGGGAAGCTTTTCCTACCATCAAATCCATCCTATCTGGCAAGTAGATCTCCATCGAATTAGTGACAAGACATTGGCACTTCTTTGTATCTGTTATATCTCTTTCATCGTTGTATTTCACTGTTTATTTACCTCTGTATTCACACCATGTATCAAACATTTAATAGAGATATTAAATGTTTCAATAGCTTTCATTTACCATTTTCTGTTTATTTTCGTTCACCCGTCAATCACTTTCTTCATGATGCCTTCTTAATTCCCTGATAAGCAATATAAATTGACCAAGTACTTAATCTGTGTTAAAGATATAAAATGCGTTTAGCTAAGGCATGCTAGACGGCACCTTCAACTATGAAAGTAGAAGTGAAGATGCCATTCCGACCTATTTAGAGAAGGTCAGAAGAATGAGTTAACTAAAGCAAGTAGTACTTCCAAACATGGAAGCAACCTTGCGTTCATTACATTAGTCTCTGTTTCACCACAGACATGTGGAAGTGTGGCCAATCACTGAAAGGTGTACACCAAGAGAAGAGCGAAACAACATTTTTAGCTTCAACGCAATTGAGAACTTGAATTGTTATATTCTTTGTCTTTCTCCTCCTGTTCTGTTCATAAGACTTGCTGGCACATTCCACGTCTTTCCACAACTTTCACAGCCAGCCTTGACCTCAACATCTTGTAACATAAAGCCTGTATGTTGTATCATCTAGCTTAGGTTTATTGTATTTCATTTTATTATCGCATCTTTACTGCTTTACTTTATTTTATCGCAATTTATATACCCGTACAAACACATTTTTAAAGATTGAAAACCTAGTCGCATATCATGAACATACCACAATAACCTAAATCAGTCCCCGTGTTCGACCTCGGATCACACTGAGAAACTTCCGGTGGAATTACACTAGGTTATATCGTAAGGAAACTTGTGACAACGCATGGCACACTACGTGAACACCCATCATTAACGCATATCTAGCGGTAGTATCGCATCATTTCGAGCATAGAACATCATCAATCATACCTATCAAAATCTGCGTTACAGTTGGTATTCGGAAAAACGTGTCAATTGCCCTTGGAGCTGGAATATAAAGTATCGTGGGCGGTCAAGAAACTGAATTTCGATTTAAAGGAAGCAGGGGAAGCGCGGAAAATGCAATTGGTCGAGTTAGAAGAATGGAGGAACAATGCATATGAAAATGCGAAAATTTATAAGGAGCGCACCAAGCGCTGGCACGATCAACGCAAGAACCTTCAAGTCAGACAGAAAGTCTTGCTTTTCAATTCACATCTGCAACTCTTCCTAAGAAAGCTAAAGTCTCGTTGGTCCAGACCGTTCATAATTCGACAAGTACTTCCGCATGGCACGGTGGAATTATCAAATGACGATGGTACCAAGATATTCAAAATCAATGGGCAGAGAGTCAAGGTATACCATGGAGAAGACTGACAACGCCAAGTCGACTCCATGGAACTAAAAAACTTTGAATAAAGAATGAAGTAGATGGTCCCTACGTTGTCACATGATTGCAATTTCTCAGGGACCCAAGCTTTGGAAAACTTCAAGTCTTCAACTCTTTTTCTCCACTAACTCAGAATCTTCACTATCTTTCAGCTATCTTTTCATTTTTCATTTCTAAAAAAAAAAAAGAAAAGGAGATTTAATTTGCATTAACGATTTTTATTTTGTTTAAAATAATTTGACCCTCTCTTTTTTTTCTTACAATGATCGAGGCGTTGGATTGCAGAGATGTCACACAAAGAGTATTCATCTTATTCCATTGCTGCAACCCATGGAAGAAAGATCGCCGTAAGCATGGATGCGTCAACACAATGTAGGTGACAGCGCAAAATTTGGGGGTGTACTCTTCCTTATCTTTATTTCAAATTTTGCGCTATCGCATTGAATGTCGCTTTTCGAAGTTTTATCACTGCATCCTTCTTGATTACCGCAATCATTTACCAAATAGATAAATTTAGTAGTTTACCGCATTCTGTTTCTTTACCAAGTACGATTTCAATGATGAAAAATATGCTTCTATTTCTTTATTATACATTAGAGTCAACTTAATCTTAAGATGGTCACCTCATAAAATATTTCTAGAAGTTAGGGGTTTGCTAGCTTTCTTTCAAACTCTCTTTACAACGTATTCTAAAACATCGCATAAGTTATTTTAATCTTTTGGCAACAGGGACATTGCCGCATTTTAAATTTGGGGGTGAGGTATTTATTTTTCAACCTTGCTATTTTCATTTCTACAAAAAAAAAAAAAAAAAAAATTGAGAATAACAACTCCACTATCAACGAAAAGGGGAAACCCATGTTGATAAGAGTTAAGTTATGAAAGGCACTTACTCGTAGTTGGATGTCTGCATGACACATATGGGGGCAAGCCAAAACAAAAGTAAGTTACCAGGATCAACACATAAATTGATGACCGCAACTCCAATGCCAAATCGGTATGAGTTTAATCTGAGAAATAGTGCATTGCTCGTAGTTGGATGTCCGCATGACACCCGTGGAGGCAAGCCAAAACGAAGGCAAGGCACTTAGATCAGCACAAGGTCAGAAAAAAATAGCAATAAAGAAAATTTTTGTGCAAGGATAAATCTTTTGTCATCCTGGTAGAAAATTTTCTTGTTGAAATAAATCATGCGATGCCCAAGAATTCAGTAAAGTCCTTTTGAAAGTTAAACTTGCAGTCCCTAGGTCTTAGAAATATTTTAAGAGTAGACTTGAATAAGACTTAAGAAAATTCTAGTATATAGGATTTGAATAAAGTATCCTTGAGAAATCTAGGAAAAGAATTTTGTGGTGGACTTGCTAAAGGAATCTTTTGCTTATGCTTGAGGACAAGCATTGTTTAAATTTGGGTGTGTGATAACGGGCAGAAATGCACGTTATCATAGTGCTAAGTTATTAAACAATGTTGGATTGCGTTGATGAAAAATGATGAATTGCGTTCATTAAGCATAAAATCTATAATATTGCGGTCGCATGTGTCAGCGCATTGGAACTATTGATTATTGTATTTTTTGTGTAGAATATGCGTTAACGCATTGCAGAGATTGCGATCATGGGAATTCATCAGTCAAGCGCAACTTCACTGCAAGACTTTGTGTTGATCATGCTCGCAAATATCCAGACGAAAGGACAATTAAAATGGATGGGACAGAAAGCTGACAACAGTCAGATCCAAATTAAGTTGACAGCCGATAACGGTCACAAAGTACATCCAGATTTATCGGTGACAATTATCTGGCGCATCAGTCAGGAATTAAAGCAGTCCCATCTGTACAGCCAGAAGAGAGAAGTCGCCTTTTACCTTCGATGCCCTATAAATACCAAGTGCATTCTTCAGAGAAGGGATTAAGTAGTCGATTACTCCATCACTTTACAAGTTCATGCCTCTGTTTATAGTTTTCTTTTTTATTACACAGTGGAGCTAGAGAAGAGTGGTGACGCCGAAGATCATTCAAGGCAGCTCGAAAGAGGACCTTGGGGCGTTAGAGCAAAGAGCGGTTTGACTCTCGCGAAAGCGAGAATATCATTAGAGCACAAGTAGAACAGTGTAACTTCTGGTGGCAAGAAATTGCTCCAGGCTTTTTACTATACTTGCATTGTTATTCTGTACTCATCTTTTATCTGTTCAATGGAAGTTATATTTCTACATCTGCTCACTCTCTTAATATGCATGAGTAGCTAAACTAGTTGAATGGGTTGAGAGGAACTAAGCTAACATGATCTAGGATGTTCATTGCTTGCGATTGTCTTGTTTTATGTTGTGTGAAACATCCCTTTAGAATTGCTTGAGAGAGAATCTAAAGAAAGAACCTAATGTCTCGAGAGAGCTAGGTTAGAATCTGTCTTGAAAGAGCAAGATTAGGCCTGCATAAACAAGAAATGGGGACTTAGAGATAAGCTCTATTTGTCAATTTGCATCGCATGCATCCTAGAAATAGGAATGATATTATGCAGTCGCATATTTGTGTGAATGTCATGTTGTCATCACATAAATAGAAATAGAGGTTTATAAGTAAACCCTGTAGACTTATCGCATGTGTTCTAGCTTTAGAATCCGTGGCATTCACGCCAAGAGGTGGTTTACTATTGTATGCATGTTGCATGATCGCAAGGCATGAATGCAACCTAGGGAGTGTTAGCTGAAACCTTTCTTAACCTGTTCACCGCATATTCATCGTATTTCTCGTTGCCAAAACTTTTCGCACTCTGCCCCATTTATTATTATTTTCATTAATGCAACAACAAACCAACCATCTTATTTATTTACCGGTTACCGTAAAGTTTTCATAAGAAAATTATCAACTTAAACAGTTTTCACAGGTCCCTGTGATCGACCCTGGACTTGCCAGGAAACTTAGAGGAATTTACACATGGATTCTGCTGGGGAAACTTGAGTGCACAACATTCTTCCACCAACACATTCCATCCATATTTCCATTCAATAAAAGAAGGCATCAGAGCTTCTTTTCCGGAAGCCTTACCCTGAAAACTACACTCTGGGTGCTTTCAGGTGGCTTTGGAATCACTCCAAATGCACGAGTATGCTGGGAGATATCCTCATCCCAAGTTGATGCTATTTCAAGACTTCACTGTTCAATTGCGCCTCCTCTTGAAGCTTTATGACCAATGCATGGTTTTGTTACCAACACACGTGTTCTTTCATCAACGCATAGTTTCCTCACTATCAGCCTTCATACACTCTTTTTAATGTCCTTTTAAGAGAATCTGAGTTATGATCTGGAGAGAAGTCCTTGGCCCTATTTATAGGCGTCCAAAATCTCTCTAAGGTCGACACTTCCTACTTGGCTGCATGTCCAAGTGTCTTGTCCCCACACTATCATTGTAACCTTCAAGTCATCGCAATCTAAGGTGTCTTCCTCTTCCTTAGCCAACACAAAATGCTTAAATTTGCATGTCTTCTTGTACATCCACCTCATTTGCTTAAGGCCTAAGATTTCTCCCCAACAAGCCACATATCTGGATGACGACCTTGAATGCGTCTATCCAATCTCATATGCGTTCATCTAACCACGAATGCGTCCATCCAATTGCCACAACATACCTATGTCCGAATACCACCAATTGGCGTATGTGTCCATCCAACATCAAAATGCATTCATTCAGTCTTACTTTGTGCATCCAATTGACGCAACTTGGTCACATATGCTAGATGCTCGCAAGGTTCATCTATGGACGCATATCCTTCTCTTTCGCATGGCTTACCTTTGCTCTATGCGCTCAACTAGGATAATAACCAACACTCTTTCAATGCATACTATTAGCCTTGTCCTATGTGCCCACGTGCCCTCGGATGTCCAACTCATAGCACATCACCACCGCATAGTATTAGCCTTATGTACCGCAAGCCTTAGCAACGCAAGACATTTCACCATGCGTCCATGATGGCTTGTCTCATCGCCACATACATCATCGTTGCATAGCGTTGCCGCATAGCACCATTGCATAGTGTTGCCGCATAGCACCATCGCATAGTGTTACCGCATAGTACCATCGCATAGTGTTGCCACATAGCTCTTACTCATCGTGTAGCGCTAACGCCCATCGTCTAGCGAAGCACGGCTATCATCTAGCACACATGCCCATCGCGTAGCGCCATCGCCTAGCGTCATTGTCTAATGCTGATGTCGATTGTGCAGTGCCAACGCTTCATCGTCGAACGCTATCGCCCATCGCATAGCATTATCCCCATCACATAGCGCTATCGTTTAGCTCCCCGCATTGCTATACGATCGCCTACCTCATTGTGTAGCGCTGCTTACTTACTATACGATTGTCTACCTCATCGTGTAGTGCCACTCCTTTGCTACATGATCGTCCAGTGCCCATGCCCGCGCAAACTTGAGGCTTCCGTATGCTTTGCTAACCTCTCAAGACATTGGCTACCGCATGCGTTTCTCTTGGCCACAGTTTGGCTTCCTTCAACGTCCAAATAACCTCTAAAATGAGCAAGGTCAATGCATGGAACAACACTTAGCCAATTTTCTGGCTTCTAATGCATGGGTTATACCTAGCCAATTTTTTCAAGCTTTACCCAAGAGTCAAGCTTCTAAATTCACACTTTTCTTCTAATTCTTCACCCTTTTCTCTACAATTACACATTAGTTTCCACATCAACCTACTGACCACACTAGTCTCAATAGGGAACATACTCAAGTAGAGAAATTAGGGCTCAGAGTTCACATTTACCTCCCTTTTATGAGAATTTCGTCCTCGAAATTTTGCTACAAGTTCGTCAATTAAACAACTGCGGGTACTTGTTTCTTATTTTCTCTTCAGCTTCCCATGTTTCTTCTTCAGTGCTATGGTTTCACCATTGTACCTTTACCAATGGTATTGTCTTATTCCTTAAGACTTGTTCTTTTCTATCAAGAATCTCCATTGGTTCTTCTTCGTAAGACAAATTCTCTTTCAACTGCACTGGTTGCTCAGGCAACACATGGGTAAGATCTGGCACATACTTTCTTAGCATTGCCACATGAAACACATCATGGTTACGAGATAACTCTAGAGGTAAATCCAACCTATACGCCATTGGGCCAACTTTTTCTATTATCTCGTAAGGTCCAATATACCTCGGGCTTAACATCTCTTTCCTACCAAACCTGAGTATTCCTTTCCATGGAGACAACTTAAGAAATACTTTATCACCAACTTCAAATTCCAATTCTCTTCTTCGCTTATCGGCATAACTCTTTTGCCTGTCTCCAGCTGTCTTAATATTTTCTCTTATAATCTTAACACTGTCTGATGTCTGCTGAAGAATTTCTGGCCTAGTAATTTCCTTTCACCGAACTCATTCCAACATATCGGAGTTCTACATGGTCTTTCATATAGTGCCTCATACGGTACCATTCCGATACTCGAATGATAATTGTTGTTATATGCAAATTCGATCAACAACATATGCGTATCCCAACTGCCCTTGAACTACAATACACATACTCTCAGCATGTCCTCTAGTGTCTAAATCGTTCGCTCAGACTGACCATCCGTCTGTGGATGAAAAGCTATACTGAAATATAACTTGGTACCCATAGCTTTCTGTAAGCTAGGCCAAAACTTTGATGTAAACCTGGAATCTCAATCTGATACAATCGAAACTGGAGCCCCAAACTAACTCACAATTCGATCAACATACAACTTAGCTAATTGGTCTAGGGTAAAAGTAACTTTAACAGGTAAAAACTTAGCTGTCTTTGTCAATCTATCCATAATTACCCATATACCATCATAACTCTTGGTGTCCTAGGTAAACCAAACAGGAAATCCATCGTAACATGCTCCCATTTCCACTCTGGTACTAGGAGTGGATTAAGCAATCCTATTGGCCTCTGTCTTTCTGGCTTAACTTGTTGACGTACTGAACATCTGTCAACATACTTTGCTATTTCTCTTTTCATACCAGGTCACCAGGACGATCTCTTTAATGTTCTGTACATCTTCGTACTACCTGGATGCATAACAAAAGCCAAACTATGTGCCTCTTTCAAAATAGCCTATTTAAGTGCTAATTTATTAGGTACATATACCCTACCTTCTTTTAATAGCACTTTGTCTACTCTTAACTGGTAGCCCGTACTTAGACCTTTACCTACTTCTTCAGCTAACTTCTGAAGATCAGAATCTTTTAATTGTTCACATAGAATATCTTCTACGAGAGTCGGACGTACTTGAAATGAAGCTAGTAAACCTCCTGTTTAACTAACTTATAATGTTGCCTTAGCATTATACAACTCTTGTATCAGTACAACTTTCACTGAACAAATAACAGCTCTGGCTGATCTGGTCCTTCGACTTAGAGCATCAGCCACCATATTCGCTTTACCTGGGTGATAATCAATTGTATAGTTATAATCTTTGATCAACTCGATCCATCTTCTCTGTCTCAAGTTTAGCTCTTTCTGATCAAAGATATACTTCAGACTTTTATGATCAGTGAATATATGACAACGTTCACCAAACAAGTAATATCTCCACAACTTTAAAGCCAACACAACTGCTGCTAACTCTAAATCGTGCGTAGGGTAGTTACATTTATGCTTCTTTAACTGACTAGAAGCATAGGCTACTACCTTTCCTTCCTGCATCAGGACACATCCTAACCCTTGTCGGGATGCATCACACTGGTGCTGACACTAATCTCCGTTTCAACTCTTGAAAACTGTGATCGCATTCTGGCGACCACTCAAACTTCGCATCTTTTCTAGTCAGGTTTGTCAATGGTAGAGCTATCTTAGAAAAGCCCTCCCTGAATCTCCTGTAATAACCTGCTAAACCCAGAAAACTGTGTACTTCTGTTATAGTCATGGGTTGTTCCCAGTTGACTATTGCTTCTATCATTTGGGAATCTACGCTAATTTCATCAGCTGAAACTATATGCCCAAGGAATACGACTTGGTTTAACCAAAAATCACACTTACTAAACTTGGCATATAACTTCTTTTCCCTTAGCATTTGCAACACCAATCTCATATGTTCCTTGTGCTTCTCTGCACTACTAGAATACTAGTATATCGTCTATAAAAACTATCACAAACTGATCTAGATAAAGATGAAATATCCTATTTATCAAGTCCATAAATACCGCAGGAGCATTCGTCAATCCAAATGGCATTACTAGGAACTCATAATGTTTGTACCTAGTTCTGAAAGAAGTCTTTGGAACATCTGTGTCCTTCACCTTCAATTGGTGATAACCTGATCTCAAATCTATCTTAGAAAACACCGTGGCTCCCTTTAACTGGTCGAAGAGCTCATCTATACAAGACAATGGATACTTATTCTTAATGGTCACCGTATTCAATTGTCTATAGTCTATACATAATCTAAGAGTAGCATCTTTCTTCCTAACAAACAAGACTGGCGCTCCCCAAGGCGACACACTGGGTCTGATGTACCCCTTATCCACAAGTTCCTATAACTGAACTTTTAACTCCTTTAGTTCTGTTGGCACCATCCTATATGGTGCCTGGGATATAGGTGTTGTACCTAGAACTAACTCAATAGTAAACTCTACTTCCCTGTCAGGTGGTAAGCCTGGTAACTCTTTAGGGAACACATCTAAGAATTCTTGTACCACAGGTACATCCTCAAGTTTCAGCTTCCTATCCTATGAAACTACCACATAGGCTAAATAAGCTTCACATCCCTTACTCAGCAGCTTCCTAGCCTTCACTACTGATATTAAACTTCTTTGAAGTATTCTTTTACTTCCCACCAGGGTTATCTCTTTTTCACCTGGTTTCTTAAACACTATTTCTTTCTTAAAAAAATCCACAGTGGCATAGTGCTTACTTAGGAAATCCATACGTAAGATAACATCAAACTCTAGTAACTCTAGTGGAATCAACTCAACCCATAAACTCTGATTCCCAAGAATTACTTCACAATTTCTATAATACTTATGTACAACTAGAGTATCGCCTACAGGCGTAGAGACAAACAAATCCTCATTCATACGCTCAAGCACTCTATCTATATGCAATGCACAAATGCTAGATATGAATGAGTGCGTAGCACCAGGATCAAATTATGCATAAGCAGACTGATTACATAAAGTTATCGTACCAGTTACGACATCTGGAGCCTCTTTCGCTTCCTGGTGTGTCACAGCGTATACTCTACCCTGCTGTTGTTGCTGTTGGGGTCGTCCAACTACCCCTTTCTGCTTAGCTGCACCGAATCCCTCACCTCTTGCTCTGGTCACTCTAGGTTTGTTCACCCTGTGCTCCATGACCTAGCTGGGGACAATATTTCTTAAAGTGCCTCGCTTGTCTATACTGAAAACACACATTTCTGTAGCCATAACATACTTCTGTATGGCTCTTACCACAGTTTGTGCATAGTGGTCTCCTTCCTGTACTAGCTATTGACTGGCTAGCACGACCTAATACCGATCTCCACTCGGTCCAGCTGTAGGTCTTGACCTCTTTCGACTCGAACCCTGTTGGCTCGTGCCTCCAAAACTTTTCATACCTGACTGTCTAGAGAACGGGGCTATAAAACTCTTACCTCTCGTTTCTCCAAGAGTCCTGAACTGTTTCGCACCTGGTTGGAGTATATCTACCCTCGCTACACTTCGCTCAACTCTGATAGCGGTCTCAACTAACTGAGTGAAATTCACCCAATTAGATGTAGAGGTAACAGGTGTATGTATCTTTCTTCTTAGGCCATTCTCAAATCTTTTGCATCTCTCTTTCTCTTCCGATATGATTGGAAGGGCATACAGAGATAACACTATAAATATTTGCTCGTACTCAGCAACCGCCATCGATCCCTGAGTTAGCCTAAGAAACTCCTCCCTCTTTGCTTTTTTAAAAGCACTAGGGTAGTATTTATCCTCAAATACTTTTCTGAACTCGGGCCAAGTCATAGTTTCCAAACTGCTTCTTCTGGCCTCTATCACTTTCCACCGTTTCTCAGCCCCTTTATGCAGTAAGAATGCCACTAACCTGACCTTACAGTCCTCAGAGCATCTCATAACATTAAAACATTTCTCAATCAAGTCCAACCAGACCTCAGCATCTACTCGATTTGTGGCTCCATCGAACGTCATGGCACCAAAAGGTTTTAGCCTCTCGACGCCGAATTTCTTTTTCGGATCGGTCTAAATCAATCCTACACTCATTGTCAATCTCTGGGCGATTCTATCAAATACTCGATCCTCCATTTGGGGATCTACATCTACCCGTGGGGTACTCGACTCATTCGCAGAAGTCGTTTCTTGCCCTATTGGGTCTCTAACTCTCTTCCCCTTCGAATCTGGGTCCTGTCTAACTTCAGGGCCTCCGCTGGTAGGGTGAACATTCCTCTCTTCAGTCTGCCTACTCAGCCTGCCACTTCTCCTCGGCATCTTTGCCTAACTATTAAGTACACATGTTAGGGACTTACTTATGGGACTTAATCTAATGCATGAACTTTCTCTTTCACCAAATTTCATGCTTTGATACCAAGCTGGTATCAACTTAAACTTTATACTCAAATCTTTTCCCAGGTTTTACGTATACCTTTACTCTGATACCAAGCTGTCACACCCCGTCCCAGACTACTCTCTGAGCCTAGGAAAGGACATGACTGTAGCAGTTATCAACCCTTTTGTTGACACTTACTGCTTAATAACTCTACCAGAAATAACTTTGATACCAATGTACAAACTCATATACAGCAGATGCCTCTTAGGCCAAATTTATTAAGTTTAGAAGCATAACATATTTAGAGTTATTACATTAATAGTTTCACAAGTCCTGATGCCCAAAACTTTAGTCTCTATATGAACAACTATAACATGTGCACAATATATAGTAACCACCTAACAGACGGGTTACAATATTTTGTCCTTTAGTGGCAGAGCAGATGCAGAGCTATCTCATAAGGATTTGACCGCTACCTAGGGGAAAGGAAAACATTTGAAGACAGGATGAGCTTGCTAGCCCAGCGAGTGACTTAAGAAAGAAAATTGATTCTCATGAAAAAGTCTCAATGAAGAGATTAAACTGAAATATAAAGTTCTACAGTAACCTTGTACTGCAGTATAAACATTTTCCAAGCATAAAGAATATAAAGCTATTTTTATTAGAAAACATTAAAACTGTTCCTTAGTTGAGAATAACTCTGCTGTGGTTAAATCCCAATGTCAACTGCTAGTCAAGAAAGAAACTTTTTGCTCAATCTCTGACTGTTAGTCACGAGAGAACCCTTTTGCTCAATCTCTGACTTTAACTACCTACGTGCACGTGGCCATACTAAGTACCGTCATACCTTAGGTACTTCTACTCAGATACCTTATCTAAACTTGTCCTTCAGTATCGAGCTGCTCAGATACCTTCTCAAAGGTCCTTCAGTATCGAGTAGTTGGATACCTTCTCAAATGTCCTTCGGTATCGCATTCCAAGTAAAACTAGTCATAAAATGACTATCTCTTTAAAGCATGTAAAGCATACCGCATAGAAAATAAGTCTTTAAAGATACTAACGCATGCTTGGTGTATTTAAACACACATAAATAGTTTTTCAATAAACTTTTATACATGACATGCGTTTAAAAAATAACTCATGGTTTACTTGGAAATCACTTTGTAAAACTAGCTAGCATGAGAATAATCTTTCTTTAAAACATGGTTTCTTTAAAACATTATAAATATTTCGTCACTCACCTTGTTCGTTTAGGAACCTTTCTCTCTAGAAGTTCCTTGGTTACCTCGGGCTCCCTTTTGAACCCTAAGATCTAGATTCAATTGTAAACTCATATTACTCATAGTTCTAAGCCTCATATTGAGATACTTCCTTCTGTAAATATGCTCTAAAATGTCTCAGGAAGTTTACCTTAAAATATTAGCTTAGAAATTTTTGTGGTTTGGCCGGAATCTTAAAATCCTCAAGACTAACCCAAGCTTACCCGACAGCTTGACCCTTCTGTCTTTTCCTCACTTTCCAGCCCGATTACTTAGAGCTTCTTCTCTAGTAGCTCTACACTAAAAACTAGACTCGTGGAGCTTTTAGGTGGATTTGGAATCACTCCAAACGCACGAGTATGCTGGGAGATATCCTCGTCTCCTCTTGAAGCTTTATGACCGACGCATTGTTTTTCTACCAACGCATGTGTTCTTTCATCAACGCATAGTTTCCTCTCAATCAACCTTCATACACTCTTCTTAATGTTCTTTTAAGAGAATTTGAGTTATGATCTGAATAGAAGTTCTTGGCCCTATTTATAGACGTCTAAAATCTCTCTAAGGCCGACACCTCCTACTTGGTCGCATGTCCAAGTGTCTTTTCCCTACACTATCAACGTAACCTTCAAGTCATCGCAATCTAAGGTGTCTTCCTCTTCCTTAGCCAACACAAAATGCTTAAATTTGTATGTCTTCTTATGCATCCACCTCATTTACTTAAGGCCTAAGATTTCTTCCCAACAAGCCACATGTCTGGATGACGACCTTGAATGCGTCCATCCAATCTCATATGCGTTCATCTAACCACGAATGCGTCCATCCAATTGCCGCAACATACCTATGTTCGGATACCACCGATTGGCATATGTGTCCATCCAACATCAAAATGCGTTCATTCAATATTACCTTGTGCATCCAATTGACGTAACTTAGTCACATATGCTAGATGCTCGCAAGGTTCATCTTTGGCCGCATATCCTTCTCTTTCGCATGGCTTACCTTTGCTCTATGCGCTCAACTAGGATAATGACCAACAATCTTTCAACACATACTATTAGCCTTGTCCTATGCACCCACATGCCTTTGGATGTCCAACGCATAGCACATTACTACCGTATAGTATTAGCCTTGTGTACCGCAAGCCTTAGCAACGCAAGACGTTTCACCATGCGTCTACCATGGCTTGTCTCATCGCCGCATAGCTCATCGTCGCATAGCATTGCCGTATAGCACCATCGCATAGTGTTGCCGCATAGCTCTTGCTCATCATGTAGCACTGACGCCCATCGTCTAGCGAAGCATGACTATCATCTAGCGCACACACCCATCGCATAGTGCCATCGTCTAGCGTCATCGTCTAATGCTGATGCGGATCGTGCAGTGCCAACGCCTCATCATCCAATGTTATCGCCCATCACATAGCATTATCGCCCATTGCATAGCGCTATCGTTTAGCTCCCCACATTGCTATATGATCGTCCAACGCCTGCTTATACGATCGCCTACCTCATCGTGTAGCGTTGCTTACTTACTATACGATTGTCTACCTCATCATGTAGCGCCACTCCTTTGCTACACGATCGTTCAGCGCCCATGCCCGTGCAAACTTGAGGTTATCGTATGCTTTGCTAACCTCTCAAGACATTGGCTACCGCATGCGTTTCTCTTGGCCACAGTTTGGCTTCCTTCAACGTCCAAATAACCTCTAAAATGAGCAAGGCCAACGCATGGAACAACACTTAGCCAATTTTCTAGCTTCCAACGCATGGGTTATACTTAGCCAAGTTTTTCAAGCTTTACCCAAGAGTCAAGCTTCCCAATTCACACTTTTCTCCTAATTCTTCACCATTTTCTCTACAATTACACATTAGTTTCCATATCAACCTACTCACTCTACTGGTCTCATTAGGGAACATACTCAAGTAGAGAAATTAGGGCTCAGGGTTCACACTTAAATCATGCAATAAAATAGGATTGCATGGATTGCATGGAGGGCAGCTTCTACTTAGAGAATTGATAAGAGCTTAATGGAATTTGGTGATTTACCATAAAAAAGGATATGGAAAACTCCACTATTCCTTTTATTTTAAAATGAATTTACTGAAAATTTATTTTAATTTTGATTTTTTATTTTAAATAAAAATATTTTATTTAAAATTAGTTTTATAAATTAATTTGAAATTAATTAATTTAAATAAAACTAATTTTATTTTAATTAAACCTTTTTAATTAAAATAATATTAATTTAATATCTTGATATTAAATCAATAAAACATAAATTCCTCCAATATAACTCAATTTCATATTTAAATCATAATTTAAATATTAATTGATTCTCCAATTTCATTTAATTTCATCTAACTTAAACGTTTTTAGTTGTATCAAATACAATAAATTGAAAACCTTAATAATCGAATTTGAACATTTCAAATTCATAACCCTAATTCCAAAATTCATCCAATTTAATACTCAATTTGTTATTTCAATTTATGAGCCAGTAGAGGGACCTAATGGACCTACAGATCATGAGCTCCAACGATTTGTAATTAATTAGTTAAACTCTTTAAAAATGAATTGATTACTATTCGTTAACTATCAAGGCACACCACTATTGCTCGATAGTTGCACTTTCTTCACTGTAGATATATTTCTGACTATTTCAACCATAATCTGTAAGACGATCATTCACAGGTCGTCCGTATTTACACCTGGGTCAAAATTACCATTTTACCCCTGTAAATACATCTTGCACCTTAAGCTCCCACTGACCCTCTATTGAATAACTGATTTGTAATACCATTTATATATCATATCCCTCTTTACCAAGAGAGGGTTGGGGCCCATTATTCAATACTAGGAATCAGCGCTTAAGAGAACAACCTATCTGCTAACCCTAAGTCGGGTAGGAGTGATTCCATCTTGCATAGCCATGTCCTCAGCTATTTACCTGGTCTTATCCCCAAAATGGAAGGCTTATTGAGCAATACTGTTGGATTACTCTCACCTATGCAGATCAAAGGATAATCCTGAAATAAACAGGAGTTCATAGTTAGCTCAAGATTAAGATCGTGTTATCCTAGGTCATTTTAGTTTGAAATAGTCAGTTTTAACACTAAACGGTCGTTATAAAGAAAAATGACTACTTCAAGGTCCAGTCTTATGCAAACTCATTGTATAGGATGCCCCCACTCACATGTCTCTACATGAATGATTTATGGATCACATCATTTGTATCAGTATACGAAATGAGCCGCATCCATTAGTGTTACCAGAATGAGATACCCAATTTCATCCATATACTTATAGACCCTTTAGGCTATATACTATTAACTTCATCCTGTTTATATCACCATATAAAGTTAAAGTATTCATACTATAACCATGGAAATGTTTATTGGATTTTCATAATAGAATGTAGAATCAACAACTTTATTGAATAACATACTCAATAATATTTTATTGATAAAAAGAATGTTTAACATAAAATTTACGAATTGCGAGTTCTAGGACATTCCCAACAGTGTTAAACTCATGTCCAAAACATCAAGGTTTTAAAAGAAAGCTAAAGCATGCATTTCTTACGAAAGCTAGATGATCTTCACTCAATCGCAAAGTTTGAGGTTATATGAGTTTGAGGTTATATGAGAAGAAGGACATAAAATTAGCTCTTTTTGAGAGCTAACAATGAGTGAGAATGTCAGCGCTGCTATCATGGTCATTGTTCTGAGTTGTGGCAGAATATCCACTAGGATTATTTCAGAGATCCCAAGCCATGCGATCAACTGTTTCTTTATCGGGTTCGAGCTGGTGCATGCGGACAGCTCTTTTAATTAACTGCAAAATATAGCACTTCAGCGCAGTTTAACTCATGTTATGCGGTCAACAGGGATTTTAAATGTACTTCAACATAAGTATATTTTTAAGCATAAATTCCTAGTATTATCAACACATATTTTGCTTACCTAACCTCATTATTTTAAGTAAAAGGCTACAATAACTTATATTTCTACGAGTTATCATATCTCCACATAAAGTTCAAGTATTCATGTTATAGCCAGAAGTTCTTTGTTTATTGGATTTAGGGTCAAAAAGGTACAATTCACATATTCAGTAACATTTTTGTCGAATAATCTCAATAACAATTGTATTATAAAATAGAACATGTTTAATATTTACAAACCACGAGTTTTAAGACGTATAACCCAATATCAAGATTGATTTTCTAGCCAGACGCCTCTTCATAAACTTTGAAAACCCACCAAATTCTCCTGCACTCCTCATGAGAAGCCCTTAAAAACAACAAACTGTCCTAAGCAAACATTAAATAAGATATAGCAGTCCAATGAGAGTTAATACGAAGACCATGAAATAGAGATAAAGATTTTTCCCTTTTAATAAGTGCAAATAAACCCTCATCACAAATCGGGAACAGATAAGGGGAGATTGGGTCCCCTTGTTTAAGACCTCTCTGAGGCGTGAACTCCTGTTAGGGTGTGCCATTGATAAGAACAAAGAACCTCACAGACTCCACACAATTCATAATGCACCTGGTCCATCTAGGCCATATCCCCAAAGAAACATGCATAGCTTTAAGGAACGACCATTAAACTCTGTCATAGGCTTTACTCATGTCAAGCTTCAATGCGACCTATCCCTCCTTATCTTTTCTCTTTCTATTGATTGCATGAATACATTCAAAACCCAAAATGGCATATCGGTTATGAGTCTTCTAGGCTCAAAGGCAGATTGATTCTTGGATATAGTAACATCCAACACTTTCTTGAGCCTATTAACCATAGATTTTGCAATGATCTTATAAAACAACGTTGTATAAACTGATGGGGCGAAACTCAAACATCCCCTTAGGCTTGGAAACTTTGGGAATAAGCAAAATGAAAGGTTTGTTAATAAAGCCGACGTCTTTTCCATTATTGAGAACTTCCAAACACATGTTAATCATGTCATTACCAATAATAACCCAAAACTTTTGGCAAAATACCACTTGAACCTCATCACGACCATTTGTCTAATCGCAACCTCAATCTCATTTATAGTATATGGATGATCCATCTCAGCACACTTCTGCCTAGATAACTTCCCCATGATGGACTCAGAAACATACCTAGAGGGCTCTCAACCAACCCAAGAACTTTGAAACAACTCACAAACAAGTTGAAGGCAATGATCCCAATGTTATCAACTCCTTTGAACAATGAAACAGTATCATAACCAATTATACTCTTAATTTTATCTCTAGCTTTCAATCCTGCACATAGTTTCAGAAAGGAATAGAACTTAGGGATTTTCCCTTCTTACTTCATGATGAAGGGCTCGAAATGTTCTCCCCAACCCATGAACGCTCCAGCATAAGATATTCATGACGTCTGATAGGGTTGATTAACAGCCTCCGCCAATATCCGTGTCTTTATCGAAGTGATGGTGTAATCTTCCTCTCTTCTTGCCACTTTCAGCTTCTATCCCACCTAAGATATGTTTGGTTCCTGATATTTTATTAAAAGCCTCATCTACTTGTTTTTTATCCTTATCAGATCTAGCCATTCTCTTCCATTTCTTTAGGTTGTTCTCTTTTTGATTGCCTTTATCTTCATATTGATGCTTTTTGGGCCCTTCTTCCATATCTATTATCATTTTGGAAGTCTCAGACTCAATTGACCTAATGTTACTTTGTAATTTCTGGCCCATGGTTAATTGGGCTTCATTACTTGACCATTGAGCTCATTAATTCCACAAACATCTCTTTGCACCAGGTCAGGTCTTGTCCCTATCACGTTCTCTTTTTTCGTACTGTCACTGTCTTGGTTGCCAACCAAGTGTACTGATTTTCTTTCCGACTTTCTACTATCCACATCGAAATTTTCATCCCACTGTTGATCTCCATCTTCACATTTTTTTCCACTCAGTGGCCGATTCCTTTGCTTCGATCGACAAAGTGTTCATTCTCGTCGTCTCCATCAACAACTTTCCTTCTTCCTCATGCAATGTTTTCTTTAATTTATCCTTCTTCTCTTCTTTTCTGATTCTCGCATCTCTTTGATTTAGGCTTATGTTCTCGATTAGCAAAGACTCAGACCAGCTCCTGGAGCTCCTCTCATTCAACTGACCATCACCTCTGCCTCTTCTCGTACCTTTTGTTAAGGATGCTAACACAGCCAGCCACATCACCAAAGGAAAATCCATTCAGCAGCTCCGTCAGCAGTGTAAGACTTCATAAATTACAGTCTTACCTCTTTACCAAAATAATACGATTTACCAAAGGAATAGGATGGTTACAACAAGTGTCTAACCATTTTTTGTTGAGTTATTCTTGTACTCCCAAATTAAGGATTCCATATTGTATAAATACAACACATTTGTACACTTCAATATACAAGATAATATAAAGAAAAGGTTGGCATGCCACTGTCGTGTATCCTCTGCATTATCGTCCACCTAGCTAAAACTGTCGTTTACCTTTGTTTGATACTATCGTCTACCTCTTGACATTATCGTCTACACGACAATGTCTATCACTTAACACTATCGTCTACCTCCTTTAAATACTATCGTCTACCTTTTAACGTTATCATTTACACGACATCGTCTATCTCCTGACGCTATCGTCTACCTCCTTCAGACGTTATCGTTTACCTCCTCTAAACGCTATCGTCTACCTCCTTTAAATGCTATCGTCTACTGCTTGACACTGTCGTCTACTTGTTGACGTTATTGTCTACCTTTTGACTACTATTGTTTACCGTCCCGTCGTATACCTCTTCAAACGACAACTTCATACTTTAACTTGGTATCAGAGCATACAATAACCAACGTCAATCAAGGAAACCTGGGAACCACCTTCGGCACAGCCAACTTCAACGACCCAGCCTTCAACCAACTCCTCAATCAGATAACCTCCATCAAACTTGATCGCAGCAATTTCCTTCTATGGAAAAACTTGGCGCTTCCAATCCTTCAGAGCTACCGACTCGAAGGGCACCTGACCGGGAAAAAAGTTTGTCCCCCAATGTTTTTACACCTACAGTTAGTGAGAGCATACCGACTAGATCAACTAGAGCAGGAGCTACTCCGTTCAGCACAAAAGGAAGCTTCGGTAGTGGTGCTTCTAGCTCGTCGACAACAATTGAGGTAAATCCTCAATACAAAGTGTGGATGGCTGTAGATCAACTTCTCCTAGGCTGGCTATATAAATCCATGACACTAGAAGTTACCATTCAAGTGATGGGATGTGAATGTGCAAGAGATCTGTGGACCAACATTCAACAACTCTTTGGTATTCAGTCCAGGGCTGAAGAGGATTATCTGAGACATGTGTTTCAAACAACCAGAAAAGAATTTGAAAATGGAAGAGTACCTTCGAACTATGAAAATGAATGCTAACAATCTTGAGCAAGCTGGTAGTCTAGTGCCACCAAGAGCTCTTGTTTCACAAGTACTATTAGGACTTGATGAAGAGTACAATGTCGTCGTGGCCATGATCCAAGGGAGAGCGAACATGTCATGGCTTGATATGCAATTGGAACTTCTCCTGTATGAAAGGAGATTGGAGCATCAATCAAACCAAAAGATGACAGTAGGCTTCAACCAAGTCAGTAATGCGTCAGTGAATATGACAAATACTAGACATGTCAACCAAAATAACAAGACCAATAGCAGCAACCAGTCCACTGGGGGAGGACAACGAGGTGGTGGTGGCCATGGCAAAGGTCGAGGCAGGGGAAGAAACAATAACAAATCTATTTTTGAAGTTTGTGGGAAGGTAGGACACATAGCATTTTACTGCTTCAACAGGTATAATAGAGACTTTGTTCCCAATTCTCCTCAAAATAAGGGACAACTCTTCCCCAACAACCAGACCAAAAACACACAACCGCATCCAATAGCCCTAGCCACTGCCTATAGAAGTAATCCCTTTCTTACAAGACAAGAGAACATTACTGATGCAAATTGGTATGCTGACAGGGGTGCCTCTAATCATGTTACCTTAGACTTCAACAATCTTGGCAACCTGACTGAATACTCAGGTACTGAAGCAGTCACTATAGCTAATGGTAATACTCTAGAAACTTCTCATGTTGGAACTGCATGTCTATCTAGTGATGCCTGCAATTTGAAACTAAATGATATGTTATCTGTGCCTGCCATAGCAAAAAATTTGGTCAGTATATCTAAGTAACAAAAGACAATAACGTGTTTATTGAATTTCACATGGATTACTGTCTTGTTAAGGACAAGGGTATGGGACAAACGGTAATGAAGGGAGTGCTTAAAGATGGACTTTATCAGTTAGAAGGTGCAAAAGTCAGCTCGAAGTTAGTAGGAAACGGAAGACCACCGCAGCTAGTGCACAAGAATAAAAATCTGTCTACTCTTAGCGTATCTTCGAAGCATAGGGTGTCTAAGGTTACATGGCATAGAAGACTTGGCCATCCTTCGTAAAAAACACTAGAATTTATTATCAAAGGCTGTAATCTCCCTATGTTATCTAAAGAAGAGCTCAAATTTTGTGATTCTTGTAGCTATGGCAAATCGCACTCTTTAGCCTTCCCTAACTCTAACTCAAGAGCATCTGCAACCTTTGGACTTATACATACTGATTTGTGGGGTCCAGCTCCTCTCCTGTCTACAGATGGTACAAACATTATGTTATCTTTGTTGATGATCACAGCAGGTATACATGGATCTATCCTCTGAGGTTAAAAAGTGACACTTTTGCAGCTTTTCAACACTTTCTCATCATGATCCAAACTCAGTTCAAAACACTGATCAAGTTCCTACAGTCGGATAATGGTGGAGAATTTGTTAAGATACACAAAGTCTGTCATCAACATGGCTGTGCCTCTAGGTATACCTGTCCATATACGTCAGCACAAAATGGAAGGGCTGAGAGGAAGCACAGATACATAGTGGAGACTGAGCTAACCCTATTAGCCCAAGCACATTTTCCCTTACATCATTAGTGGGATGCTTTCTCTTACTCAACTCTGCTGATTAATGGCCTTCCCACCCTGTCCTAAATGGACAGTCTCCAATGGAAGTGATGTTCAAAAAGAAGCTCAAGTTTGAGGAGCTTCGAATATTTGGGTGTGCATGTTTCCCCTGCTTGAGACTGTACAGTTCACATAAGTTAAGCTATCGCATAGAGAAGTGCATCTACCTCAACCCTGCTGTGAATCATAAAGGCTACAAATCCCTCAACCCCACTGGTAGGTTGTTCATCTCTCGACATGTTTTGTTTGGTGAAGCTAATTTTCCTTGTCAGGTGTCTCCTTCAGCTTGCAGACCAGCCAAGCAAGCAGTTGCTGCCCACCCAGTTTTCTGGCTACCCCTCAGTCAGAACACACTGCACAGTGACTCTATGCCCTCTACGTCCACAACCTCACCCTCACAAATTATCAGAACAACCCACACCTAATCACCCACTGATAACTCTACAGATAGCCCAACCTTCCCACCTCCCTCTTCTAATCGTCTACCTACCAATTGTTTATCTGACGATCGTTTACCTTCATCGTCTAGTATCCAACCCACTGATCGCCTACCCACCAATTGCTTACCCAGCGATCATTTACCCAATGATTGTTCACCTACCGATCATTTACCCAGCGATCGTTTATCCAGTGATCGTTTACCCTTATCGTGTAATGTCCAGCCTACCGATCATCTACCCACCAATAGTGTACCCAGCGATCGTTTACCCACCACCCGCCTACACACCGATCATTTACCTACCGATCGTTTACAACCCAATTGTTTACCCAACGATCGTTTACCTCCTGACTCACCATCGCCTACTGCCCAACCTACCGATCATTTACCTTTATCGTCCACTGCCCAATTTTCACTTGATATTGTCCCACACCCTGTACTCGTATCTACTCATCCCATGATTACTCGAGCAAAGGCAGGCATCTTCAAACCCAAAATACTATCCTCCCAAACCCACAAAAAATGGTCCCTAACCAAACCTACACGAGTCACTGATGCGCTCAAAACCACGCTGTGGAATAAAGCCATGAGTGATGAATTTCAAGCACTGATGAACAATCAAACTTGGACTTTAGTTCCTCTGTCACCGTCGATGAACATTGTTAGGAATAAGTGGGTATTCAGAATCAAACGAAGTTTTAATGGCTCCATTCTACGATACAAGGCACGACTCGTAACAAAAGGCTTCCATCGAAACCCGGGCATTGATTTCTTTGAGACATTTAGTCTAATGGTGAAGGCGTCCACCATTCGGATCATCATTAGCCTTGTTATGTCCAAAGGGTGGCAGCTGAGACGGTTAGATTTCTAATGCCTTCCTTAATAGGGTCCTCGATGAAGAAGTTTACATGTGCCAACCGCAAGGATTTGTTCATCCTCAACTACCAAATCATGTTTATTGCTTACACAAGGCCATAAATGGCCTCAAACAAGTGCCAAAAGGCCTAGAACAACACACTGAAGACAGCACTATGTAACTGGGGTTTCAGAATGCTAAGTCTGATACATCTCTCTTCATATATCGGAGCACTTCTGTCTTGATACTTTTACTGGTATATGTTGATGATGTAATTATCACCGGCACCAATCCGTAGGTAATCAACAAGCTTGTAACAACCTTGGACTCCAAGTTTTCTCTAAAGGATCTTGGCCAACTCCATTACTTCCTTGGAGTCCAACGGCACACTGTCACAAATGGAGTTATACTAAATCAGAAAAAATATGTCGAGGACCTATTCCACCACCTTGACCTTGGAGATCTAAAACTGGCACCCTCTCCGAGTGTTCTAAACAAGCAACTCTCCATCTCTAATGGCACTCCTCTTGACAATCCCTATATCTATCGGAACATGATTGCGCCTTACAGTACTTAACCACCACGCGACCTGACATTACATATGCGGTTAATCATCTAAGTCAGTACTTAAAGCAACCTACGGACGTTCACTGGCAAGTGGTGAAGAGAGTACTAAGATATGTGAGTGGCACTCGACACTTTGGCCTCTACATTCAACATGGATCTGACCTGTCTATTTCGGCTTTCTCCGATGCCGATTGGGCAGCCAACATAGACGATTGAAAATCATTTGCTGCTTATTGCGTCTTCCTTGGTGGTAATCTTATCTCCTGGTCCACAAAGAAACAATCTGTTGTCGCCCGGTCCAGCACGGAGTCTGAATATAGAGCGCTTGCTCATGCCTCTACAGAAATCATCTGGATGCAACAGCTACTGTCTGGGATTGGTGTCAAACAGAAGTCGGCTCCAGTCCTGTGGTGTGACAACCTCAGCACCGGTGCTCTAGCCGTCAAACTGGTGTTTCATGCATGGACCAAGCACATTGAGATCGACATTCACTTCATTCGTGATCAAGTCCTCAGTGGTCAACTTGATGTTCGTTATGTACCATCCTCCGACCAAATCGCTAAATGCCTCACCAAGACCTTAACACACTCACAGTTCTTCCACCTTCGATCCAAACTCGGTGTAGTAGAACTACCTTCTCGTTTGAGGCGGGATGTTAAGGATGCCATCACAGCCAGCCACATCACCAAAGGAAAATCCACTTAGCAGCTCCGTCAGCAATGCAAGACTTCATAAATTACAGTCTTACCTCTTTACCAAAAGAATATGATTTACCAAAGGAATAGGATGGTTACAACAAGTATCTAACCGTTTTTTGTTGAGTTATTCTTATACTCCCAAATTAAGGATTCAATATTGGATAAATACAACACATATGTACACTTCAATATACAAGATAATATAAAGAAAATGTTAGTGTGCCACTTTCGTGTATCTTCTGCATTATCATCTACCTATCTAAAACTGTCGTTTACCTTTGTTTGATACTATCGTCTACCTCTTGAAGTTATCGTCTACACAACATCGTCTATCACTTAATGTTGTCGTCTACCTCTTTTAAATATTATCATCCACCTCTTGACGTTATCGTCTACACGACATCATCTATCTCCTGACACTATCGCCTACCTCCTTCAGACATTATCGTTTACCTACTCTAAACGCTATCGTCTACCTTCTTTAAATGCTATCGTCTACCACTTCACACTGTCGTCTACTTGTTGACGTTATTGTCTACCTTTTGACTACTATCGTTTACCGTCCCGTCGTATACCTCTTCAAACGAAAACTTCATACTTTAACTCCTTTCCCATTATTCGTTTTGTACACTTTCTTTCTTCTCCTATAGATGCCTCTACTGCCTTGTGTTTCCCTTAGCCATACCCCATATCTTTTCTCCTCCCCCTGTCCTTCATTTGTTTCATCACATTCGTGAATCACATGGCCAAGTTTACCATACTTGTAACAAAAATCAGGGAGTTTTCATAGGTAATAGGGATCTAAGTCTTTTCAGCCTTTGTTCCAAGCTTTATGTTTGTTCCTCATTTAAGTTGTTGTTGCATGTCGACTTTCACCTTCACTCTTAGGGTTTCCATTTCGATTTTCCCATATTCATCAATATCATTAAACACACCTATAGAGTTTACAAAAGTTTTAGTGTACTTCCTGTAAAAGCAAACTAGAGGTAAGTGGTGAAAGTGAATCCAAAAGGAACTGAACCTGAATTTGATGTCTACAATTGTGCTCCTTCCATCAGTTTCCTCAAATAATAACAAGGCATTATCAAAGCTCCATGGGCCACTGTTAAAGACTTTGTTTTTGTCCTTCCCATTGTTGAGTTTACACAAAATTAGATTTCTTCCAGCCCTTTCAAAAGTAACTTGGCCTCCCACACCCTAAACCTTCGACATCAATCCTCTAAAGATCTCTGTGTTTATGTGTTTTCCGGTTAGTATCTTACATACCACCTCATTTTTTATTCTTTGTTAGGGTCTTTAATGTCATCATCTTCTACGAAGACTAATCTTCCCTTTTCCTCTTACAAGAGGCTAAGCTGCTTTAAAAGTTGGTTTACCAAGTCGCTTTCCATCGACACCAGCCAATGATCACTTAGAAGATCCTTGACGCAAACCTTTTGGTTGCCCTTTTCTCACAGAACCTTCTTCAAGAGAATAGTTCCTGAGCCCTTCTTCTAGAATGATGCTCCTCTACATAAAAGATAAATGTTATGGATGATTTTAAACTAAATAATATAATCAAATGGAACATACGAGTAGTAGTAACAAGGTTGAGAAAATAGCAAAGTTGGGCCCAAAATACCATCTTAAGCGCAAAATAGACCTAAAAGAGAAGTTAGTTCATGCCAAAGCCCAGATTTATGTGCTTAGCCTCGGCCAAGGCAAACCTTAACCGGTATACCCACATATGCCCTGGCCCAAAACATTGCCCTAACACCAAAATGTGCCTAAGGGAGATGCTCGACCAAGGTTGACCCCTAGACAAACATATAAAACTGGATGCACCCTTTAGCCTAGTAGGTTATCTAATTATCTTAAGGCAACTCCAAAATCCTAGGAAACAACCTAGGTCGACTTTTTCTCTAAATAAATCATTATAGCTTCTTATGAGGTAACTTGAGTCCTACTCTCAAACTCTCTAGCTTCCACACTCTTGCACTCGTCGACTTAAGCATCGAAGTGTGTGTGGTAAGCACCATACTGATGTGCATGTTTTCTCTTTTGCAGATCACGTTCTTCTCCTCTTTAAAAAAAGTCACTGCTGATGTCACGTAAATGTCAAGTGCGTTTTCCCTATCTAAAATTTGATATCAATAATAAATTTTCAAAAAAGTCAAAAGTTATTAGTCATACAGCTTTTTTTCCCAAAGGGAAAATGTTTTAGCCTATTTTTTTAATCATTTATCCAATAATCATCATTATGATCAAATAGAAAAACTTCATATATATATATATATATAAAGTCATTGAAATGTTCAATCACCTCCATTCAAAAATTATGGTTTGTTTCCATCATTACATGTTTGATAAATTTTTAAATTCCAAAACATAAGATCCCAATCAATCTCCTATAATTTACTTCCAAATGTAAAACTCAAGGGATTTGACTGTTGCTGCCTTGGCACTCAAAAATATTTTATGTGGCAAATGGTTTTATTTTAATTCAAACAAAATATCCAAAAAGTAGCAGCCTTTTGTTTTCTTTTGCTATATGTGTTTGGTTCTTTTAGAGATTTAAAGTGATGGTTTATTTGATTGCATAATTCAATAGGGGAAGCAAAAACAAAGAAGTAATTAGCATAGTGAAAATTTGTGCAATTAATTTATTAATTTAGATAGATGAATGACAACTTAGTTAAAAACATTTTTCAAGAATAAAAATGATTGAATCTTGATTTTGAACGCGTGCAAGCGCATGTGGTCAAGCTTCAGTAAAAAAAAACGGTCAAGAGACTGACTTCATACTCAGAGAATCAAGTAATCGAATTATGCTTAGCTACTAAAAAATTATGTAGATTTTATCGAAGGGTTGAACTTGGGATGATAATTTTCTATTGAAATAAAAGACAACAAAGAAGATGATATTGAAACTCAAGAGACAAAGACATTCCAGGGCTTGAATTCCTTGATTATTTCATTAAATCATGCAAAAGGTTTCTAGAAATTGTTAAGTCAATGAAATACTTAAGTCTAGAAACTATTTTCAAGATTATTACCTTTCAAAATAACAACCTATTTTCATTCCAGCATAATTGATAACTAATTTCTTGAAATCAAATTAAGAACCATGGCATTAAGAATAGTCATCATCAACCTTTGTTAACAACCTAATTATTTGCAGGAAAGGTTTAGCTAACGATTCAATATTATAGAATTGGAACATGCAATCATTCTCAATTGAAATTTAACCTAACATACATCTATGATTAATCGATGTGCTAAAGCATAATAATTGAAAAACATTCAAAGACAAGCATCCATAAAAAATTCTATTGAATTAACATAAATTCATAAATAAGTTCATCAATACCCTAGAACTAGAACATTTAGCCACACATGATTGCTACAAATACATTCTCCTACATCGCTACAATCATAATCAATAAAGAAAATAAAGGGAACAAAGAAAAAAACCCTTCCAAAGCAATCTCCACCATTCAAGCTCGCCAAGCTTGCCTCAATCTGCATTAGGGATCTTCAACGGCCTTCGAACGACCCTTTAATTTTTCTCACTTTCTCTAGAGTGAAAACTCTCTCTAATACTCTGGATTTTTTGGTGTGTGTTGTTGAAATCAGCAGCCAAAACCTTAGGATTATTTATATAGAAGATTTTCCAAAATTGAAAATAATTTTCCAAAAATGGCCTAGCGCCAAGGCGCTCTAAAGGAGCATCGCTGTGCTGCTTCTTTTTGTCGAAGCACAGGGTTGCGCTCCAAGGACCGCAACATTGCTGCTCTGAAAATATCCCTCTCAGGACTAAAGTGCCTTGAAGAGTGCCGCTATCTTACGCACTGCGCTGTCCCAACTTTTACCAACTTGTAGTTTTTTCACTTTTTCTTCCCTCTTTTCAATGTATAGCTCGGAATTTACTTCTTTGGGCATATTTAGGCTTTTTTTGGTCCATTTTGACATTGAATTGATATCTCGAACATAATCCTAAAACCATTAACGAACAACGTTAAATTCAACCAAATCATATGAAAACCATCCTAAATCAAGGGCAAATAACGCACATTTTAGGTGTGTTTCAAATCCTTATTTTGGAATCCAAATACAATTTAGGTCTAATGTTCATAGGAACTTTTTAATCATTCACAATTTTGATAGACCCTTGATAACCAAAGTTTATGAAAGAGAAGAAAGAAAATGAAGGAAAATGAGTAAATATCGGGAAAAAATAAGGGCTAGGGAATATTGTTAGTTAGAGGTGGGAAAAACAGAAAAGAGAGAGAGTGAGGAGGGGGCCCACGGGGAGGGAAGGTTATTTGTAAGAGTGAGTGAGGCCATGAGAGGGCATTGGCAACTTTGTATCAATTTTCATATTTTGAGACTGATGGGAGAGAAGGGAAGCTCTCAAAATCTTCCCTACTTTTAATAAAATAAGGAAAGGAGTCCAATCTTATCAATTGGAGATGGAGGAAAGGATGAGCGTGCAGTCGAAAGAGGTTAAGGATTGGATGGGCAGCATGTCGGCTCAGATGGCCTTAGTCTTGTCGAAGATAGAAACGATGAGTAACCCAGAGAGGTAATCACCATCATAAAAAAAACCTCAACAGACAAAGGAAAGCAGGTAACGGAAGGTTCTTCATCAAAAGCAGATAATCAAGAGAGAATACACGCACCTGAGAGCAAGGAGGTTCCGTTGTTTGATATGCGACTGAGGAAACTTGAGGTGCCGATCTTCAAAGGGGAAGAAGATGAGAATCCAGACGGATGGTTACACAGGGTAGAGAGGTACTTTGTTGTGAACAGGCTATCGGAGAAGGATAAGTTAGACGCAGCTGTGCTATGTTTGGAGGGGGAAGCACTCGACTAGTATCAATGGGAGGATGGGTCGCCGGTGAGCAGTTGGTCGCAATTCAGAGAGTTATTTTTTACGAGATTTCAGCCGGCAAGTGAAGCAGATCGCTATGCCCGAGTGATTCAACTACAACAGGAGACGTCAGTGAGGGACTACCGAAAGAAGTTCGAGCGTTACTCTGCTAGGCTGAAAGAGTTAAGCAATAAGCCATTGGAGAGAAAATTTGTTTGTAGGCTTAAAGGGGAAATTCAAAGTGAGGTGAGGAAATTAAAGCCCGAAGGTTTGAAGGCCAAAATGAAAATGGCCCAGTTGATCGAGGAAGACCAAATACTGCAACGATGTCTGGGTAAGGGGGCTGGGTCGGAGGGGATCCATAACCCGAATGCGAAAATGGGGGGGAACACGGGTGGATCGAGTAGTCGTGGGTCAAACAACCCGATTACTCGAACCATCACAATCAACCCGAACTGGGGAAGCTCGACTAGGTCGTCTACCACGATTGTCGCGCTAGGAGAAACACAAACAAAGGGCATCGCCGGCGGCTTTTTTTAAAGATTATCTGATGCGGAGATGAAGGAGAAACGAGATAAGAGCCTGTGCTTTAGGTGCGATGAGAAGTTTAGTTTTGGCCATCATTGCAAGAAGAGGGAGCTGAAATTCATGTTTGTTCAAGAGGGGGAAGATTTAGCAGAGGAAGGGGAAGAACCAGATATCTTTGAATACATACCGGATAGAACACAGTCGAAGGACGCGAAGAAGATTGCGAATCTTTCTTTAAACTCATTAGCTGGGCTGAGTTCACCAAAAATAATCAAGGTACGGGGAGTCATTGGTGATAGGGAGGTGGTTGTATTGATTGACGGGGCAGCGACGCATAACTTCATCACTTCGGAGTTAGTAACAAAACTGCAGCTGCCAATGTCCCCCTCTGAAGGATATGACGTAGTGTTGGGCTAGGGAGGATCCGTTCAAACTGCCGGAGTATGCAAAGGTGTGTATATCACCATCTCTAATCTATCCATTATACAAGATTTTCTCCCTCTACCATTGGGCATTGCGAACGTTATTCTGGGAGTAGTGTGGCTGGAAACTCTTGGGCAAATCATTTTCGATTATAGACTGTCAACAATGGAGTTCAAAGTCGGGGAGTGGACAGTCCAATTGCAGGGAGACCGAGGCTTGGTGAAATCACAAATATCCTTGAAATCCATGGCCAAGGCAATTAGGGGAGGGGACCATGGAGTCTTGATAGAATTGAACAGCTTAGACCTTAACCGAGACAAGGCAGAAGAAGAAGAAGACAGTGCAGCTGAGACCATGGGGGATAAAACTGAGGTACCTCCGGAAATCTAGCAAGTATTAAGGAAATTCGAAGTGGTTTTTCAAACACCATTTAAACTACCTTTTCAACGAAGACAAGATCACACCATTGAGCTTCTTCCAGGGGTAGGGCCAATCAATGTGAGGCCTTATAGATATCCCCAATTCCAGAAAGATGAGATTGAAAGGATGGTCAAGGAGATGCTAATGGCAGGGGTCATTCAGCCAAGTCGATGTGCTTTTTCTAGCTGGTTAAAAAAAAGGATGGGAGCTGGCGTTTCTGTGTTGACTACCGTGCCTTGAATAATGCAACCATCCCAGATAAGTACCCTATTCCTATTGTAGATGAGTTATTAGATGAGCTATATTGTGCCACAATCTTTTCAAAATTGACTTAAAATCAGGTTATCATCAAATTCGAGTGCACCCAAGAGACATCCACAAAACTGCTTTTAGAACACATGAGGGCCACTATGAGTTCTTGGTAATGCCCTTCGGGTTGAGGAATGCTCCATCTACTTTCCAAGCCATTATGAATGAAATCCTCAAACCATATCCTCGTTAGTTCGCGTTGGTCTTCTTTGATGACATTCTGACTTATAGTAAGACATTGGAGGAACACATGAGCCATCTATCGACAATATTGGAGGTATTGATTGACAACCAGCTGGTAGCAAATTGGAAGAAGTGTCGATTTGGGGCAACGAGCATTGAGTACTTGGGCATATTATTTCTGCAAAAGGGGTATCAGTTGATCCATCCAAGTTGGAAGCAATGAGCAGTTGGCCTACACCACGTAATATGAAGGAGTTGAGGTGCTTCCTCGGCTTCATAGGATATTACAGAAAGTTTGTGGCCAACTACAGCGCCATAGCATTGCCATTGACTCAATTACTAAGGAAGGGAAGCTTCCAATGGAATGAGGAAGCAGAGGACGCATTTCAACGTCTTAAATCTGCCATGATGTCTGTACCAGTGTTGGGATTACCCAACTTCAACGAGCCTTTTGTTGTAGAAACAGATGCATCAGGTGTAGGGGTGGGGGCTGTGTTGATGCAAAACAGAAGACCACTAGCATATTTCAGCCAAGCACTGCCCCCCACTCATCATTTCAAGGCAGTATATGAGAGGGAATTAATGGCCATGGTGTTTGCAATTCAAAAATGGAGACCTTACCTTCTAGGGAGACACTTCATAGTCAGGACAGACCATAAAAGCCTAAAATTTCTTCTAGAACAGAGGGTAATCACCGGAGAATATCAACGTTGGATTGCCAAACTCATGGGATATGACTTTAGCATTGAATACAAGAAGGGAACTAAAAATTCAGCAACAGATGCTCTCTCTCGACTACCAACCTCACTGGAACTTGGAGTGCTAAGTGTAATAAAGAGATTTAATACCTCTGTGTTTGTTAGACAGATAGGTGCGGATGAGAAACTGAATGGGATACGACAAGCACTGTTAACTGATCAGTCAGCCCCTATCAGATACAGGATTAAAGGTGAATTGCTTTACTACAAAGGGAGGATTGTACTACTAGCCACTTCACCCACAATACCCCTATTATTACATGAGTTCCATAATAGTCCCATAGAAGGACATCAAGGGAGCTTGAAGACTTACCATAGGCTATCCAAGGAAGTTTATTGGAAGGGGATGAAGAAGGTTGTCCAGCAGTTTGTGGCAAATTGTGGAATCTGCCAGTAGGCCAAGTACCTCTCCCTTGCACCAGTGGGCCTCCTACAAGCTCTACCTATTCCTGACAGAGTTTGGGTGGATATCTCCATGGACTTAATTGAAGGGCTTCCAAAATCGAAAGGATTTGATACCATCATGGTGGTGATAGACCGACTATCCAAGTACGCCCATTTCATCACCCTCAAACACCCATTTTCTGCTAGATCTGTGGCTGAGGTATTTGTTAAAGAAGTCATGCGCTTACATGGTTATCCTCGAAGCATCATATCCGATCGTGACAAAATCTTTACTAGTTTATTCTGGGAAGAACTCTTCCGTGTGATGGAAACTCAGTTATGTAGAAGTACAGCTTACCATCTCCAGACGGATGGGCAAACAGAGGTGGTTAATAGAGGTATTGAAACTTATTTGAGATGTTTTACTATGAGCAATCCTAAACAATGGGCTAAGTGGGTGCCTTGGGCCGAGTTTTGTTATAATACTTCATTTCACACCTCTGCTGTGAAACCCGGATCTCCATTTTCCTACTTAAGTAAGTAATTAAAGGGTTAATTAGTAGAAAGTTAAATCTTATGTTATGTAAATAATCTAATAATTTTACAATTGTCATAATAACTGTAATAATTGTCACCTTCTGTGGATCAATAATTAGTAAGAGTGAATGTAAACTATAATGGTTAGGTATTATAGTTATGATAACCATATTTGATCCTGGAGTACGAGTAGAGAGGACCCTAAAAGGATAAAAAGAAGAGAAAATCTTGAAGACTTAAATCCTGAATAGTGAAGAAAGGATTGAAGAACTGAGGAAAATATAGAAAATTATTTGGGAAAATTCATGTGGAAGTTGCACGGAGATAAACCATATTCACAGTAGCTAAGAGATTGGAAAGAATGAAAGTGGAGAGAGCGACACCAGCGAGAGTGAGGCAGCGAGAGAATAGGAGAGAGCGAGATTGATTTGAGCGAGAGAATGGGAGAGAGCGAGATTGATTTGAGCGAGAGAATGGGAGAGAGAGTGAGATTGGAGAAGAGCGAGAGTTTGAGCGAGGAAGTTGGAGAGAGCAAGAGTTTGAGCGAGAAAGTTGGAGAGAGCGAGATTGTGAGCGAGAAAGTGGGAGAGAGCGAGAGTGGAAAGAGCGAGACCAGCGAGAAATTGGGAAAGAGTGAGAGTGGAGAGAGAGAGAGCAGCTTGAACGCCTCATTCGAACGTCACGCCCACGCGATTGAAGGAAACTGCCTGTGCATCAAACGGCCGGGCATTTATGCGTTGAATTTGGCCACGATCTTATAGTTTATGCATTGAAAACCCTAAATTGAATACAAACAAAGCTTGAAGACATAAGGGCAAATGTCAATTAAAATTTAGGTATTAAGAAAAATTCTTAAATCCTAAGAAATTGTGTTGGATGCGTTTGGGAAGAACACATTGAACCAAGGTGAAGTCAGCTTACATTGATAAAGGGAGGATTAAACATTTGGCCATGCAGTAAAGTAGGTGACTATGGAAACTGAGATTATACCCGGGATATAGTTAGCATGCTTAACCAAAGGTGCTTGGCGGGAAAAATATGGTCGGTTTCGGTCGGCGGGAAATAATAATCGGTGACGACCGGCGGGAAATATGGTCAAGTACTTAAGCATGACTAGCGGGATAAATAAAATGGTCGATATGCACATTGGCGGGAATTGGGGTCATAGGAAGGTTTCCATAAATGATTGTATTGATTGATGATATGATATGCATGCTACGTGTAGCTTTTGAGATAAAGATTACTGGTTGCATGATTATATCTTTGACTGTGCATGACTTATATGCAAGTGTTGCCATGTGATTGATTTCCTAAAAATGATGATTTTCAAAGTGAATTTCTGTCTTAAAAGAACCATTTACTAGGCTTAGTAGCTCACACTCTTCAAAATGTTTTCTTAATCCCCCCTCAGGTAGCGGAAGATGAGGAGTTCCAGGGTGCTGCTAAGGTCAAGGTCTGCCACGTGTCTCAATTACACTTCCGGAGAGTTTTTACAGTTGTCGTTGTAAACTTTGTTGTTAAGTCCTTAATTTGTATAAACGTTATATCACTGTCGTAATAAAAGATGGGCCTACTTAATCTGTTATAGTTTATCTCCTTGACTTAATCATTCCGCTGTGTATAAGTTATAGTATGGTATCAGAGTTATTCCGCAAGAATCATTAGGCAGTAAGTGTCAGCTCAAGGGTTGATAAATGTTGCAGTCGCATCCCTCTTCTAGGCTAAAAAAGTGGTCTGGGGACGGGGTGTGACATCTGCTCAAGCCACTGCCTTCGAATTTATGTATGGCTGCCCCTCCCCTCCCCCCCCTTCCCCCCCCCCCCCCCCATTAGTACTCGGATACATGAATGGTTCAAGCTCAGTCGGTGAGGTTGACATCCAGCTGCGAGATAGAGATATGATGATAGCAAAGCTGAATAACTCGCTACACAAGGCTCAACAAAGAATGACTAAAACGGCTAATGCCAAGAGAAGGGATGTGGAATTTGGCATAGGAGACTGGGTCTACCTTAAGCTTAAACCATATAGGCAGTCATCTATAGCCAATCATAAGCATACAAAGCTAGCACCATGGTTTGTAGAGCCATTTCAGGTGACTGACCGTATCGGGACGACAACTTACAAGCTTGCACTGCCAGCTGGAACAGGCATTAGAACGTCACCTTCCGAAGATAAAAAAACATAAGTACTGATTCGTTGGGTGAATGGAAACCACACCGAGGAAACATGGGAGCTTCCAGATGTATCAAGGACTAATTTCCTGATTTCCACCTTGAGGACAAGGTGGCTCTATGAGGGGCAGGTATTAATAGACTCTTGATAACCAAAGTTTATGAAAGAAGAAAGAAAATGAAAGAAAATTAGTAAATATCGGGAGAAAATAAGGGCTAGGGAATATTGTTAGTTAGAGGTGGGAAAAACAGAAAAGAGAGAGAGTGGGGAGGGGGCCCACAGGGAGGGAAGGTTATTTGTAAAAGTGAGTGAGGCCATGAGAGGGCATTGACAATTTTGTATCAATTCTCATATTTTTAGACTGATAGAAGAGAAGGAAAACTCTCAAAATCTTCCCTACTATTAATAAAATAAGGAAAGGAGCAATCTTATCATATTTATAAATGAACTAGGTAGTTTTTGAAAGGGCATTCTTGTAGGAAGATCACCTTCTTCTTTAAGTGTGGCTTGCAGGAAGTTTCTGAAAGGACACGAGAGTTTAACTTTAGGGAATGCACATTTGGAGTGCAAGTTCAACATCTTGTATGAGAATCTTAAGTCGAGAGAATTAGAGGGGGGATTTAAGTAGCTTGATTTTTTTTTTTTTAAAAAAAAAGGGAAAAAACTATGTTTAAAGAACGAGGGTAGGTTTAGGAATAAAGTGTAGATTTAGAGATCTTAAGTATATGATATATTTTATCGTGTTAATTAATAGTTAGATTTTATATCATACTGAATTTTTCGTTATATTTATTTTAACATTGTCAAGTTAAATAAAATACTTTTCACGAGTATAGCTAAATTCGAAATTTAAATTGTGCTTCATATGTTTTTTAGGGGATAGTTCATTGCAACTTGCAAGAGTAGCAGCAACAACAATAAAATTATAAATTTGCAAATATAGCAAAAAAAATATTGAATCTTAATTTTCGTTTTTTATTATTCCAGTTTACCCTCAATGGTATAACAACATGTGTATTATTAGTAAATCTAATATATTTGATGTTTCATATCTGTCAACTGATATCCTTTATATTTGATATAACTGTCAATTTATATACTTTATATTTACCATGTATATACAAAATTTGTTAATTAGCCAACACATTCTATATAAGCAAAGAAGTATAAACCAATTAAGAAAAGTACATTGAGCTTTACCTACATACTCATGAAAGCAATTTTGTAAATCTGATTCTAACTTGAACGTCGGAGTATGTGTGGCTTGATACCATGTTAGCGTTCAGAATTCTTTGTTTTGTAAGACATTGGTACTATTTTTCTCAAGAAAAATACAAATACAAATTCATTATTCAACAATAGCAATTGCTTTAATGACGAGAAACGCTTGGAAAATCCATCCTAAGAATAAAGTATTGGACTTTGTGTCCTAAACTTGTGGTTTGTAAATAAATAAACATACTTTTTATGATTAATAAAATAATTTTTTATTTTATATTATATCTTCAATTTAGACAAGTATATCCAATGAAGCAAAATCTAAGGTTATTTGCATGAAATTTGAACTGCAGTTGACATACAATGGGTTTTGTTCAAGCTAGTAATAACCTGAAGAGTCTATAGTAGATGGATAAGGTTGAGTGTCTTATTCTGATAACACTATGGATAAAGTTGGGTGTCTTATTCTGGTAACACTATAGATGCCACCCACTTTGTAAATGTTACAAATGATGTGATCCAAATCATTCATGTGGAAACATGAGTTGAAGTATCCTATAATATGAGTTTGTATAAGATCAGACCGTGAAATAATTAATCTTTATCTATAACTCCATTAATTGAAGAGATTAATATTTCACAGGATGATTATATATAATTTGATCTTAATTCTGAGTGAGTTATGATCTCCTATCTATGAAGGTTTGTCCTTTGATTTGCATAAGTGAGAATGGCTTGAGTTGTTGACTAAATAAGTCTACTATTGTGGGACTTGACCGAATAGGGAGCTGGGAACTAATTTCACAAGATGGAATTCCCTCTTTCCCATATAGGAAAAGTAGATGAATAGTTCTATTAAGTGTTGACTCCGGGACTTGAATAATGGGACCACCCTCTCATTGGTCCAAGAGGGACTTGGTTTATGGTTGGACTATAAACAAATTATTCATTAGAGGGTCAGTGGTATGGTGATTATAAGGATAAAACAAATATTTGACCCAACTGTAATTACGAATAACTCATGAATGATCAACTTATGTGTAAGTTATCCTATAGTGCAAAAGAGTGCAACTACAGGTCTATGGACGCAACATATCCTATAGAGCATAAGAGTGCAACTACAAGTCTATAGCAATTTGCCCCATAGTTAATGAATGTTGATTGATTAATTATACTGTTGGAGCTTATAATCTATAGGTCCATTAGAACCCCTTACTAGCTCACAATGGATTATACTGACTAACTACATGTTTTTTAAAGAATTATTTGAATTGTTCAAATTTGTTTAGGAAAATATATATTAATTGTATATGACATGATTAATATATAAAGTATTATGTATATAAATATATTATAATATATAGTTAACTGTATATGATTATAATGAAAAGCTATATATTGTGAGAGAATTAATGTATTTGAATGTGATTCAAATATTAATTTAATATAAATAGGATTTATATTAAAACTATAGGTTAAAGTTAATGTGAATGAGATTCACATTAAAACTATAGGTTAAGAGAATTTACATTCCAATATGATACAAATGTTTATTTAATTAAATATGATATATTTAATTGAATTATATTATATTATCTAATTAATTAATTACATTAATTAAATAATTCCCCCCATTATAGCAGAGAGGGGAGTTATTCCCACTCTACGTTTAATACAAAAAGGTTTTGTATGTTTGAGATACTGTGTTTTTTCTTATAAAAAAAAAAAAAAAAAAAAAGTCTCCCTCTCTCAAGATTTCTCTTAACCTTTACCGAAGAAGTTCTCTGAAAAAATTCCTTACCTCCACAAAACGGACCTTTAATATTAATATTGTTGTTTTCAAAACTTATTAGAGAAATATTGTTGTTTTGAAACTTATTAGAGAAATATTGTTGTTTTGGGAGATCGATGCTAGAAGTCGAGAGTTGAGGATTCAACTAATGTAGAGGTAGAACGTTGAGAACTCGACAAATAAACAAAAACTTGGAAACAATACGTAAATTAGGGTTATTGAGGGTTGAAGTTTCGACAAACAAAGAAACACTTTAAGGTTGTCGAGGGTTGAAGTTTCGACATACATGGAAATCTCGCTAATTTTGTGATGAGGATCTCGCTCTAAAAGGGAAACTCGCTAATTTTATATAGTCTTGACATACATAAGTCGAAACTTCAACCCTCGACAAGGAAGATAAGTGGGTGAAGCAGATTGTAAGAGAGAGCGAGATTGTAGGAGAGAGCGAGATTGAAGGAGAGAGCAACCATGACTAATGCTCTTTACACAATCAGGATAAGCTTAGTCTAATTAATCTTATGCAATCATCCCATATCCTCAACATTTCTCATACATACGTTGTTAAAAGGTTTTAATTAATTTAACCATAAGAACTATCATAAGAACTATCATTAATGGATGTTATGTTATCATTAATTAGTACACTTTGAATTAACTCAAGATGTTACATATCTGTAAGGTAAGATGTTCAAACTTCCATCTTTTATATAATTAAACTAAAAACAAAGGCTTAGTTATGCAAGTTACCACGCTCAAGAATGGACCTTCATCTAACATGATTTACATACAAACAAAATAATCAAAATTCTGAGAAAATAATGATAAATTCTCTCAGTAGGCAACGGCTGAGATAAATTCAATGATCGAATAAAATGGTAAAAGATTGATTCTCAGAGATGGGTTTGTATATTACTTCCATTGGAGCTTCCATTCTCCGAGATTATAGGAGAGAGCGAGATTGAGAGAGCGAGATTGTAAGAAAGAGCGAGATTGAGAGAGCGAGATTGTAAGAAAGAGCGAGATTGAAGAAGAGAGCGAGATTGAGAGAGCGAGATTGTAGGAGAAAGCGAGATTGAAGAAGAGAGCGAGATTGAGAGGATCTCACTAAACATCTCGCTCTCTCCTACAATCTCGCTAAAATCTCGCTCTCTCCTATTGTATATTGAATTTTTTTATATTATAAAGTTGTACATTATTCTTTTAATTAAATTGTATATTATTATTTTAATTAAGTTGTACATTATTCTTTTAATTAACTTGTACATTATTCTTTTAATTAACTTGTACATAACTTTTAATTAACTTGTCTTGTACATTATTATTCTAATTAAGTTGTACATTATTCTTCTAATTAAGTTGTACATTATTCTTTTAATTAAGTTGTACATTATTCTTTTAATTAAGTTGTACATTATTCTTCTAATTGAGAAATAAATATTTTTTTTTCAGATCATGGCTTTAAATTCAGGACCTGTTGATCCCGATGTTTTGTATGACCAGTCCATTCATCGATCATCTGTTGTATGGCGAGATCGTACTACTGGAGAAATATCTTGCAAGCGTCGAGAGGTAGTTCTCCAGCGCACTATCCCGCTCCACCCTCGAATACTACCGCTACTGTGCACATCTGGATTCTATGGGGTTGCTAGATTAGTATTTATTCAGTTGGATTGGCATCTGATCACAGCCTTGGTCGAGAGATGGAGGCCCGAGACGCATACATTCCATATGTTTGTTGGAGAGTGCACTATCACTCTACAAGACATAGAAGTGTTGTTGGGGTTACCTGTTGACGGTGAGCCGGTCACCGGAGTGATGTACGATGACTAGTTAGAATTTTGTCAACTATACCTCAGTGTGACCCCACCTGCCGACAAGATTAAAGGATCGAGGTTAAGTTTAATATGGTTAGGAACACAATTTTGTCAGCTCACAGATGATGCAGACGAGGAAACCGTCATAAGATATGCACGAGCATATATACTACAAATGATGGGTGGAAGTCTGTTTTCAGAAAATCAAGCCATTTTGTTCACTTGATGTTCCTGCCACTATTAGCTAACCTCCATGATGCGGGGCGGTATTCGTGGGATGGAGCATGCTTGGCATGGTTGTATAGACAACTATGCAAAGCAACAAGACCTGAGGTTTGAGAGGTAGTTGGGCCTCTCATACTTTTGCAACTATGGGCTTGGGAGCGATTTCCAACAATGGCTCCACAGCTACATGTTAATGACGCTCAGTTAGTTGGACAAGCCTACGGTTCTCGGTATGTTGTTTTAATTCAATTTAATTTTTATATCACTGATCTAGTTAATTTAAATTCTAAATTATCAATTTAAAAATTTAGGTGGAGAGACAAATTTTGTGTGACTAGGACAGCCACACATGTAGTCAGTCAGTATAGATACATGTTTGATCTGCTTCAACCTGAATAGGTACATTACACTAAACCTAATTGATTATTTTATACACATTTTTATTGTATTTGTCTTTAATATTCTCTAATATAATATTTTGTGTTTCAGGTTATTTGGGAGCCGTACAAAATTATTATGCATACTTTGCCTAATTTTTGTATGAATGGTCAAAACATATGGCGGACGATGAGTCCTCTCCTATATTTTCACATTGGTGAGTGGCATCTTCCTAACAGGGTGATGAGACAATTTGGTTTTCAGCAGGATATCCCATCGCCTTGTAATACTGAATCCGTACTGCATGATATTGACCTAAGGATTGGAGATTGGTTCGAAAAAATTGCACATTTGGTAGTGCGATGGCACTATCGTGCAAGGTTTATTGCAGTGGGGGTTTCTCTTGAACAGTTTGACACAGATGTCACTCCAGAATATATTCATTGGTATAATAATATCACAAGCTGCTATATCATTCATCCGGGAGCAACTGTGGGTCATCTGGTAAATGAATATTATCTAATTATTTTTAATTTAAATTTATTTTAAATATTGTCTAATTATTTTATAATTCACAGAGATCGAACAACCTAGACTCCGTGAGGTTGCGAATGATTCAAACCAGGTTCTTGCTAGGACTCAGTGAAGAAAGTCTTCAAGAGTAAATTTCTTGATCCCAGTTTTATGCTTAACCTAATATAGAATGAACAACATGTGTTCTCTGTATGCTTAGTATTAATTCTATCATTTTAATCTTCCAAACTTAAAATAAAAGTGATAAATTGCTTCCATTACAGGATTTGATTCATTCACAAAGAAGATACTCTTCAAAATTGATAATAAGATCATTCACTAAAAACATGTTCTTCCGTATTCATACTATTAACTTTTGATTATAATTAATATTGAAAAAGTAGTCATACTCCATGGTCATTTGTTTTAATGTTTCACGGTTTCATTATGATTGTAGTTTTCAAGTTTATGTTTTTAGTCAAATTATTATATTCATTTGTTCGTAGATGACGAGTGAGGTAACTAAACTTGATGTTAGTTTTAAGTTTCGATTGTTGGGTTTACTTTTAGTTCTAATGTTCTTTAAGAAGTTTAAATTTAAGTTTTATTAAGCTTGAGTTTAGGATAGAAGTGTTAATTTTTTCTTTTTGAAATAAGTTTAAAGTCGAGTTTGATATTAGTTTTGATGTGTGTTGATTTATAGAGTATAGTTTCTAAGTTTAAGTTTTAGATAAGTGGTGGAAGTGAGACAATAGTTAAACTCATACATGTATAAATTTTCATGTAAGTTTAATATTTTGAAAAGTTGCATGCATTTATTTCTTATATTTATAAAAACTTACTTTAGTTTTGGTATGCTTATTCGCTTTATAAGTTTAAATTATTTAAGTTGGCATTAAAACTAATTGATTTTTTTTTTTTTTTTTTTTGATATTTTGAGGTTAATGTACAAGCAAAGATGTTGAGATGAATCTAGGATACATGTGTGTACAAGCAAAGTTTTTATTTGTAGTTATGTAATTTTATCTTTTTCAATTAACTTTGCAACAAATGTTTCGATGTTATTCCTAACTTTCTTTTTATTTTAGATTGATTTTAACTGGCTTGACATGAACTACATTCAAATAATCTTAAATATTATTAGTTTTGCACAAAAGTTTTTAATATTGACAGGTTTAATTTTCAATAATTTAAAAAATATATAGAAAAAAAACATGGGTGACATCTAAAATAGTATTTGGGCACCCTTGCCAATGTCGTAGATGTGGTGTCGGCAAAAGGTGTGGTTCCACATCAAATTTTCATATTGACATCGGCAAAAATAGAATCATAATGGTATTTGGAGACCCTCTACCCATTCCATAGATGTGGCATCTACAGAGGAGGATCTCCCAATGTTTTAAGCTTAATTTGACATCAACATAGGGTTTCTAAGGTCACCATCACAATGACATTGGATATTAGATCCTCTTTTTTCAATGAAAATGCATTTGGCGTCAAAAAAGGTTTTTCCAACAAAGGCTCCATCGACACAATTGTTGATGATCCAAATGGTTTCAGAAAAGGCTTTTTGATCAAGTTTTCTTTTCTTCAACGATTTTTACAGTCATGAGATTATATTTCTTGTAGTGAACCTTTCTTTTGTCGTCGAGATATAGATTCACATTTTTCTAAAAACCTTTCAATACTACAGAGCTGTGTGTTGCACTTCACATAATCATGGCCTTCATGAAGTTAGGAGCAACTTGGCTTTTAAGGACTTGTCACATTCTCCTTAGGGATTCTTCAAAACAACCTAATAATATGGCTTGATCATTGCATTTCCATCATTTACTTGCACTGTTCTTAGTGACACACTTTTCATATTCTGGAAGACGCTACTATCTAAATTATAACCATCCTCACTTTGGGCTACCTGAATTAGCCATAGCCTATGAAATTCTCCTTTGCAAGCAACTTTACCGATGAAAACATAGTTTTTCCAATAATGCTTGTGCTTTATTGAAAAAAAAAGAAGTTTGTGTATCGACAAAAGTATTGTTATCAGAACTCGTAATATTCTTATATTGAATTTACTCAAATCTATTATATCAATCAGTATCAAAGTTTTGATATTGATGAGAAGAAATTGATAGCTACAAATGACTATATTATTTGTCCCTCAATCGAAGAAAAATACAGATATTTCAACTTTGGGGAGCAGTATTGACTTTGGGACAATGCGTGGAAGAAAGGTTCATCTTGGAGAAGAGAAGTTGATTGGGTTATATAAGAGCACATTTTTGGTATGCTAGAGTGGTAAACAGATCGATGGATGACTATTTTAGAGGAAACTTGGAGATATTTCGTTTGAAGAAAGGATCTGTAATAAAAAATCTAAGCAATTATTGTAGAATTTTACTTAATGAAATTATTAGTTTACATTTTTAAATTGACTTAGGCCTACAAAATTTTTACTTTTAGTCGATAAAATAACTTATTCATGATTTTTAATTGCCTCAATTTATATGGACTTATTTAATGTCAGAAATTTGTGATAGAATTCAATCTACAAATTTCATTTATAACCAAAGTTGTCTTTCAAATAAGTCAGACGTCAGCATGAGGAAATGGTAACGCAAGCAAAGAAAAAGTGACGCAAGGCCACGTGTGAATCTTTTTTTGACAAATAAAATAAAAATGAAATAAAGAAAAAAGAAAAAAGAAAAAAGAAAAATAGATTTGTGGGCTGTGTTATTATTTTATGGGTGGGGGATTTTTCCAAACACGAAATCATGAAAACGACACGAGCATCACTCCACTTGCCTTTGCTTTTCATGGCCCCAAATTTCTAAAATTTCTAATGAATAATTTAAATTTGAATATAGTTTTATTTTAGAAAATATAAATTTCAATTTTGTATCTAAAACAACTTTGAACTTAATCAATGTCTAGTATATTTTTAAACTTTAAATTTAGTGTCTAATAAATTTCTAATTTGTTAAGACATTTTAAAAATTAATCAATCTATTAAACATGAAATTGAAAATCTAGATTATGTTAGATATGATCTAGTTTAATTTTATATCTAACATATTAGCAATTCAAAAAAAAAATGTAAAATAAGTCTAGTACAAAAGAGTAAATAAGAAAAAAAAAATTAAAAAAAATACTTTTGGTCTTTGAATTTTCATGGAAGTAACAATTTAGTATAGACTATGATTGTTTACGATTTAATTCATATATTTTCAAATTTATAATGATCTCAACTTTAATAAGTAACATTTTAGTCCATATACTTTAAAATTTGTAACAATTTATCTCTATCATGAAAATTTTCATCAAGATTAAGAATCAACTTAATTGCATAATAACTTATTATTTATAGCTTATATAAAAAGAAATTAATCACTAATTGATACACGTGTATAAAAATATTTATTAAACCTTACAAAATTTCTTACTAAAAGGAATAAATTGTTACAAATTCTATGGTATGAGGACTAAATTGTTATAAATTTGAAAGTATGGAAACTTAATCGTTATCAAATAAAGTTCAAGGACTAAATTATTACTTCTCATGAAAGTTTAGGAATCAAAAGTGTTTTTCTACCATCGAATCAATTTCAACAAGTATGGGGACGGCTCTAAGACTATGAAGGATAACTTTTTCTCTCTTGCACCTTAATAGACCATCTATACTTTATGGGCTTTGAACCGACCAAAATCAAAGATCCATCAAAGTCATAGATTATCCACCCCAAACTTTTAAAATGCTCATTGCGTATGAGCGTGATTTTAAACGTAAGAGTAAATTGAAAGATCATCTTCTCCCAAATAACTTTTTATTCTTACAAATGCAATTTCAAATACAATCTTAATTTTTAAGTAACTTAAAGATTCAAATAAAAAAAAATTAGATAGTTTAGAAAAAGTAAAAATATAGTTTAAATCTAGTCATTTAAATCTAATGGTTGGTTTTTTATGGTTGTTGAATCTCCCAGAAGTATTCTAAAATTAATTATATGTTTTATCTTTTTTTTTTTTTTTTTTTATTACGAGAGGGTTAAGGAGATGGGAACACAAATTCTCCTAATCGATGTATGCTAGTTGAATTATGCTCTTTTTAGCATTTTTACGGTTAGTTACAAGTGTAAATATTATAACTTTTTTTATCATGTAAATATTAAAACATTTTTTAAATAAATAAATATTAATACATTTTTTAAATTAATAAATATTAAAACATTTAAAGTATATATTTATGTTTTTATTTAATTATTATTTTGAATTTGAAGACATTTAAATTAATTTCTTTGTTTTAGTTGATATGTCTTATTAAAATGAATTTTAAATTGGTGTTTATAATCGTAAAATCAATCCGGGGTTGTACGCAATAATAATGGTTGAAACTTGAAAGTATATGAAGTATATTGAAATAATGAGAACTTAGAAGTATACTCAATAGTAAAACCAAAAATATGCTAGAACATATATTAAAAATATATATCTTCATATTATCTAGGGGATTTTCAAAAATAGAAAAATAAAGTCAACTATTTATATAAAATAACAAAATGTTAATCCTCCTTGATAGAAGTTAATAGAAGTCTATCAATGTCTATTCGTGTTTTTTTTGCTACTTTTGTAAATAGTTTGATATTTTTTCTATCTGTGAAAATTTTCATATATATATATATATGTGTGTGTGTGTGTGTGTTACAGAAATAACAAATTATTTACAAAACTAGCAAAAAAAAAACGTTAATAGACATTGATAGATTTCTATCAGCATCTATTAAAGAAAATTAAAATTTTACTATTTTGTGTACTAAATAGTTTTATTTATCAAATAGAGTCTAAAAAAATAATTAAAAAAAATATTTTTATTTTTAGAATTTAACTAAAAATTCAAGTTTTTCTTTAACAAATATAAAATTATAATTGAAAATTAGAAAATAAATCAACATAATTTCAAAACATAAAACAAAAAACTGAGTTGTCTTTATTATTACTAATGGTCTATCTTAAATTATCGATAGACATCCTAATTTGATATATCCTAAATCAATGATTGACTTGAAAATTTAATAGAAGAGTAAAGATAGTGTTATATCTCTAACAACTTGAAAAAAAAAACAAATCAAATCTAATTGACATGGCAAGTCCTTAAACAGTGACGTGGGCTTATTTATTGAATCAATTACAGACTAATCAATATAATTGTTTTATTTTAAAAGCTTTTTGCATATTACTATTTTGATGTTTCCGACCAATCCATTTCTATGTTATTAATATTTGATTTGATTGGGATATCCCTTTCACGATAAATTAGATGAAGTGAAATTCTTATTTAGTCTAAAGAATTCTTACATTTACTAAAAATTGATCCTACAATTTATTAACTTCTTACATTATAATTTCAGAGTTAATAATTTCGCTATTTGTTTCAAAGGTTTCGTTAAATTTTTTTCCTTTTTTTTTTAACATACATAAAATGAGCTAATATTGAGTAAATGTCTAAATCAAATTATACATAATTAATATAAAAATGGTTTAATTACTTTAGCATGACAATTATGTATGAATATGAAGGAATAAAACAACATATAAATAAAATACAGATTAAAACATACTTAAATTCGTCCAACATTTATAATTGTTTCTCGTATATACCTATAGTGTAGGTACAATATTATTCCCTACATTTTTTAATATTTTAATTTTCTCCCAAAAATAAGTTAAATCATATTTTAATACATGGGTTCTTAAAACATTATATTACAATTTTCATCTAATTGAGAGGCTCTCAATTAAGCGAGAACTATTTTAAAAATTTATTGAGACACCATTAACAAAATTAATTTGGAAATAGAAGTGGATAAAGAAAACAAAAATATAAGAAGTTTTTTTTAATACAATTGGTGAGGAAGATTTGAATTAGAGATTATAGTCGCTAACATTACACCATATGTTAGTTAATTATACTCATTTTTGTATAGAAATATATGAAGTTCCAAATAGATTAAGTTGATGGTCAAATTATAAGTTTGGTCATGACATTCAAAATTTGTGTCAAATATGTTCCTAAAGTTTTAAATGCGTCTAATAAATTTCTATGCTTTTGATATTATGTATTACTTTCACGTCTAGTAATTTCTTAAGCTTTGAAAAAAAAAAAAATCTTAGAAATTAGAAACTTATTAAGATCAGAATGTAAAACTTAGGTTCTATTTGATAATCATTTTATTTTAAAAAATTAAGCCTATGTATACTATTTCCACATCCAAATTTTTTCCTAGCCAAATTTTGAGAACTAGAAAAAGTAACTTTCAAAAATTGGCTAAGAATTCAACCCGTGTATTGAATAAAGATGCAAATTATAGTAACAAATATGAATGAAATAAGCTTAATTTTAAAAAAGAAAAACAAAAAATCAAATGGTTTCCAAACGAAGCCTTAAGGTGTCGTTTAACTTTTCAAGTGTTTAATATTTACAAGTCATCTTGAAAAAAATTAAAATATTTGACAATTATTTAAAATAGTTTTTTAAACACTCTCAATGTGTATTTTAAATAAAACATGTCTTTAATGTCCTATTAAGTAACCAACATAAAATTAAAATTATGGAAACTTATCGAGACATGTTTTAAAGTCCCGTAAACTTACTATAGAAATTCAAACTCATGATTTAAGTTAATAATTTGTGTTTGTGATAAGTTTTAAAATAAATATGCTTGCGACAAGTATGATAAGTCCCAAAAGATCTTTCCATTTTTATTATTAATATTGGAAAGTGACTTTTTGATAGTTGAAATAAAGTGAATTAGACTTTGATTTGTTTTATTAATTCTTTCTTGATTTGCTTCATTATTGGAAATGGATTTAGTAATTTTTTTTTTATTGAATCAATAAAAAGTTGCCCATTAACCCTCGGCATATTAATCATACGTTGAAAGATATCTATGTATATGTTTTCAACGAAAAAATTTAGAAAATGATGCGATTTATGAATTAATCGTACATTTATTTTTTAATATCTTTAAAATATTTTTCTGAGATTCAAATATTTTATCATCATAACTTATTTTGCTAGGACTAATATTTATTTCTATATTTAGAAACTCTTTTTTCATGTCTTTTCTAATTTTTTTTCAATTTTTTTAGTATGGTATTTGTTCTATCAGTCAGATCTTTCATCTTTTTTTCTCTCAATGAAAAATTTGTCTCCTCCATAGACCGAGTTATAATGGACGAGCCTTGGATCATTCGATTACTTATTATCGAATTTTTTTCGTTTTTCACTTCATTCAACTCGTATATTTCTTTCAATTCAAATAATCGAATTGGGTTTCTTTCTGAAAGTTCTGTTATTATTTGTTTTATAAAGAAAATGTTTTTGATGACCTATTTTTTTTTGTTTCTTTTGAGGTATTTATAAACAAATTTGTTCTTTCTTTTAAAAGTCTTATAATTTGAAAACGCTTCTTTTTCCATTTTTCCATTTTTTTCTTTTTTTTTTCGAGTTCTTTTATGAAAATGAGTTCAAAAAATGAATGTTGTCTTCGGGGAGAACCAAAAGGCAGTTCAGCTTCTATTCCCCAAACTGTTAAAAAACAAAAATCATTTTCATTTCATTTTTTTGTCCTTTTGTTTTTATTGAATCTTTATTAGGGGATTGTAACCTAGATGTGTGTCATGGTTTCAGACCAAAAAGAAATAAGATCTTTATTTGATACCATTCGTTAACCAATTTTTTGGAAATTCTTTTTCTGATAATTGAACACCATTATAGGTGCACTTTACATGCATTTCTTTATTCCAATTTTGAACATCCTTGGACTATTCAGGAAATTGAAATAATAGCATACGGATAAGATTTTTAGCTATTATCAATGAGGGTAAGACAATATATTTTCTAAGAATTGATTGGGTTACTAAAAAAAAACCTCTTATTAATTGAGCAAATAAAATATTATCACAGGCTTCTGCTATTTCTATACGTTTGTTTTCCTCTCTTTGTTCCTCTCTTTTCTGGTTTTCTCTTATGTACGCCTCTCTTTTCTGCTTTTCGTTTGTCTTTTCTTCTCTATTATCCGAAATAGTCAATTCTGTGTTTGTCCATATCCAAGGTCTAAAAAGTCTTTTCGTTAGGCCAGGAATATCAAAAGAAAAAAAAAGATTTGTCTAGTCTGTCAACAAAAAGATAAGAATGTACAATTGCTTGAAACATTTTCAAAGTAACTGATTTACGTCGTTGGGCATGCATAGAGCCTTTGATTATGTCCCGACAAAAATCCGATTGTTGGGAATACCATATCAAAGCAACTTTGTCTGTTTGATCAGGATTATTAGTATCTTTGGTATTAGTATAAGTATCGCTACTATTAGTATAAGTATCGCTAGTTTCTATATCATCAGAAAAAATTACGACACGTTTGGCTTTTCTTGAACGAATTTCATGATCTTCCGCCAGACTTTCCTCGTTTTCTCCTTCTTCTTGTTCTAACTCGTTGATTAATGTGTATGACCATCGAGGAACTTTTTTTTTTACTGATTTCTCTTATTCCAATCGAGTTTTGACAACTTGCTTTAGCGTTGTAAGGAGTTATAACTACATCGAATAAAAAGTTTAAAGATTTTATTCAATCTTCTGATTCAATTTTATCTTCAATTTGTGGGTAATTAGTATTAATAAAGATAACATGAATCTTATTTGTCCAAACGTTCTCACTATAATTTTTTCTACAAGTTTCATTTATAATTGAGAATGAAAAAACAAAATGGATTTGTCTGCAATAAGGTCCGCTCAAAATGGATCATATGTTTTTGGTAAATAGTATTTTTTAGTTTTATCATTACATAATTGAGTCCTTTTTTCCAGTACATCCCGAGTTAGAGTAAGAGATCCCTTATCCAGAACTTGAATTCTATTTATCAATTTTTTGTTTAAATTGATTTTTTTTTGTTCATTAAGATAATTCCAAGGATTATTGAATTCATCATAAGAACGTTTTTTTGTTGTGAATAAAGATATCTTTTTTTGTATCATTTCAAAAAAGTTGCTACACTAGGTGGATGTGTAAAAATTATTCTGTCTTTTCCGTCACTTTGACTTGTATAAAAAAAATATTGTGACATTTCAATTCTAACAGCATTTTCAAATTTCTCAGTTTTTATATATCGAAATGGACTATTCCATCGTTTATAGTCGAAAAGAATAGTCACGAGAGGTTTTTAACCAAAAGAGAGATTTTTCTTTTTTATTTATTTCTAACTTCGAATTTTCTTTATTTCCATCCGGAGGGTAAGAAGTTTCATAAACTGGTCTTTTTATATTTTGATAGCGTGTCCTTTTAAAGTGGAATTCATCCTTTGTTTTTTCCTTTCCATTCACTCGGATCTCTTCTGTTTCATCAATTTTGTTCGGATCCTCCTTTTCTTCCGAAAAAAGTATCTTCTTTGGTGGATCCCTCTGGTTCCTATTTAGTCCCCTTCGTTTCGGAAGTGGTTTCTATTTCTATATCTGTTTCTTCCTCGCTTTCCCCCCTTTCCTCTGTTTCCTCCGTTTCTGAGGTTTCTTTCAGTTTCTTAGTAACAATGGGTGACGGTATTTTGCCTAAATAGTAGACACAGGTAATAAATAAGAGAATACTAAAGATTCGAGCCATAGAATTTCTCAATTCTGACACAAAGTACTTATTAGATCTAATAAGTATATTAGATCTAATAGAATTATTTTGCTGTATCTAGACTAATATCACTCCAACCCATTTCATGAATAAAATGTGACCAATTAACCAACTAACAAAACTACTTGTTACAAATAACATCTTGTTGTTGCATCGAAACATAGAAATGTTGACTAATCTGACTAACATTGAACTTGGTAAAATGAAATAGTTGAATAATTGAAAAATGAGATTATTCAGGAATACACATTGAATGTTAAGATTACGCATTGAGTTTCTGGTAGTAGATCCATAATCAAAAAAGTGTTTGTGATTGTTCCAGAAGACATGAAACAAAAGATACGGTAGAGTTAGGATAGTTATTGTACGAGGTCTACCCAATGTTAGATGCAGAGGCGCATAATAGATCGATATGAACATCATGAGCTGTCCTGTAATAAAACCTGTTGTTGCTGATACTTTCTTCTCGGCTCCTTCTTCCATAACCCGAGCTCGGAGAAGGAAGAGATAAGAGGGCCCTATGGAGAATGTGGTCAGAAATCCATAATAGAGTCTGAACACAATGACCGAATTGATTATCTTCATGCATAAGGATACTAGATTACCTAGTATAAAAGATTTTAAAATCATCACAAACCTCGCTTTTTCTTTTCTATTGCAATTTCTGGATTATTATATGATGATTTTTTTAACTTTCCATATATAT